>NC_092713.1:201224185-201526417 GCF_047496885.1 Scyliorhinus torazame | reverse complement strand
TTGCCCTATTATGTATTTTCTTTTATTTCCTTTTCATGTATTTAATGATCTGTTGAGCTGTTCGCAGAAAAAGACTTTTCACTGTACCTCGGTACACGTGACAATAAACAAATCCAATCCAATCCAATTTCCGAAAATTTCCATCCTACCTCCCTGGCTCAAATCTGTGGTTCCCCCGAATCGGCATTTCCCTTGACCCTGCCCCCAACCCGAAGTATTGGCGAAACTGCCTCCAAATTCGCAATGAAGTTATTATTACCGGACGCCCTGAGTATTTACCCGTGGCTATCGGGAGCGGCATTGTTGCTAGTGCTTTCAATCCTGACCCCCTGCACAAACTCTCCTCCATTCTGACCCACTGGGAATCAACCCCCCCGACCCAGCTCCGCACCTTCTCCACATTCGCTGCCCAGTAGTAATACATCAGGTTCGGGAGACCCAAACCCCCTGCCTGCCTTCCCCTCTGCAGCAGCACCTTTCTAACTCTGGCCACCTTCCCTCCCCATATGAAGAAAGTAATCCTTCCCTCAATCTCTCTGAAAATAGCCTTTGGCAGGAAAATCGGCAGGCAATGAAAAATAAACAGAAATCGCGGCAACACGTTCACTTTAACCGCCTGTACCCGACCCGCCAGTGACAGAGGGAGACCATCCCACCTTGCCAGATCAGCTTTCACTCTCCCCACCAAACTAGAAATGTTGTACCAGTGGAGCCACCAAACTCCCGGGCAACCTGCACCCCCAGGTACCTAAAGTGAGTCCCTGCCCTACGGAATGGCAGCCCCCCCACCCCTGCCCTGTTATGGGCCAGGGTTTAGTGAACCCCAAAGTGTATCATGGAGTTCACCTGACCCACAACTTTAAATATATTGTGGTAGAGGGAGTACACGGCCCACTCTACAAATGTGGTACAGCAGAAATGGAAAAGTATTTTTTAAAGCAAAACAATGTTTATTCTATGAACTCAAGTTAAACTTTTTAAAACAAACAGTGAACATCTTAGCAACCATTAATTCAAATACAGCCCCCAAAGAGTACAACACTAAGTAATCCTTAATAAATTCCCAAACAACATCCAGAAGACAAAAGAAACACCTTTTAACAGAAGCACATCAGGTTTAAATTCACTACTGAAAACAGTTATAATTCTGAATTCACCAAATGATCAAGAGATAGTCTTTTCATGGCAGAGAGAACAACAGTACACCTGCTTTGTCTGGCTTCAGTTCCAGCACTTAAAAACGAAACTAAAACACACCTTGCATCAAACAGCCGAAAACAAAAGTAAAAAGCTGACAGACAGCCCAGCTCCACCCACACTCTGACATCACTGATAAACACCCATTTCGTAAAGGTACATTTCTTAAACACCCATTTCTTAAAGGTACTCTCACATGACAACCCCCACCCCCGGCCGAGACACCACAAAATACTCACTCTTGTCTAGATTTAGTTTGTACCCTGAGAAAGACCCAAACACTCGAAGCAGCTCCAATATTCCCCCTATCGACACACTCGGTTCCGACACGTATAACAGCAAGTCATCGGCATATAAGAACACCCTATGCTTTATCCCCCCACACTATTCCTTTCCATACCCCCGAACTTCTTAATGCGATGGCCAATGGCTCAATCGCAAGTGCAAACAGCAGGGGGGACATAGAATATCCCTGCCTAGTCCCACGGGGGAGAGAAAAGTATCTCGAGCTGATGTTGTTTGTGCGGACACTCGCTCTCGGCTCCTTTTATAGTAGCTTTGCTCAGTTCACAAATCTTGGTCCAATCCCAAACCACTCCAGGACTGCCATCAAGTACCCCCATTCTACCCGGTCAAACATCTTCTCAGTGTCCAATGCCACAACCACCTCTGTTTCCTTCCCCTCTGCCGGTGCCATAACAACGTTCAAAACCCTTCTAACATTTGGAAAGAGCTGCCTACCTCGCACGAACCCCGTCTGATCTTCACCTATCACCTTAGGGAGGCACTCCTCCAGCCTACCTGCCAGTACCTTTGCCAATACTTTTGCGTCCACATTCAGAAGTGATATGGGCCCATACAACCCACACTCCGTCGGATCCTCATCTTTTTTTAGCAACAGGGAAATCGATGCCTGCCCCAAAGGTTGTGGCAACACCCCCTTCCCAGTCCCCTCTTCAAACATCCCCACCATCAGGGGTGCCAGCTTATCCTTGAATTTTTTGTAATATTCCACCGGAAACCCATCCGGCCCTGCCACCTTCCCCGATTGCATCCTCCCAATCGCATCCTTTATCTCCTGCTCCACTATTGCTCCTTCTAATGTAGCCCTGTCCCCCTCCCCTAACCTCAGATACTCCAACCCATCTAGAAATTCCTGCATCTCACGTCTCCGCCAGGTGGCTCTGATCTGTACAATCTCTCATAAAATTCCTCAAAGTCCTTGTTAATCAGATCCGGAGCCACCACCAACTTCCCGGCCCTATCCCTCACCTGAATAATTTCCCTTACCGCTGCCTCCCTCCGGAGCTGACCTGCTAACGTACTTAGCTCCATGTTCGTAAACTGCACCCCTTGCTCGGCTCAGTTGGCGCACCGCCTTCCTGGTAGATAGTCAGTCAAAGCTCGCCTGTAGTTCCTTCCTCTTTTCCAGCTTCGCTGGGTCCCCATCTTCTGCATAACTCCTATCTACCTCCAACATCTCATCTATTATCCTCTGCCGCTCCAACCTCTCCTCTTTGTCCACCCTGGCCTTAAACAAAATCACCTCACCCCTCACCACCGCCTTTAGAGCCTCCCAGACAACTGCCTTTGACACCTCACCCGTACAGTTGAAACCTACATATTCCTCAATTACCTTTTGAATTTTGTCACAGAACCCTTTGTCCCCCAAAAGTCCCACATCTCATTTCCGCCCCGGCCTCTGCTCTACCCCCTTCTCCAGTACCATATCCACCCAATGCGGAGCATGATCTGACACTCCAATTGCCGAGTATTCCGACCCCTTAACCCCAGCCAGCAAAGCCTTCCCCACCACGAAAAAACCCAGACTTGTAGAGTTAAGTGAGTTTAAAAGATCTACCGACCTCGCCGAGGAGACCCCAGCTAGTCGCCGTTTAGCACTGGTCCCTACAAACAGGAGCCAGGTGGCAATACAATTGTGGGGATATCCCAGACGATCGGCGGCCCTCCGGGTGGTTGGTAACTGGGCAGAGTGGCACCCTGATGCTGTGGATGCCAGCGGGGTACCAAGACACTACTAGCCTGGCACTCTGGCAGTGCCACATGGGCAACATGGCAGTGCCACCTGGATGGCCCAGGTGGCATTGCCAGGCTAGCAGTACCAAGGTGCCCAGGTGGCATTTTGTCCATGCCACGGATCGGGCCCAGGGGTACCCTGCCGATATGAGATGAGACGTAGGGGTTCGATGACCCCCAACAAGTGAGTTGGGGCATTGGGAGGCATCCGGGGTTCACGACGGAGGGCCAAGCGATCAGGGCACCATTTAAAAAAGGTGCCCCAATCTCTTCCTGCACTGCGGAGATCCTCAGCGTAGGAAGTGCGACTGAGTGCAGCCTCAGCAGGTCGTTTACCGTTAAGGCCTAAAAAAAAACCAGAGTGCCATTACATAGCGGGGTAGTGGCAGGAACAACCCCACTAATCCCACCCAGAACAGACTTTTTTTTTTGTTACTTCACGACTCGGAGCATTTAGTGGGGTTGGCAAAGGGAGCTTTATCCTAGACTAGCTTGTGGTGCATCTGTTTTACTTGTGTTTAATGAGGCAGTATGGAGGGAGCCTTGCAGCTAACCTGAGGTGCATTTGACCAAGGAGCATTTAATAAAACAATGCACGGGGGTGTTATCCTTCATCAAAGCTGCAGAAAAGCTCCCTTCCTAATGTCCCATCAATATAGAATAACATTAGGCTGTTCACTTTGGTGCACTGCAATATCACTGGTCTGTTAATATTACAGACACTTGACAAATAGGTATAAATACCTCAAAGTCTGGAAAGGGGGTTTGGGTCAGGAGCAAAGACAAGGGACAAGCAGGTATTTCAACCCACAGAGAGTTGGTCACCATTGAAGCAAAGAGCAAATTCTGAGTGTGGTCACTAAAACATGGTGCGACAGGCAATGTGGAGTAACTGAGTGGGATTAAATCAGCCCGATAGGGATCTTGACGATCAGTCGTAGAACTGATGGGGACTTTGTTTGTTCCACGTGGGAGATCCAACAGTATCAATTGCCGTTCAGATACTTAAGTGGCCACCATCGGACCTTTTCCGGGATTCAGGACAATAGTGGTGGATGTCTCACCTGCTGAGAGCTGCAGCCAATCAGAGACCGGCAGCTCCTAATTGCTGTCAGGTGGCAGCTGTCGGCAATTTATCCACTGGAGGCTGAGAATCGCCATGGGAACCGAGGCCAAAGGAGGGTGAGGGTGCGATGGATGTTGTGAAGTAGGGGTCACAGGAAGGGGCAGCAGGGTGGTTGGAGGCAAAGGCAAGTTGTTGGCTTTCAGCCCCCACCCTTGCTCACCCATGGCATGTCCCTCGACTGGGCACATGAGGAACCCACCCACCTTCCTTCCCGGAGGCCGCTGGCAAACCCAACAACGTTCAGGAGGCATGGAAAAGTCATGTGGCCCCCATTTAATCAATGGGCCACCACTGAATTGTGGTGGACTCAGGGATAACGGGCGTCAGTTGGCTCATTAATTAACCTAATTTATATACCACAGCTGGTGACCAGGACGCATGTGCCAGCTGCTCCTGGCCTCTGACTTGAACCAGGGGAAGCTCTTCTACTGCCAGGACACTGTCGTAGGGTCTTTCTCACTCTCAATTAAGTGGCTTGAGCTGCCATGTTTCCCACTGCGATGGGATGCATTAAATTCCACAAAGTGAGTCCAACAGTATGAGGGAGCAAGACTAGGTAGAGTACGCAACAGAAGGGGCTGGTTAAGAAGGGTCCCGGAGCTTGAGTGTGAGAGAGCTGGGTTAACATCACAAGAATTACAGATGTGAAGGAAGGGATGATTCAGCATTAGCAGTGTGCTCATTTCAGACCATCTCATGCGTGGTTCTATAAGGTTTTCCCAATGATCACTTGCAACAGGTGATATCATCAGTACTACAGAAATAAATGTACTCAAAATCTGACAGAATTGGACAGAACAAAATTAAAAGGCTTATTAATGTTCATCATAATTCTTCTTCATCAGGGGCAGCAGGGTGGCGCAGTGGAAAGCACTGCTGCCTCACGGCGCTGAGGTCCCAGGTTCGATCCTGGCTCTGGGTCACTGTCGTTGTGGAGTTTGCACATTCTCCCCATGTTAGCATGGGTTTCGCCCCCACAACCCAAAGATGTGCAGGGTAGGTGGATTGGCCACGCTAAATTGCCCCTTAATTGGAAAAAATTAATTGGTTATTCTAAATTTATTTTAAAAAAATAATAATTCTTCTTCATCATTTGTTTTGATAAAGGGATGATGAGATGCTCGTGTTAAAAGAAGCTCTTGAAGATCAGCCTGTCTAATTATTGTCTCTCAGAATTATTTTCACAAGACTATTAACTCAACCTCCAGCTCCTGTCATCTATATATTCTCATTTCAATCCTATCCATGGTGCACCTTACTGTAATCAAAAGATATGTCATAATTTCTGTCATTTTTAATGGTTATTTCCCCAGCATCTGATGGTAATATTATTCTAAAATTCTCAGTAATTCATATATTATTCCAGGACCTTGCTCATTTCTTTAAAATTAATTATTTAAATGCAAATGGCCACTGGGTTAGAAAGATGAAAGGTGTAAAGGCATTGTGTGGGCTTTTGTATTAGAGCCTGCATGGACATGGTGGATCAAATTGCCTTATTCTGTGCTATAAATCATTGTTTAAGAAAGGAGGGAGGCAGAAGACAGGAAATTATAGGCCGGTTAGCCTGACTTTGGTCGTTGGTCAGAATTTAGAGTCCATTATTAAAGATGAGATCGTGAGTACTTGGAATGCACAATAGAACAAAGAACAAAGAACAAATAAAATAGAACTGAGTCAGCACGGCTTCGTCAAGGGGAGGTCATGTCTGACAAATCTGTTACAGTTCTTTGAGGAGCCCATGGTGTTAAGGGTAAGATCCTGGCATGGATTGAGCATTGGCTGACTGACAGAAGGCAGAGAGTGGGGATAAAGTGGTCTTTTTCAGGATGGCAGCCAGTGACTAGTGGTCGATGTGCCTCAGTGGTCGATGCTAGGACCACAACTTTTCATATATATTAACGATCTGGAATAAGGAACTGAAGGCACGATTGCTAAATTTGCAGATGATACAAAGATATGTAGAGGGACAGGTAGTATTGAGGAAGGTGGGGGGATGCAGAAGGACTTGGACAGGCTGGGAGAGTGGCCAAAGAAGGGACAGATGGAATAAAATGTGGATAGGTGTGAGGTTCTGCACTTCCGAAGAAGGAATGGAGACATAGACTATTTTCAAAATGGGAAAATGCTTAGGAAATCAGAAGCACAAAGGGACTTGGGAGTCCTTGTTCAAGATTCTCTTAAGGTTAACATGCAGGTTCAGTCGGCAGTTAGGAAGGCAATTGCAATGTTAGCTTTCATAAGAATGCCTGTCCTCACAGCCGATGCAGAGCTAAAGTGCATTTGAATTTTGCAATGCATTTTAAGTTTGGTTGTTTAAGAGTGTCCCTGATGTAATGTTCATTCTTACAAACCGCAAATGCTTTAGCAAAGTTTAATGCCTTAGTTGACGTATGCAAGCCTCATGTAAGCTAATGTGAACTATCTCTCTGACAGGTATTGCAGAATCCAGTGCAGATTCAAAATCTGGAGTTAGGCTATGCTGACTGGTGAGGAAGTGAACCAATTACCCAGCCCTTGGAGTGTACAGGCAAAGGATGTCATATGAAATGATGTCAGAGAAGATGTCTGCTTGGAGACAGCGCTTCAGCAAGGAAGCAATGGGATGCCTTTGTGAAATGTTGAATGAAGACCTGAAGACAAACTCTAACTCTAACTGCAGACTCAGTCCAGCGCCGCCACAGTCAGGAGAGGGCCGATCCATGGGCAGCGGGTCTGTGATGGGGTGGTCTGGGGCGCGCGAGCCGGCTGAAGGGGGGGACTATTTTGCGGGCCGGGTCTGTGAGCAGCCTCCTCCATGAAGCACAGCAGTTGCAGGCCACTGCGGTGCGCATGCGCGGCCACGGACCCGGGAATTCTCCAGGCCCTATCGGCAGCTCGAGCCAGGTGCTCTACGTTTCCTCCCTGCTCGCCCCCAGCAAAATGGGGAATCGGTGGCAATTTTGCACCAGTTTTCCTGGCCGTTCCCAAGCTGGCGTGGAGACATAGGCCGGGATTCTCCGATCCAGAGGCCAAGTCCTGATGCCGGCATCAAAAACGGCGTGAGCCACTCCGGCATCAATGGGCCTCCAGGCCCAAGTTATCCACCCCTTCCTAGGAGGCTAGTACAGCACCGGAGTGGTGTCCACTGTTCCGGCGTTTAAAAGCCGGCCTGCCACGGCTGGCATCAGTTCACGCATGCGCGCCACAGCCAGCGCAAGTCCGTGCATGCGCGCCACGGCTGGCGTGAGTCCGCACATGCCTGTAGGTTCCCGTCTCTGCGTCAGCCGCTGGGCAATATGGCGGAGCCCGGCGCGGAGGAACATAGGCCCCCATGGAACTAGCCCGCCCGCCAATCGGTAGGCCCCGATTGCGGGCCAATCCACCGTGGAGGCTCCCCCCCCGGGTCAGATCCCCCTGCCCCCCCCACCAGGACGGCCCCGCAGCCAGAACTACGAAGTCCCACCTGGTGGGACCATACATAACCCACGCCGGTGGGACTCGGCAGAACTGGGCGGTCACTCGGCCCGTCGAGGCCCGTCAATCGACGGGGGGGGGGGGGGGGCGCTTTCAAAGGCCCTCGACCGGCGCGGCGGTGATCCCGCAGGCGCCCGTGAATCTGCGCCGGAGAATCGATGAGCCGGCATCGGAGCGGCGTGGCGCGATTCTCGCGACCCCCCCCCCCCTCACCCCCCCGGCGATTCTCCGACCCGGCGCGGGGTCAGAGAATCCCCCCCATAGTCTCCAAATCGGAGAACCCAGCCCTTTTATACAATGCCTCTCTCATCTACTGAACATGGCGCATCTGCATTCAAATTATATTGTAAAACACGCTTATTCATCATAGGCGCAATTCAGTGACCCCGTTTCCCCTGGCACAAAGCCCGGCATAGCAGATGAATCGCACGTGAGCCCCGAATCGGGCTCCATGCCAATTGTTGGACCGATTGCGAGTCACCCGACTCGCATCGCCCAACGCAATCTGGATATCATCCTCACTGGGTGAGATCCAAATCTGCATATTTAAATTCATCCGCCGCTAGGGCATCACCAGCTGTGCCTGCGAGGCCTTGCAAGGGCGCCTATTAGTACTAGTCCATACAAACATCGACTCGGCGTAACGGCACCTTGGGGGAGTGGCCCAGGCTATTGAAGCCCCGTGGAGGGGGGGACGACACAGGGCAGGTGTCTGCGTCAGCCTGGCAATGCCACTTGGGCACACTGTAGTGTCACCCTGGCTTTCCAGCTGGCACTGCCATGGTGACTGGGGCACTGCCAGGGTGCCCAGGTGCCAGTTTGGCATTGCCTGGGGTAAGGCCCGGGAGGCCCAAGTAGAGGGAGAGTGAGTGGTCTCCCGGGGACCTCCTCAAGGGTGGGGGGGTGGTCAGAAAAGCGGGGGGGGCCTGAAAGAGGCGGGAGGGTGATCACAGTTCCCATTGGAGACCCTGGGCGGGGCTTCGGGTCATGACAGGGTGACACCGTGGCAACTGGGCACCTTAGCACTGCCAGCCTGGCAACCTGGCAATGCCACTCGGGCACCCTGCAGTGTCACCCTGGGAAGTTTGGAGGGGGGGGGGACAGAAAAGCAGGGGGGAGGCCTGAAAGGAGGGTGGGGGAAGATCATGATTGGCAGACAAAATGGCACCCTGATCAGCGCAAGGAGCCTTTCCTGCTGGCGAGCAAATCTTTCTAAGTGCTGCCTCGGTGGAGAGAATCTCCGCAGTATGCAGACACAAAATGTAGTAAGAAAGGCCAATGGAATGTTAGCGTTTATTGCAAAAGGACTGGAGTATAAAAGTAGAGAAGTATTGTTGCAATTGTATAGGGTATTGGCGAGACCACATCTGGAGCATTATGTCCAGTTTTGGTCTCCTTATTTAGGAAGGATGTGGTGGCATTGGAGGCAGTTCAGAGGAGGTTCACCAGATTGATTCCAGGAATGAAGGGGTTGACATATGAGGAGAGACTAAACAGTTTGGGCTTTTACTCGCTGGAGTTTAGAAGGATAGGAGGGGATCTGATTGAAGTATAGAGAATACTAAAAAGGATTGAAAAAATAAATGTAAACCAAATGTTCCCCCTTGTGGGGCAATCAAGAACAAGAGGTCATGGATAAAGGTTGAGAGGTGGTAGATTAAAAACTGAGTTGAGGAGGCACTATTTCCCGCAGAGGCTGGTGAATTTGTGGAACTCACTGCCCTATAGTGTGGTGGAGTCTGAATCATTAAATGATTTCAAGAGGGAGATAGATATATTTCTAATAAAAACTGGCTAAAGGGATATGGGGAACAGGTAGGAAGGTGGCTTTGAGACCAGGAAGAGATCAGCCATGATCTGATTGAATGGCGGAGCAGGCTCGAAAGGCTGAATTGCCTACTTCTGCTCCTAATTCCTATGTTTCTATGAGACCAATAAAAGGTGGCATGGTGGCATTGGATAGTGGAATGTTCTTCAGCGCTGCAGCCGCTGAGAAACACCCCGCTAAATGCGTCATTCAGCGGACTTTAACTTAAGTCCGCTGAATCACACCCCACATCTTTCTATTCATTTCTTTCGGTTCAGCGTGCTTTTCTATGAAGGTCTATTTCAGCACAAAGATTGCATAAGACATCATTCTTGTTATAGACAAGATAGCTGAAATAATGTCTTGTATTCATAGCAGAGATTAGTTTGTTGTCTCTGTTTTTATATCAAACAGCACCAACAGAATAACTCTGGAATGTGGAAGGGAGATGCGAACATGAGGCACTAAACTAATTGTAACTTTGACAACTTGCTGATGGCCTTTCTCTGATATATTCCTCCTTTTTAGTGACAAGGTGAGAGATTGGCCCCTGTTTCTCGCCACACGTCCAGGATGGCAAATCCAATGGAACTGTTGCTGTTAATGAACATTTAAATTGGCTGTTGACAATCAAGCCATTTGAGATACCAAGGGAAAATCCTTTCCAAGCACTGGATTGCTACCTTTGCAGTATCACCTCATTTTGCTTGAACTGAATGCGTTATCATTCTGTTCAACTTCACCACTGATTGGCAGACTGTGTAGCTTTGCCGTGTTGCTTCTGGCTTGAGCCCTGTATTGAAATTCCAATCACCAACTGGAACCTGAGAACATGCTTCGTTCATTAGCTCCCTTCGCCCCTGCTGATAAGTCTCTGTGGGAGACTGATGTTAAACCTCTTTGGTTACTGTGGATTTTACAAACTTACCTGAAAAAGTGCCAACTTCTCTAATGTTTTACACTGACTCGTACTTAAACAATTAAAGGAACATTGCAGGTCGAAGATTGTAAGTGATACTTTCATGGCCATATGGAACAGAGGGAAATTCAGAGAGCTATTCACCCATTGCAAAGCTTCAGACAGCCACACTAACTTTGTTGAAGGCCTCCTCTCAGCTGAGGAAGATTTCTAACTGCGGAGAAAATACAGAAAGGATAAATGTATACGAAATACACAAGCACTGCTACCTCACGGTGCTGATGATCCGGTTTCGATCCCGGGCTCTGGTTCACTGTCCATGTGGAGTTTGCACGTTCTCCCTGTGTCTGCGTGGGTTTCACCCCCACAACCCAAAGATGTGCAGGATAGGTGGATTAGCCACACTAAATTGCCTCTTAATTAACAAAAATAAATACACCATGCCTTTAAAAAATGACCTGGTGAGAACACTTCTGCAATTATTAAAATCTGGTAAAATATTAAATTATCAAACAACATTTATGGATATATTTTCACCCACACTTGATACTTGACAGGTACTGTGCTGCCCTCTTGCTGAAGGCTTGTGCCTTGCACTCAGATTACTGGCTGGAAACAGGAGCATGGTTGCAGGCCTGAATGGCTTATACTCTTTGGTCATCAGTATTGGAGTTTTCTGGTTGTTTCTGGATAGCATCAGCCTAATGGGCCCTCGTTGTAAAGATCATATCGGCATCAGGGGAAGAATGTGTTACAAGTCCACACATAATTTGTGCCTCTGTGGATCTTTGGGTTTCCATGCAGGTTTCCAGTGTAATAACAACATGCAGGTTTCCAGTGTCTGGAGGCTTCTGGTGCAAGCCCAACACCAGCTATTGTGGACCACCCCCCAACCCTTCTGTTTTCATGTCATTTGGTTGCACTGAAGGAAAAATGAGGCAGAGTTCAGAACATTATGGTCGGGCCTTTGCAGGTGGAGTCCCGGGTCCAACAATAGAGGATTCCTGAACTTGTGGGCAGGGCAATCAGGGCAGGTTCCTGTCACAATAAACCCTGCTCATTCTGAGAACTGATCTTTCTCTAGCCACAAAGAAGAGGAAACTTTACTACAGTCTATCTATAGTGTCATCTACAACTGCTGGTACCTCGATGAAACATAGCAGAGTGGACCAAACAAGAACAATTCTCATTTGGTAGCAAGTTTCTTATCCTAACCATTCACTGAGCAAAACTATAAACTTCTCCTCAAGAGTCTTGGAGTTTGTCTCATCATTTTATCCGAAGCCATTTGTATCTTAAATCATTCCCTTAGGTGGGTCCTAACACTCCAGACTTTTAATTGTTCGTCCTCACTTAGAGATCTAGTAATGCAGTTTTTTGTTCTGATAAAACCACGCCTGCTAACTGCTTTTAGTTACTGGGCTCACACCTCCCTTGGAGATAATTTTTTTAAGCATTGAATTTTCAGAACATGGTGGAAGTAGAATCTCAGTTGTTAAAAAGGTAAAGGTTAATATATTGGAAAATAAAAATGAAAAGGGCATGGTGAAAGGGCAGGGAAATTGGACTAATTAGTTGGGCTGGATTCTCCCATTCTCCCATTCGCTTTCGGCGATCAGCCGGAGAATCCATTTAGACACTGCAATTGGGGGCGGCGTCGCTTTTCTGATTCACCGCCCCCTCATAAACGGCGTACTCGAGGTCACCTGAGGCCCTCCCCAATGCTCCGCCCCCGATGGGCCGAGTCCCCGACGGTGTTACACATGTCCTCACAACCTTCGGGGACCTCGTGTGGTGGCTGCGGATTGTGTCCAGCGCCGCCACAGTCGCGGGGGGGGGCAGCCATTCCGCTGGCAGGGGAGGATTCGCGGGAGCTGGGGGAACTGGTGATGGGTGGTCGGGGGTGGCGAGAGGGGTTACGGTGGCAGTTTTTGGTAGGACGGGTCCGCGCGTGTTCGTTTGCGCGTCCAAGGACCCGGCCATCTTGCGGCCGTATCTGCAGGTAAAGCCGGGGGCTTTATGTGGCGCGGCGCGACTGCTAGCCCCCCACCGGGGGAAGGATCGGCGCGGGATAAAGTCGACTTTCTGGTCGTAAGACCAGAAGGACCCTGTGGACATAGCTGCAGAATCGGAGAATATATTAACTCTTCCAGAAAGTTCTCAAGCGTCCTTCGGTGTTGTAAGATATTACAATTTGAAGATCTCAATCGATTTTATAAAAGGAACAGAGATTCATGACAGGCATCATTTTAAGCTCAAAATATCTATTGAACATATGAATGAAAAGATAAACAGACACTTAAGCAAACGTCATATCATGTAGCTTTATTCTGAGAATAAACATGTAATAAACAGAGCACAAGCTAAACTAACTCTTTGTAACTAATTTAAATAATACACAATACTAATATTTTACTGAATCTTTTTACCCCATAAGCAACATCTGTACCTATAATTGACCAGTTACATTAAAGAACACACGGAAATCATTGAGCGGAGAGAATTCTGCTGGCGTAGACACAGCCTGTCTAATGTAAACTATTTGTTGGAAGTTCAGATGGATTTTTCTCATGTTCAGAAGTTTCAAACTGATTACTCCCCCCCCCCCCCACCCCCCCCCCCCCACCCCCGCCTTAACTGAGACTTTGATGCTGAATCTTTTATTGAAGAGCATTGCTCTTTCTAGTTCCTAGGAGGCCTCCTACACTTTGATATCCCACCGAGTGGATTATAAATCTTTAATGCTGGTCATTTATAAACTGAAACAATCACAGAGCATTGGTTCAGTTTGAGTTATTGCCTCTCTTCAGCTTGTCATCATGAATGTCCCTCGATTTCGAGGATGACATCCACTCAAGGTCTGACATAGATCTTCATGTGCCTAACAGGCCAATCTTCCACCCACAAATCTTTGGGCACAGAGGGTGTGGTAAACCACTGTTGAACCTGTATTAGGTATTATACGGTAGGACCTGTACTACAGGTTCGCCGGTAGTCCCTGTCTGCTGGCTCCGCCCAGGGGGCGGGGTATAAATATACATGTCCTCCAGCTAGCAGCCATTTCGCCAGCTGCTGTGGGAGGCCACACATCCGATAGCAATAAAGCCTCAGTTGGATTCAACTATCGTCTTTGTCCAATTGATCGTGCCTCAATTTATTGCTATCAGTTTCTAAGGATGGACATCAAACCGGATCGCCTGCAGCTGGATCCGCACTCTTGCGACGCCAGAAAGGACTTCCAGCACTGGCTAGCTTGCTTCGAAGTGTATATCAACGCGGCACCAACCCCTGTTCCGGAGGCTCAGAAGATTCAGATTTCATATTCCAGGTTGAGCTCCAAAGTATTTCTGTTAATCCAGGACGCGCCGAACTACGCGAAAGCCATGACTCGACTCAAGGACAACTACGCACAGAAAACTAACATGCTCTTCGCCAGGCACGCACTCGCCACTCGCTCTCAACTCCCTGGTGAGTCCATAGAAGACTTCTGGCGGGCCCTAATCCCACTAGTCCGGGACTGTGACTGTCAGGCCGTTATGGCCAAGGAACACTCAGACCTCCTTATGCGGGACGCTTTTGTGACGGGAATTGGGTCAGATCTCATAAGCCAGCAGCTCCTAGAAGGGGCCACGCGCGACCTCACAGAGACTAAAACGCAAGCGCTCTCCATGACGGTTGCCCTGTGCAATGTCCATGTCGTACACCCCCAACCGCGGGGCCCACCCCTCCTACGCTTCGTGGACCCCACAGACAGCCGCCCCAGCGGGGGCGCTGGCCACCCAATACGCCTACGCTGCACACCAGCCAGCGAACCCCGGGGGGCCCCAATGCTATTTTTTCGGCCAACAGAAGCACCCCCGCCAACGCTGCCTGGCCCGTGCTGCCCTTTGTAAAGCCTGCGGGAAGAAGGGCCACTTCGCCGCGGTGTGCCAGGCCTGCTCATTAGCTGCTATCGGCCCCACCCCCCTCGGTCACGGACAATGCGCACCGCCATCCCCCCCTCAGACCACGTGCAGCCAGTGGGCGCCGCCATCTTCCCCTCCACGCAACACATTTGTTTCATGGCGCCGCCATCTTGTTCCATCCCCGCAACATGCGTTCCATGGGTTCCGCCATTTTGTAACCCTCAAGATCTTCGGGTGCTGCCATCTTGTCTATCCCTCAGCACATGGGCACCACCAGCGTTCCAGGACCCGGGCTCACCAGCCGCCCCATTACCCGACGACCAACCAAGACTCGCCTCCATGCCAATCGACCAGTCTCGTCTGCATAACCTGACCAATGCATCCACCAGCGTGAAAGTCGACGGACATGTAACCTCCTGCCTGCTGGACTCCGGGAGCATCGAAAGCTTCATACACCCGTATCCCATTGCGTAGCGATCCGAGGGTACTGTACGGTCACGCTCACGGTCCAGGGCATAGAATTCACTGGCTTCCGCCTCTATGTCCCCCCTAACCTCTGCGCTGCACTAATCCTTGGCCTGGACTTACAGTGAAACCGCCAGAGCCTAACCCTGAAATTTGGTGGGCCCTTACCACCCCTTACTGTGTGCGGCCTCGCGACCCTAAATGTCGACCCACCTTCCCTCTTTGCCAATCTAACTCCAGATTGCAAACCCATCACCAGCAGGAGCAGACAGTACAGCACCCAGGACAAGACCTTCATCAGGTCCGAAGTCCAGCGGCTGCTTCGGGAAGGCATCATCGAGGCCAGCAACAGCCCCTGGAGAGCTCAAGTGGTAGTGGTTAAAACTGGGGAGAAACACCGAATGGTTGTGGACTACAGCCAGACCATCAACCGGTACACACAGCTCGACGCGTACCCCCTCCCACGTATATCTGACATGGTTAACCAGATTACGCAGTACCGGGTTTTCTCAGCGGTAGACCTGAAATCCGCCTACCACCAGCTCCCCATCCATAAATCGGACCGGCCATACACCGCCTTCGAGGCAGACGGCTGCCTATACCACTTCCTTAGGGTCCCCTTTGGCGTCACAAACGTGGTCTCGGTCTTCCAAAGGGAGATCGACCGAATGGTCGATGGTACGGGTTGCGGGCCACCTTTCCGTACCTAGACAACATCACCATCTGTGGCCATGATCAGCAGGACCATGACGCCAACCTTGCTAAATTTCTCCACACCGCTACTCTCCTAAACCTCACTTACAACAAGGAGAAGTGCGTGTTCAGCACGAACCGCTTAGCCATCATCGGCTATGTGGTCCAGAACGGAGTTCTGGGGCCCGATCCCGACCGCATGCCTCATGGAGCTCCCCCTCCCCCACTGCCCTAAGGCCCTTTAACGCTGCCTGGGGTTCTTTTCGTACTACGTTCAGTGGGTCCAAACTATGTGGACAAGGCCCGCCCACTCATACAGACCACCCAGTTTCCCCTGACGGCCGAGGCCCAACAGGCCTTCGCCCGGATCAGAGCTGATATTGCCAAAGCCACAATGCACGCTATAGATGAGACTACAATGCCCTTCCAAGTAGAAAGCGACGCCTCAAGCGTCGCCCTTGCCGCCACCCTCAATCAGGCAGGCAGGCCCATGGCATTCTTCTCCCGCACCCTTCATGCCTCAGAAATGTGGCACTCATCCATCGAAAAGGAGGCCCAAACTATCGTTGAAGCTGTGCGGCATTGGAGGCATTACCTGGCCGGCAGAAGATTCACTCTCCTCACTGACCAATGGTCGGTAGCCTTCATGTTCAACAACACACAGCGGGGCAAGATCAAAAATGATAAAATCTTGCAGTGGAGAATCGAGCTCTCCACCTATAATTACGAGATTATGTATCGCCCCGGCAAACTCAACGAACCCCCAGATGCCCTATCATGAGGTACATGTGCCAGCACACAGGTAGACTGACTCCGGGCCCTGCACGACAACCTTTGTCACCCAGGAGTCACACGGTTGTACCACTTCATTAAGGCACGTAATCTGCCCTACACCGTCGAGGAAGTAAGGACAATCACCAGGGACTGCCAGGTCTGTGCGGAGTGCAAGCCACACTTCTACCGGCCGGACCGCGCGCGCCTGGTGAAGGCCTCCCGCCCCTTTGAACGCCTCAGCATGGACTTCAAAGGGCCCCCCCCTCCACTGACCGTCACACATTTCCTCAGTATGATCGACGAATACTCCAGGTTCCTCTTTGCCATCCCATGCCCCGACATGACGTCTGCTGCCATCATTAAAGCCCTCAACACAATCTTCACTCTGTTCGGTTTCCCCGCCTGCATCCACAGTGACAGGGGATCCTCATTCATGAGTGATGAGCTGCATCAGTTCCTGCTCAGCAGGGGTATCGCCTCCAGCAGAACGACAAGCGACAACCCCCGGGGAAACGGACACGTAGAAAGGGAGAATGGGACGGTATGGAGGGCCATCCAGTTGGCCCTACAGTCCAGAAACCTCCCGGCCTCCTGCTGGCAGGAGGTCCTCCCTGATGCACTCCACTCCATTCGCTCATTACTCTGCACTGCCACTAACAATACACCCCATGAACGTCTTTTTGCCTTCCCCAGGAAGTCCACATCTGGGGCGTTGCTCCCGACTTGGCTCACAGCTCCGGGAACCGTGCTTCTCTGTAAGCATGTCTGACTCCACAAGGTGGACCCGTTGGTGGAGAGGGTGCACTTGCTCCACGCAAACCCCCAGTACACCTACATGGCGTTCCCCGACGGCCACCAGGATACAGTGTTCCTCAGGGACCTGGCACCAGCTGGTTCCACCCCTTCACCACCCCCTTCGCCCCCGGTGCCACCCTCCCCTTCCCCGTCGCTCACAACAGCACCCCTCCCCTCCCCCAGGACCGTCCGTTCCCCCTCTGCCCACACCCGACGATGAAGAGGATTTCGGCACACTCCCTGAGTCACCTTCGACCAGATCAGCACCAACATCGTCGACACCACTGCGTCGCTCCCAGAGGTACATCAAGGCCCCGGACCGGCTATACCTCTGACCAGCCCGGACATCAAAGGACATTTGTTTGCTCAAATCTTGTAAATATTAACTCATTGTTGCATATCGTTATCCACCACCCTCGCCGGACTCAATTTTAACAGGGGGTGAATGTGGTACACCATTGTTGAACCTGTATTGGGTGTAATACAGTAGGACCTGTACTACAGGTTCGCCGGTAGTCACTGCCTGCTGGCTCCGCCCAGGAGGCGGGGTATAAATATGCATGTCCTCCAGCTAGCAGCCATTTCGACAGCTGCTGTGGGAGGCCACACATCTGATAGCAATAAAGCCTCAGTTGGATTCAACTATCATCTTTGTCCAATTGATCGTGCCTCATGGGGCAAGACATCCCATGAGGTAACGGGAGCAGGAGTGCTAGGTTTGCTGATTTTTCTTTCCATCTCTGCCATTGCTGTGCCTCATGTAAGAGTCCTTCCTGCTTGTATCCTTTGTTCCCATTTGTTTTATTACTTTTGATCCAACTACCCATAATCAAATTGCGCCTTTAAGCAGAAGACTCAAGCTGAAGCAACCTGCTAGTCAGGACAGTGTGTTCCAAGCTTTGTATTTGGAGAAGAGAAAACAGACTTGTTGGTCCAAGTGAATCTTAACAACCAGCTTTGGAGGAAGTTGGTTCAATTGACTGGCTGGCAACCTGTGGGTTGGGCAGGAGTGATTAGACCTTGAAAGGATAAGGAAGAGTCTCTCTCACTCTCTCACGCTGCTGAGGTAAAGAATTGCTTTATTATTCTAAAACCAGTGAGTGCCTGGCACATCTTTACTGTAAACTTGAAATGATTTTGAATCTACAGAGAAAGAAGACAACATTACCAGAGAAAACCATCTCACGCCTAGAAGGAGTAAGTGCCAAAACAAAAGTTGAACTCCAGAAGAACATTAACTGGAAGCCATCCTGGTGCAACAAAAATCCTTTATCCTTTTTGTATCGATAATTTATTTACCTCTTAACCAACCATTCCCTCTGTGTTGTTTTCCTGTGTGTGTGTGGATGTGTGTGTGTATGGAGAGTGGGGGTAGTTAGAAAGGGAGTATTAGAAATGGGGTATTAGGTGGTCTGTTAGATTTTTGTAAGTATAATTATTTTACTGTTAAATAATAAAATACTATTTGTGTTTAAATTTTACAAACCTGGTGACTGCAGTTTATTGGGCTCAGCCAAGGTCCTCAGGTATTTTAAAATAACATCTAATTCCACTTGTGTTGTGACTCCAGGTCAAGTGGGGCTGGAATTGACCGCGCACTAGTCCGGGAGGTTCATGACACTCATCATTAAGACAATATGCCTCAAATTATATTGCAGTTTGATGGATAAGTTCTTGCCATTTTGAATGCTTGGTCGTGAGCTCCAGGCTTTAATGTCAATGCTTCTCTTCACGCAAAGCTTCAGGGTATCTTTGCAGCATTTCCTTTGTTCTTTCCTGAAAAAGTATCAATTGGGGAGCAGAGAAAACAGGACCTGATGGGGAGATGTTTTTTAGCCGCCTGGACACAATGTCTAGTCCATCAAAGTTCTTTTCGCAGGAGATTGGGCTGTATGGCCTGAGGAGGTGGCTTCAAGAAGGACGGTAGCCTTTGTTTAACAATCTTCCCATTGAACCTTGAGGATGCAATGAATGCGTTATTGATTGAATTTCTCAACTGCTCTTAAGCGTCACTATTGCAAACACCAGGGGCGCGATTTGCCGACCCCCCACCGGGTCGGAGAATCGCCGGGGGCTGGCGTGAATCCCGCCCCCGCCGTGTCCTGAATTCTCCACCACCAGAGATTCGGCAGGGGGCGGGAATCGCACCGCGCCGGTCAGTGGGCCCACCCCCGGCGATTCTCCGGCCCGCGGTGGCCCGAAGTCACGCCGCTGTCAACCCTCTCCCGTCGACGTGGATTAAACCACCTTTTGAATGGCGGGACAAGGTGGCGCAGGCAGGCTCCGGGGTCCTGGGGGGACCACGGTGGCCTGGCCCGCGATCGGGGTCCACCAATCCGCGGGTGGGCCCATGCTGTGGGGGCACTCTTTTTCCTCCGCCTTCGCCATGGTCTTCACTGTGGCGGAGGCAGAAGAGACCCCTCCCCTGCGCATGCGCGGGGATGACATCAGCAGCCGCTGACGCTCCCGCACATGCGTCCCCCGGCGAAGACCTTTTGCCGCTGGCTGGCGTGGCACCAAATGCCTTTCCCGCCAGCCGGCGGAGCAGAAACCACTCCAGCGCGAGCCTAGACCCTCAAGGTGAGGGCTTGGCCCCTAAAGGTGCGGAGACGTCCGCACCTTTGGGGCTGCCCGACGCCGGAGTGGTTCCCGCCACTCCATTACGCCGGAACCCCCCGCCCCACCGGGTAGGGGAGAATCCCGCCCCTGTTCTCACTTCAGGCAGCATTGTTGTGAGAACAACTGTTCTCTGCACTCGGACTTTCATGGACATGCGGAGGCTTTTGTTGTCAAACATTTAATGCTGCTTGTGGAAGGCAGGGCTACTGATATGGCATTGGATCTCCTTGTCAATGCTGGCCTTTTGAGAGGTATGGTTCGTGCTCAACATATTTCAGAATCCCTCCTTCATTATATATTGGAGATATAATATTTGGCTGACCAGGGGCAAAATTCTCCCCCAACGGCGCGATGTCCGCCGACTGGCGCCAAAAACGGCGCCAATCAGACAGGCATCGCGCCGGCCCAAAGGTGCGGAATGCTCCGCATCTTTGGGGGCCGAGCCCCAACATTGAGGGGCTAGGCCGACGCCGGAGGGATTTCCGCCCCGCCAGCTGGCGGAAATGGCGTTTGTTGCCCCGCCAGCTGGCGGAAATGGTGTTTGGTGCCCCGCCAGCTGGCGCGGAAATGCGGCGCATGCGCGGGAGCGTCAGCGGCCGCCGACAGTTTCCCGCGCATGCACAGTGGGGAGAGTCTCTTCCGCCTCCGCCATGGTGGAGGCCGTGGCGTAGGCGGAAGGGAAAGAGTGCCCCCATGGCACAGGCCCGCCCGCGGATCGGTGGGCCCCGATCGCGGGCCAGGCCACCGTGGGGGCACCCCCCGGGGTCAGATCACCCCGCGCCCCCCCAGGACACCGGAGCCCGCCCACGCCGCCTGGTCCCGCCGGTAAATACCAGGTTTGATTTACGCTGGCGGGACAGGCAATTTCTGGGTGGGACTTTGGCCCATCCGGGCCGGAGAATCCAGCGGGGGGTCCCTCCAACTGGCGCGGCCCGATTCCCGCCCCCACCCAATCGCCGGTATCGGAGACTTCGGCGGGGGCGGGATTCACGGCGGCCAACGGCCATTCTCCGACCCGGCGGGGGGTCGGTGAATGACACCCCAGATGTGAGTTGATATATGAATTTTGTTTTGGCGACGTTAAAGGACAAGCTGCGATTCTTGTATCAGGAATTGCAGAGATCGAGAGTACCTTGCAAATTTGGTGCAGTCATCTGCAAACTGTAGACTATATTTTTATGTTTGTCAATGGTGGTCAGTTTGGTTTTGGCATAAAGGCAGCTGAGGTTAAAGAGTTTTACATCCAGGTGGTATTTCATACTTACACCAGTGTCATTTGATCTTTGATGAGGTGAATAGCTACTGTTAGCTGGATTGTTAACAATATGGGAGCTTTCACCCAGCCTTGTTTAACCCTAGTCTGGATTTTGAAGGTGGCTATTTCAGATCTCCCACTCAAAAAAGCTGCAGACACATCATCAAGAAGCAATTGTTATGAAACGTCTTGGACAGCCGTATCTTTGGAGCACAATTCACAAAACTACCCAATTTACTGAGTCAAATGCTTTGGTTCGATTGATGAATACAATGAAGACTTCCTGGTGTAATTCTCAACATTTTTCTTGGACTTGACTGGCATCAAAGACCATGTTAAAGTCCAACAGGTTTGTTTGAAATCACTAGCTTTCGGAGTGCAGCTCCTTCATCAGGTGAGTGAAGAGGTGTGTTCCGCAAACACATATATAGACAAAGTCAATGATGCAGGATGATACTTTGAATGAAAATCTTTGCAGGTAATTAAGTCTTTACAGGACCAGACAGTGTGACTGGAGAGAGGGATAATCACAGGATAAAGAGGTGTGAATTGTCTCTAGCCAGGACAGTTGGTAGAATTTCGCAGGAGTTCGTAGGACATCGCGCAACAATCACCAGGCAGGAATGTTCCCTCCCAGTTAGGGAACACTTCAGCAGTCAAGGGCATTCAGCCTCTGATCTTCGAATAAGCGTTCTCCAAGGCGCCCTTCAGGACAGGTGACAACGCAGAATCGCCGAGCAGAAACTGATAGCCAAGTTCTGCATGCGTGGGTAGAGCCTCAACCTGGACCTTGGATTCATGTCTCACTACACACACACACCATTTGGCCTGGGCATGCAAAATCCTACCAACTGTCCTGGCTTGAGACAATTCTCACCTCTTTAACCTGTGATTATCCCTCTCTCCAGTCACACCGTCTGCACCTGTAATGACTTAATTACCTGCAAAGGCTTGCATTCTTGGAACCCACCTCTTCACTCACTTTAGGAAGGAGCTGCGCTCCGAAAGCTAGTGATTCCAAACATACCTGTTAGATTTTAACCCGGTGCTGCAAAACTTATTACTATGGCCAACCCAGTGCAACGACAGCATCTCTACATCAAAGACCATGGGCGGGATTCTCTGATAATGGGACTAAGTGTTGACGGCGTCATAAACTCCTGAGCGTTTTACAACGGCGTCATCTGGCCCCTAGGAGCAGCGATCCTGCGCCGCACAGCAGGCCAGCACAGCAGTGGAGCACTTCACGCAGCTCCAGCTGCCGATACGGGCATCAACACGCCGGTGCCGGTCCGCGCATGCGCGCCACGGCCGGAGCGAGTTTGCGCATGTGCGTGGGTTGCCTTCTTCGCACCTGCCCCCAAGCAACATGGGTGAGCCCTTCAGGAACCCAACGCGGCAGAACATCGCCCCCCCCCCCCCCCGGAATAAGCCTGCCCGCCAATCGGTAGATCCCGATCGCGGGCCTGGCCACCGTGGAGGTCCCGCCCCGGTGTCGGACCCCCCTCCCCCACACCAGGACGACCCCTGCAACATGAACGCTCAGGTCCCGCCGGGTAGGAGCATACATGAACGACGCCGGCGGGACTCGGCCGAACGCGAAGAATCGCTGGGGGGCCACGTTGAGCAGCCCCCGACCTGCGGCGCGCCGACTGCGCGGCGCCTCTGGCGCCGATTCCGGTCGCTGGAAAATCAGTGGACCTGCATCAGAGCGGCGTCACGTGATTCGCTCCAACCCTCCGCCGATTCTCCGACCCACCGCGGGGTCGGAGAATCCCGCCCCATGTCTGAGGTTCCTCTGGAAGGTCGAAAGCAACACTGTGTGCCCGATTCAGCGGAAGATGTAAGTCCACATTTTTGCACGTTTGGCTGGGTATTTCTCGGCAGCTGCAGCGCCAAGAAACACCCCACTATTCAACCCACTTTGCCATTTGTTTTGTCCTGCGGGGGGGGGGTGGTTATCCTCGCCGAGCCCAGACTTTAGTTGATTTCCTGCTGGTGAGCTGATCTTGCCAGAAGGAATGCTTCCTCACAAATCGGGGCGTCATTTTGACCAGCAGCCCCGATATATCCCCCTCCCCCATTCAGCCCCCCCCCACACTTTATTAGCCACCCCGTTTCATTCCCCCCAACATTTCTGAGCCCCCTGGAACCCCTCCTTCATTCCCCCTCCAATGGGTAAGGCACCCTCCCAGGCCCCTGGCAGTGCCAACCTGACATCTGGGCACACTGGCAGTGCCAACCTGGTTGCAGTGCTGAGGTGCCAGGCTGGCAGTGCCAAGGTGCCCAGGTGCCAGAGGGACTGCCAGGGTACTACCCTGCACTGTCCCCGACCACCCGGGCGTCTCTAATGGCTGCCAGACCATCCCCGAAGTGCCCTCACGCCTATTCACGTTTGTGTGAACCAGTACTAAATGGGGTGCTGGCGAAGTCTCAGACACGCTGGTGAGCCCTGGGCACCAGATGAATCCGGAATCCGGGTAATTAAATGAGCCTAATGAATGATTTAAATAAGCAGATTTGGATCTCCCCCAGTGAGGTGGTCCCATAGGATGTGGTTCCCCAATCAGGAAAAGCAGAAAAGCCTATTTTTAACTGCACCTCATCTAGCACACAGCTTGCAATTTACCACATTATACTGATGGGCTTGCTACAAAAACTCGAACTGCAATTTCTGTGATGTTATTTTACAGGAGCATCAATATTCTTATCACAAGATTTAAAGATTCAGCAACCAAACCAAATCCCTACAAAAATACCTAATTTTTGCAACTGTACTTGTTTAAGCTGAGGTGTGATTCCACTGAAACCAGCTGCCCTCCAATCTAGTCATGATGGGGAGATGCCGGAATTGGACTGGGGTGAACACAGTAAATGGTCTCACAACATCAGGTTAAAGTCCAAGAGGTTTGTTTCAAATCACCAGCTTTCAGAGCACTGCTGCTTCCTCAGGTGAACCCGAGGAAGGAGCAGCGCTCCGAAAGCTAGTGATTTGAAACAAACCTCTTGGACTTTAACCTGGTGTTGTAAGACCTCTTACTGTGCTCCAATCTAGTGTTCAGGTGCTCAATCGTCATGTGTGAATGTGGTCAGCAGCTGTCAGCAAGCTTTTTGATTGGGGGGGGGGAGTTGGGAACTGGGTTGACATGGTGGCCAAACCTGTTCCTGTCCTGATGCCTCCACATGGACACCTTCTAGAATAATTACCAGATAGCAATCAGGAGTGGAACATTGGCTAACCTTTGCCCCTCCCTAGCATGCGGCCACTGAGACCAACAGTAGCATCCTAATTGCTGCTACCACTATCTCAATACACAAGTTAAATTGAGTGAGACATTTCACATAGCGAGGGCAATATGCATACCCGGAAGTGGTCGTGAATTAGCCACTTGAGACATAACCATCTGATTTTCAGACAGATAAGGTATAAAATGGATGGCCTACCTATTGTTAACTTCCTTTTAACCCATGTTGAAGCTGAATTTAACACCTGCAAAAGGCATTCTGTGTTGGGTGACTTAAAGCTCAGGATAGAGCGGATCAAAATCCTGGAGCTCTCTACCAAACAGCACCATGGGAGTATCTTTATTATGTGGACTGCAGCAGTGCAAGGTGAAGGCTCATCCCCATCTTCTCAAGGGTGCCAAGAAACGGGCAATAAATAACAGCCTTGTCCTTTGGCTTCATCCCAATAATTAATTTAAGAATTATTATCAAGATTTGATTGCTATGCAAAATTAGGAGAATTTAAAATAGTGAATAGGTAAACAAAATGGCAGACTTATTCAATTGAAGGTGAAGAAGAACAAAGAACAATACAGCACAGCAACAGGCCCTTCAGCCTGTCTATGCAGAACTCTGAGAAAAATGCGCATGAGAGGAAAAACAGGGAATGGCAGTATAAACTTCATAGAGTTACACGGAGGTGCGGAGACAGATGATAATGCAATTTATTTTTCTTTTAAAAAATCTAAAGGCTGTCTGAGGTGGTTGTAACAGATTCCATAGCATTGTTTCGATGAAGAGAATGGCAGTTCTCTCCAGTATCCTCACCAAGGTTTAACCTTTAACTAAAACATAAAAACAGATTGTCTCATCATTATCACATTTCTGTTTTTGAGATGAAAGCAAATTACTGTGGATGCTGGAATCTGAAACGAAAGGGAAAATGCTGGAAAATCTCAGCAGGTCTGGCAGCATCTGTAGGGAGAGAAAAGAGCTAACGTTTCGAGTCCGATTACTCTTTGTCAAAGCTAACAGACAGAGAAAGTGGGAAATATTTATACTGTGGTGTGAGAATGAAAGATGAGTCATAGCCACAGAAACCCAGGGAAACCGGGTGCTAATGGCCACAGAAACCAAGGGGAAAGAATGCTAATGGCAGTCCCCAGAGAGAACAACAGATGTGGAAGGTCAAACAGCAGGGAAATTAACATCAGAGGATGAACTGTAGGTGTGGGGGGAGGGGAAGGGGGAAGCAAAGAGGAGAAAGGTGCAAGAAAGGTGGATAAGATGGGAGGGGGGATTAAATATATACTAAGAAAGAAAGAAATGGTAAAAGACAGTTAAAATGAAATGTAAACAAATGGGTCGAGGTGGTGTAGAGCTGATCATCTGAAGTTGTTGAATTCAATGTTCAGGCCGGAAAGCTGTAGCGTACCTAACCGGAAGATGAGATGTTGTTCCTCCAGTTTGCGTTGCGCTTCACTGGAACATCGCAGCAGGCCAAGAACAGACATGTGGGCATGGGAACAGGGTCTTTTGTTAAAATGGCAAGCAACAGGAAGGTCAGGGTCCTGAATGCGCACAGACCGAAGATGCTCAGCAAAGTGATCACTCAGTCTGCGTTGGGTCTCCCCGATATAGAGGAGACCGCATTGGGAGCAGCGAATGCAGTAGGCCAAATTGGAAGAGATGCAAGTGAAATGCTGCTTAACCTGGAATGAGTGTTTCGGGCATGGGGTGTTAAGCATGGAAGAGGTAAAGGGGCAGGTGTTACACCTTCTGCGATTGCATGGAAAGGTGCCATGGGTGATTGGAGAGGTACTAGGCATGTGGAGGAGTGGACTAGATTGTCTCGGAGGAAACGGTCTCTGCGGAATGCTGACAGAGGGAGTGAAGGGGAGGTGGTGGCATCACGCTGGAGTTGACGAAAATGGTGAAGGATTATGCTTTGCATATGGAGGCTGGTGGGATGAAATGTGAGAACGAGGGGGACTCTATCCTTGTTCTGGGAGGGAGTGGAGGGGGTGAGGGTAGTGGCGCGGGAGATGGACCACACACTGTTGAGGGCCCTGTCCACAACTGCAGGTGGGAAATCACATTTGAGGAAGAAGGAACACATTTTTGAAGCACCATTTTGGAAAGTGGCATCGCCAGAACAAATGCAGCGGAGGCGAAGGAATTGAGAGAAAGGGATGGTCTGTTTTTCAGATCTTGGGCCTCAGTTAGACACAGGGCCGCAGAGGGGTGTGTGCTCTTGCGGCTGCACTCAGCCTTATTTCTTGCACTGAGGAACTGCTCTCGGTGGAACTCCTCAGTGCAGTGAGAGATGAAATGGGATCCCAATCGCTCAAGCCCCAACTCAATATAAGGGCAGTACCCCCATGCCAATCACTGCCATGTGAAAAATGCCAGCTTGGAACTTTGACACTGTCAGCCTGGAAGTGCCCTTGCCAGCTGGAATTGCCAGACTGTCATCCAGGTGCCATTGCCATGATGCCAGGTCAGCAGTGCCAGGGTGCCCAGATGGTATCAGCAGTGCAAGGGTCCACCCTGCCCAGAGGGCAATCACCTGGAGGCCTCCAAACTCCTGGGAGACTCCCACGAGTGCCATTCTGTCTGGTCCCCACTTAGAGACAAGCACTGAACAGCACTCTTCCAAGACTTACAAGGCAAAAGGGATACATCCCAACGCCTTGGTTACTTCAGGGAACTGCATATTAGAGTGAGACTAGCTGGCTCGCTCTAATATGCAGATTTGCTAAAATGTGATCCTGCCCACAATGGGCGGGCTTCACATCGTGACCTCTCGCGAGATCACGTTAGATACCGCGAGACGTAGCGAGCCAGGTAGATCCCGGGAGCGAGGTCTCCTGGCAGCTAACGGCCATGTTACTCCACGGCTTGCTGTTTTTCAGGTGCAGCATAGGCGGTAGATCGCACCCCTTGTATGGGATTCTCCATTGCAAGTCAACCCCACTACCACTACTCGCAAGGACTGAGAATTTTGGCGTGCTGTTCGCTGGTGGCGGGATTTTCTACACCTGCTGCTCGTCAATGGGGTTTCCTATTAAGGCCATCCCATGCCATCGGGAAACCCACGGGCGGGGATGTGCTGCCGGCGGGACCAGAGAATCCCACCGCCAATGAAGGGACAGAGAATCCCGTGCCTTATTCTATGCAAATTGGCTGCTGCGTCTCCTATATTGCAACAGTGACTATACGCTTCAAGAGTGGCTGTACAGCCTTTATGATGGCATGAAGAATGGAAGGTCTTATGCAAATGGTTTCTTTCAACATATATATAAATGATGGGATAGTAAGCCATAGATCCACATTTGTGAGTGGCGCAAAGATCAATGCCATTTTAGCCAGTGTGGATGGCAATTTAGAATCACAAAGAGATGGTATTGATTACGAATGGGCAAAACTGGAGCAAAAAGATTTCAATATTGGCAAATCTGCAATCATCCACTTTGGATCTAAAAAGCATTGAATAGGATACTTTCTAAATGGTGATAAGTCATAACAGCACAGGTCCAAAGCAAGTTGGGGGCCAGGTTAATTATATATTATTCCCATGTTTAATTGCATGTTGGTGGTGGGGAATTACTGAGGATTCACTGGGTTTCTATAAGTAGGATCAAACTGAAATTATGGTGGTTGAGTGAGGAGGTGCATATTTTCAATGTGTACCTCTGCAAATAAAGGCTTATACAAGCATGTAAAGATTGGCTCCAGTTGTGTCCTTCACCATATGGCTACACGGAAAACAGTCCAGGTGCATAGCTTATTAAAATGTCACGAACAGGTGCAGAAAATAATCAAAAGAAGCGAATCAATCACGAGCCTTTATATCCAGGGAATTTGAATATGAGGGACAGGGGTTATACTGCAGCTATTCAAATGCTGGCTAGACATCTGGATTGCTTTGAGTAGTTCTGAGAACTGTGTCTCAGAAAAGATGGATTGGCCTTGGAACAAGTGCAGTGTAGGTTTCCCAGATGACACCTGGGCTCCAAAGGTTAAATTATGAGGAGAGATGACACAAACTAGGGTTGAAATTAAAAAACTTAAGGGGTGACTTGACCTAAGGTTTCAAGAAATGGGTGGGATTTTCCAGTCCCGCCCACAGTGGGAATCGACACAGACAGTTCTGAAAAATTTGGAGAGCAGCCAAAAGTCCATTAACTTTGGGTGGGATTTGAACTGGAAAATCTTACTCATTAAGGGAGGGAAACTATTTCCACTGGTTGGAGGTGTTGAAGACTAGAAGCGTGTTGTGTATTGCACTGAGTAAGATGAAAACGTGCTCAGCTGCAGGTAGCCATTATTTAACAAACTTTATTTACACCTCCCCAACAAAGAGGGCAGCAGAAAGGTCAATATAACAAAATGCTCAGATGCTGCAATATACGAGAGAACAAACTTTAAAAAATTGAGCCAAACCTTTCAAGAGTGAAATTAGCCATCATTTAATCACAAAGGATGGTAGAAATTTGAAACATTCATCTGCAAATTTCAATTGTTGCTAGACCAATTGTAAACTTTAAACATCAGAATGATCAATTTTTGTTCCCAAAGATATTAAGGGATCTGGGGCAAAGGTGGGCAATAGTGGGACAGTCTTGAGAAAATAAGTAGTCTATACATGCTCCTATGAACCTTTTGGTTTTTTTCAAGAAGATGGGTGTAAACCTTTACCTCTGGTCCAGTAGTCCATGATAGTTGGTGGAATTTTATAATTTTTTAATGAAGTGTCAACTCAGGTGGGAAAATGGGCGCACGATAGCACAGTGGTTAGCACTGTTGCTTCACAGCACGATTCCCGGTTTGGATCACTGTGCGGAATCTGCACATTCTCTCCGTGTCTGCGTAGGTTTCCTCCGGGTGCTCCAATTTTCTCCCACAAGTCCCGAAAGATGTGCTGTTAGGTGAATTGGACATTCTGAATTCTCCCTCTATGTACCCAAACAGGCATGAGAGTGTGGCGACTCGGGGATTTTCACAGTAACTTCATGGCAGTGTTAATGTAAGCCTACTTGTGACAATAAAATTATTATATTATTATAAAAGCAGATTATAGTCTATTGATTCCACTGTCGGCTTTTCCTGCCATATTTTTTGACACTTCATTGAAATAAAAAGAGGTCGGTCTGACAAAGTCATGTTGGTGGGACAGACATGGGACCCAGTCATCACCCATGGACATGGGGGAACCTCCTCCACTGCCAACCCAAATGGAAGCCCACCTTCCTGGGCAGTGCCGAGGGACTGGACCCTGGCACAAAGGTAGTGTCAGGGGCAGTGATACAGGGCACTGCCCAGACATGACGCCCCCCCCCCCCCCCACTGGGGGCTGTACTTACATGTGCAACTCCGGTGGGTTCTCTTCGCCAGGTCCCCACTTGTTGTAAACCACATTGATGTGATGGCAGGGGAGAGGTGGGGGTGAAATCCTAATATGGGAGGGGATGATGCAATGGAGAAGCCTGCTAATGATATATTAATGGATGTTAATGGGTTTCCCAGCCTTTCATGGTTTGAACCCTATTACATCAGTGGTAGACGGGGAGTGGAAAGGATGCTGGGACAATCAGGATGTGAAACCCTGTCAGCGTAACAGCTGTTTGGGGACTCCCGTTGGATTCTCTGCTTTTACCTGTTCCTCTCCCCCCCCACCCCCCCCCCCCCCCCGCCACTGAAAATGGGGGTGAAGAACCACAGCCATTGTGTTATCTTTTCACACTATTCATCATTCTACACACAGTCCTCGGGATGGATTGTTATTATCAATGTAACATGGCACTGCTTCTACAAACTATCAAATGTTAGATAAGTGCTGCAAGAGACAAAGGTTACCGACCAACATTTGTTGAACACAAACGTGACTTGCGGTTGGACTTTCTGGGGAGAATGGTTGGAGGGGAGAAATCATCTTCAAATGCACTTTGAGGGAACAAATACACTTTGAGGGAACAATCCCCTTGATGGGAGAGACATTGGGGGGAGCGGTTAATCACACCTCCCTCATCAACCACCCACCCACTTCTCGCTCTGCTGCTCACCCCCGCCCCCCCCCCACATACCATCCTCCACTAGTTCTTATTTGCTTTTATGAGTAATAATAATTTAGTTGACTCTACAAGCTGTCATCTGTGCTGATAGCTTTCCAACAATATTTCAGACTGCTATTTTCATGAAAATAGAGTCTTAAGAAAACAACAAAGGAAAAATGAGGCACATTCTTGAAATTGGGACAAAACTGTAATAGATCTGGACTCCTGACAAAATGTGGATGGTCCAGATTAATATTTGAAACTGTTTGGTAAATTTGAAAAGTTGGTGTACTGCACTTTAAAAGAGCCGTCTGTTATATTCTGAGGGAATAAAAACACCATCTTTGTTATTCTATATGTAATTGAACAGGCGTTCGACTTGAAGTCGATTCAGAGGCAACTTGCGCAAGAGGAGCAAGGCAGCTGTCTTGTCAAGAATAAAGGTTGCTGTCTAGCTCAATGTGTTTGCAGTTAAAGCAAGGAGTGAGGAAGCACTTCACTCTGCTGTGCGTTAACCTTCATGGCCTGCTGCAGTAGGGGGTAATAAAACACTGCGGCTGTGTCTTTGTTCTAGTGTACCTAGGGCAGACACCTTGGCACCACATGCTTTTGATGTAATAGCCCACATGTGTGTGTATGTGTGTGTATGTGCGTGCGTGTGTGTGTGTATATATATATAGGGGGTGGGGGGATTGAGAAAGAATGCTGGCCACTGCATTGAGTATGTGTAAAGTATAGTCCGGGAACAATAGGACAGCATTGCTCAGGATGCGCAGGACTGTATGTGATACATGGACTGTGTTCCTGAGAAAGACTTACTACCCCAATGCAGCGGATAATGAGAAACAGAGGCAGGAACCCTGACATGTGGCAAAAACACGTTCAGATGCCACTGGGTGCTGACGCTCTGGTCTCGCACCAAAGGTTAACAGGTCAACGTCCGTACATCTCTCGGCAGCAGAGTTTCCAACTTCACCCGGGTCCCGTGATCTTCTGTTGGGAGTGCCGACCTCTTCCAATGGTCCACAATTTGCAATACGCTGGTTCAGTGCTTGAGATACCGGGGCTGGGGAACAGCAGTCCTTTATTAAATAAAACGATCTGTCAACAAAGAGCTGAAAGTGGTTCCACCTTGAGACACTGGGGGAGATTTCCCTGCCGGCAGAAAGCAGGTGCAGCGTGAGAAAGACCACTGCCAAGTGAAAGAAGTCGGCAGGATAATTTTTAGATTGCCAGCAGCAAAGCAGCAAGCCCGCTGCTGCATGGTGATGTGCTGCATGTGTGGAACACCGACTCTCTGGCCACTTCACAGTCCAGTTCCAATGGATGGAGCAGCATGGAGGTGTAACAGACAGGGCAGTCATTTGTGCAGGTCAGCCTGTGGGTTATCTGACATGGAACTAAAGGTGAAAAAATGCCCCGTGGCAAACATAGATTGAGCTGTATATACGAAGCACCCTGGGCGGCTCCTCACGGAGAGTTGTGGGGCCACAGAGTAGCTTTCTCAGCTGAAGTATTGCTCCTAATTTTACTAGACAGTAAATTATTCTGATCACTGTGCACATGTTTGGGATGCTTACTCCTGTCACACACACTCTGCTGTAAGAATACTAGACTTTAAAGTCTATTGGTATGTAGACATTTATCGTTGAAGGACATATTGTTTGATACACAAGGCAATTTACATTATACCATACACAGAATCTGTGAGACAGGGTGCATTGCACACAGCGTCTGAGAGGCAGGGAATGTTTACAGTTTTAATAGTTGGTTCCTAGATAGAAACTTATGTTTACAATTGTAAATACCCCCTGTCTGTCTAACCCTGTGATATAACAGTAATACATCAATCTCCATCAAACCCTGTGTGTGATATAACTGTAAATACCCCCTTTCTCTAAGACCCTGTGAGTGATATAACTGGAAATAACCCCTGTCTCTCACACTCTGTGTGATATAACTGTAAATAATCCCGTCTCTCAGATACTGTGTGTGATATAACTGTAAATATTCCCTGACTCTCCAAATCTGTTAATGGTATAATGTAAATAGTGCAATAATTCAAGGTGATCTTATCACCCTTCAAATATGAGAGGTACATTTTGCTGCCGTCAAGAGCCTGTGCTCCACAAAACTGAAGAACCTCACTATTTTATCATCAGTTTAACATGAAAACATCAAACCAAGCACGCAACCAGCTTTCTGGCCCTTTGGCTTTCACGGTATGTGCCGTGTCACTGCCTGTGTTAGGTTGCAGTGGTGCTGTATGTTTCCATTTCATTGCATTGTGGTAGGTCTCACTATGTTATGATGATGTGCTACAATACACTTAGCTACTCTCCGCTGTGCTGTATGATCAATGCTGTAAGTAAAGTCCCAGATGACCATAGGCTGCTTTCCCCTTTGATACGGAGAGCTGATTGGTGGTGATTTAGCCTGGGGATCACCACACCTCAGGCAAGGGGCAGATTTTGGCAAGGTAGGGCCTTCATAAATAACCCCTGTCAGTACAGGGATTGAACCCATGCTGTTGTCCTTGCTCTTCATCACAAATCAACTGTCCAGCCAATTGAGCTAAACCGGATCAATGCTGTACTGCACCGTTAAAAAGGATTTACATTTATGTAGTGCCTTTCTGAATCCCCAAAAATGTCCCAGTGTGTGTAGTCACTGTTGTAATGTAAAATAATAATAATATTATAATTTTTACTAGTTTCACAAGTCGGCTTACATTAACACTGCAATGAAGTTACTGTGAAAATCTCCTAGTCGCCATACTCCGGCGCCTGCTGGAGAACACTGATGGAGAATTCAGAATGTCAAATTCACCTAACAAACTTTCGGGACTTGTGGGAGGAAACCGGAGCACCCGGAGGAAACCTACGCAGACAAGGGGAGAACGCGCAGACTCCACACAGATAGTGACCCAAGCCGGGAATCAAACTCAGGTCCCTGGCGCTGTGAAGCAACCATGCTAACCACTGTGCTACCGTGTTCTCTCCTGTTCCATGCTTTATGGTACTGTGCTTCACATACTCTCAGCTGCACTATGCTATAATTTGTGTGTATTGCTACATTCTCCTGTGCTATATTGAGCTATGCTGCTTTCTTGTTTTCACTTGGGGTCCTGCTTATATGGAATCTGCCAGCAGAGGGAGCTGATGGCTCTGAACTGACTCCTCTGAATTAGCACCGGACTGGATCTGATTTTTCATCCAGCATTGAGGCTCATTCAGTGTAAAAATACTGCCCATAAAATAAAATTCAGTACAGATCTGCTGGCTAGATACAGCTCCCAATTTTAGCATGTGGCAACAAAGATCTTGGTGATCAAATGATGTATTTACTTGGTGTCAGCCCCAGTACCCCCACTCGCCAAGCAGACAGACAATTGTCGATCTCCAACCGATGTCATCCTGGACATTTGTGTTTGAGTTGTTGAGCGTCACCACTATCACTGGAATTAATCCATGTGTACATTTGTGACATGATTTCATACCTTCTGTGCACCAACATGCACGCCTGAAGGACTGATTCTAAGGGAGGAGATAGTCACAGTCAAAGTACATCAGTGGGATACCACACAAGAATATTGCAGCCTTCAGCAAGCATTTTCTGCCCACTGATCATGCTCTTGGATAAAACCCAAAGACACAATTTCACAGTCAGAATTATTTTAATTTATTCTTCCAGAGGTTGTGGGTGCCTCTGGTAAGGCTAACATTCATTGCACATCCTTAATTGCCCTTAAGCTAAGTGGTAGAAGACAGTTAAGAGGCGGTCACGTTGCTTTGGGTCTGGAATCACATGTAGGCCCGACCATATAAGGATGGCAGATTTCCATCTTTAAAGTACATTCGTGAACCTGATGGATTTTTACATCAATCAATGATAGCTTATTCAGATTAGTTTAAATTCCAGATGTATTAACTGCATTTAAATCCCACCAGCTACTATTTGAGCTGGTGTCCCCAGGACAATAGTCTGGCCTCTAGATTACTAGTCAATTGAAATTACCATGACACCACCATCTCCCCTGTCATAATAATGAAGAAAAACACTGAATTATGTCTGAAAATGTTGAACTTTAAATAAAACTTGGTAATTTTTTGAAATGTACATTCAAGTCAAAGATGGCTGAGGATTTAAAGTCAGTCACTGGCTGAACTGTTGGTGGGGTGACACTCTGAGAGATAGTGGAACCACCCTTTTCCGAATCAAAGATACTTCTAATGCATACAGAAACTAATTGTCATCTCTGGTGGAGACAATGGGACATAATGGGAGATGAGTATCATCTCATCAAGAGATATCCTGTGCGTAATGTCCAGATGCATGTGTGCATGTGTGTGTCTGTTCATATGCCACAGCAGTAACACTGCAAAATCTTTTGCAGGTATATCTCGATATCTCTTTCTCTGATTTTTGAAGTAAGCCACATCAGCAAAGACCACAGCTGCAACGAAACAGGGAAGCTCCTCCACCAAACTGCAGAACACTGGAATCTCTAAACCAATTATTCACCTGCTGAAGTCAGCGCAGCTGGAATCTCGAATCACAATGGCCATAACACTCATTCATGAGTCAAGGGCTGTTTCATATACCTTTTTCTTACTTATTAACTTTGGACTGAATTCTCACTTCTATTCTGTATGAATGTATATACATTTTCTTACTTATGGTAGTTAATAAACTCACACCAAATTTAACGAAAGAAAGCCTGGTTAAATTGGCTCCTTTTAAAACATAAATATTGGGGCTGGGAATAGGTACTTGCAAAGGGAGGGGTCTTTTTTAGCTTAATCTTCTTGCAACCAGCAGAGGGAGTTGCATAAAGAAAGGGAGCCAATTCATCTGGGGCATAACTATAGCTATTTGGGGGTATCCCGTCCAGAACTTGACAAAGTGGGGGATCTCGTTCAGCTGAACAAATTTGAGGAACCTCACCTGTGAACTGGTCCTTACACCTCTTAAAGAAACACCATTGACCTGAAAGGTTAACATTTCTCTCTCCACAGATGCTGCCAGACCCGTTGGCAACATTTTGGGCGCAATCCAATTTCCACACTACGCCTGAAGGTCAGCTCGCCACTTGAAAGTTCCTAAAGTGTCCGACTCCACTATCACAGCAAGCAGACCATTCCACACCCTAACCGCTCTCTGAGTAAAGAACTTACCTCGGACATCCCTCCTATATCTCCCACCCTGAACCTTATAGTTATGCCCCCTTGCAACAGCTACATCCACCCAAGGAAATAGTCTCTGAACGTCGACTATATCTATCCCCCTCATCATCTTATAAACCTCTACTAAGTCGCCTCTCATTCTCCTCTGCTCCAAAGAGAAAAGACCGAGCTCCCTCAACCTTTCCTCATAAGACCTACCCTCCAAGCCAGGCAGCATCCTGGTAAATCTCCTTTGCACCCTTTCCAATGCTTCCACATCCTTCCTATAGTGAGGTGACCAGAACTGCACACAATATTCCAAATGTGGTCTCACCAGGGTCATGTACAGTTGCAGCATAACCCCACGGCTCTTAAACTCAAGCCCCTGGTAATAAACGCTAACACACTACAGGCCTTTTTCACGGCTCTATCCACTTGAGTGGCAACCATCAGAGATCTGTGGACATGAACCCCAAGACCTCTCTGTTCCACCAGATTCCTCAGAACCCTGTCGTTGACCCTGTAATCCGCATTCAAATTTTTCCGACCAAAATGAATCACCTCGCAGTTATCAGGGTTAAACACCATCTGCCATTTTTCGGCCCAGCTCTGCATCCTATCAATGTCTCTTTGCAGCCTACCACAGCCCTCCAGCTCATCCACTACTCCACCAATCTTGGTGTCATCAGCAAAGTTACTGACCCACCCTTCAGCCCCCTCCTCCAAGTCATTGATAAAGATCACAAATAGCAGAGGACCCAGCACTGATCCCTGTGGTACACCGCTGGTAACTGGTCTCCAGTCTGAAAATTTTTCATCCACCACCACCCTCTGTCTTCTATATGATAGCCAGTTACTTATCCAATTGGCAAAATTTCCCTCTATCCCACATCTCCTTACTTTCTTCATGAGCCGACCATGGGGAACCTTATCAAACGCCTTACTAAAATCCATGTAGACGACATTAACTGCTCCACCTTCATCTACACACTTAGTTACCTCCTCAAAGAATTCAATCAAATTTGTTAGGCAAGACTTATCCTTCACGAATCCGTGTTGACTATCCCAGATTAAGCTGCATCTTTCCAAATGGTCATAAATCCTATCCTTCAGGACCTTTTCCATTAGCTTACTGACCACCAAAGTAAGACTAACCGGCCTATAATTACCAGGGTCATTCCTATTCTCTTTCTTGAACAGAGGAACAACATTCGCCACTCTCCAGTCCACTGGCACTATCCACGTGTACAGTGAGGACCCAAAGATCAAAGCCAAAGGCTTTGCATCTCATTCCTTGCCCCCCAAAGAATCCTAGGATATATCCCATCTGACCCAGGGGACTTGTCGACCCTAAGGTTTTTCAAAATTGCTAATACATCCTCCCTCAGAACATCTACCTCCTCCAGCCTACTCGCTTGTATCACACTCTCATCCTCAAAAACATGGCCCCTCTCCTTGGTGAACATTGAAGAAAAGTATTCATTCAACGCCTCTCCTATCTCTTCTGACTCCATGCACAAGTTCACACTACTGTCGTTGACCGGCCCTAACCTCACCCTGCTCATTCTTTTATTTCTCACATAAGAGTAAAAAGCCTTGGGGCTTTCCTTGACCCAAACCGCCAAGGACTTCTCATGCCCCCTCCTCGCTCTCCTAAGCCCTTTTGGTAGCTCATTCCTTGCTACCTTGTAACCCTCAAGCGACCCAACTGGACCTTGTTTTCTCATTCTTACATACGCCTCCTTCTTCCTCTTGACAAGACAGTCAACCTGTTCCTGTGCTGTACATTTCTTTGTTCTTTGTTCTTTGAACCATGGTTCCCTCACAAGGCCATTTCTTCCCAGCCTGACAGGGACATACCTATCAAGGACACACTGTATTTGTTCCTTGAACAAGCTCCACTTTTCATTTGTGCCTTTCCCTGACAGTTTCTGTTCCCATCTTATGCTCTCTAATTCTTGCCTAATCGCATCATAATTACCCCTCCCCCAATTATAAACCTTGCCCTGCCGTATGGCCCTATCCCTCTCCATTGCAATAGTGAAAGACACCGAATTGTGGTCACTATCTCCAAAGTGCTCTCCCACAAACAAATCTAACACTTGGCCCGATTCATTACCCAGTACCAAATCCAATGCGGCCCCACCTCTTGTCGGCCTATCCACATATTGTGTCAGGAAACCCTCCTGCACACACTGTACAAAAACTGCCCCATCCGAACTGTTTGACCGATAGAGGTTCCAATCAATATTTGGAAGGTTAAAGTCACCCATGACAATTAACCTGAGACCTCCACACCTATCCATAATCTGCTTTGCAATTTCTTCCTCCACATCTCTATTACTATTTGGGGATCTATAGAAAACTCCTAACAACGTGATCGCTCCTTTCCTATTTCTAACTTCAGCCCATATTACCTCAGTAGGCAGATACCCCTCGAACTGCCTTTCTGCAGCCGTTAAACTATCCTTGATTAACACTGCTACTCTTCCCCCTCTTTTATCACCTTCCCTACTCTTACTGAAACATCTATATCCCAGAACTTTCAACAACCATTCCTGTCCCTGTTCTAACCATGTCTCCGTAATGGCCACAACATCGTAGTCCCAAGTACCAATCCACGCTCCAAGTTCACCTACCTTATTCCGGATGCTCCTTGCACTGAAGTAGACACACTTCAACCCACCTTCCTGTCTGCCGGTACACTCCTGCGACCTTGATACCCTCCTCAGTACCTCACTACTCTCAACACTGGCTTCTGGACTACAGCTCGTTTTCCCATCCCTCTGACAAATTGGTTTAAACGCCCCCCCCCCCCCCCCCCCCCGAAGAGCTGTAGCAAAAATTTTCCTCCCAGGATATTGGTGCCCCTCTGGTTCAGGTGCAAACTGTCCTGTCTGTACAGGTCCCACCTTCCACAGAATGTGCTGCAATTATCCACGTAACTGAAATCCTCCCTCCTACACCATCCCTGCAGCCACATGTTTATCTGCACTCTCTCCCTGTTCCTCAACTCGCGAGCACGTGTCACCGGCAACAAACCAGAGATGACAACATGGTTTGTCCTGGCTCTCAGCTTCCACCCTAGCTCCCTAAATTCCTGTTTTAAATCCCCATCCCTTCTCTCACATATGTCGTTGGTACCGATGTGTACCACGACTTGTGACTGTTCCCCCTTAAGGATTCTGAAAACATTGTCCCAGACGTCACAGGCCCCGGCACCCGGGAGGCAACATACCATCCGTGAGTCTCTTTCGTTGCCACAGAACAGTCTATCTGTCCCCAATTATATTTCTCTCCTGCTCTCCCCCTTCCCTTCTGAGCCACAGGGACGGACTCAGTGCTGGAGATCCGGTCACCGTGGCTTACCACTGATAGGCTGTCCCCCTCAACAGTATCCAAAGCGGTATACTTGTTACTGAGGGGAACGACCACAGGGGATCCCTGTACTGACTGCTTCCTCCCAGCCCCTCTCACCATCACCCATCTATCTTCATTATGCGGAGTAACTACATCCCTGGAGCTACCATCTCTGACCACCTCATAGCCACGTTGCCATTTTTTGGCAAATCTGCATTTTAAAGCAAATCAGCAAGTCTCTTTTAATGTGCAGATTCCCGAGGCAATTGAGGCTTTGGGATTTATCCCCTTTGCCTTGGAGACCTTCAGTAAATGCTGTTTGATACTGGTCTCCACAAACGGGAACCAGAAGGAGCAGCACATTGTGGGCCTCTCCCAGGAGATCGGAGGCCCTCACCTGCAAGCTATTTGGGCAGGGTGGTGTTCTGGAACTGCTGGAGCCACCTGGGTACTCGCGCAGTCCCATCCTGGCACCTTGCCAGTGCGACCTGGGTTCCAGTCTGGCACTGCCCAGGTGGCATAGGCACTGCCAGGGTGGTTGTGCCATGCTGGCATTTTCTGTGCGTGCATAATTGAGCTGGGAGTGCCGTTCGAAGGGTATTGGGGGGGGGGGGGTTGCTTCAGGGGCCATTTGCTACACTGGGGAGTCCCGGCGAGAGGAGTTCCTCAGTGTACAATGCGGAGCTGTCTGCGACCTCGGCCGTTCATTCCCTGCTGAGGCCCCTAACACAACCCGTGTCGAATTGTATAGCCATTTGTTTCTCAGTGCTGCTATGGGACTTTGCTCCCAATTAGTTGATTCGTGCTCTTTGCATTTATTTCAGATTTACAGCACCTGCAGCTTTTTGCTTTTCACTTTAAACTGTTGTATAGAAGGTTCTGTGCGATAAGGGAAACTGTTGATAGCAGTTTGAGATCAGTGTGGGAATTATAGAACCCATATCGTTCTGAAATCCAAGCAGAAAGTGCACAGCAGGGACATTAGAAATAATATAGACCAACCAGTTCTACTGAAACCTCTCCACTTCAAATATTAATCAGTCTTTTTCCAATAAGAGCCTGATGAACCAGTTGTGAGTATCTACCATTTTTATTTGTATTGCAAATGATTTGGATTCTATCATTAACTACAACTGTCTAAAGTTTCCTATAAACATTCATGACAGTTGACTTTTTAATAATTCATTCATGGAATGTGGGTATCGCTGGCTAGCCCAACATGCCCATCCCTAATTGCCCTAGAGAAGGTGGTGGTGAACTGCCTTCTTGAGCCACTGCAGTCCACGTGGTGTAGATACACCCACCGTGCTATTAGGGAGGGAGTTTCAGGATTTTGATCCAGGACAGTGAAGGAACAGCAATGTATTTCCAAGTCAGATTGGTGTGTGACTTGGAGGGAAACTTCCAAGTGCTGGTGTTCCCATCTATCTGCTGCCCTTGTCCTTCTAGTTAGTAATGGTTGTGGATTCGGAAGGTGCTGTTCAAGGAGCCTTGTAATACATCATGTAGGTGGTACACACTGCTGCCACTGTTCATCGGTAATGAAGGGAGTGAATGTTCATTGTGTGGATGGGTGCCAATCAAGCGGACTGCTTTGCCCTGGATGATGCCAAGCTTCTTGAGTGTTGTTGGAGCTACACTCATCCAGGCAAATAGAGAGATTTACATCAGTCTCTTGACTTGTGTCTTGTAGATGGTGCGCAGGCTTTGAGGAGTCAGGAGGTAAGTTACTTACCACAGGATTCCTAGCCTCTGACTTGCTCTTGTAGCCACAGTATTTATATGACTGGTCCAATTACTTTTCTCCTCAATGATGTTCCCCAAGATGATGATAGTGGAGGATTCAGTGATGGAATCTCACTGATCTTCACGGGGAGATGAATAGATTCCCTCTTGTTAAAGATGGTCATTGCCTGGCACTTGTGTGGCGTGCCATCAGCCCAAGGTTGGATATTGTCCAGATCTTGTTGTATTTGGACTTGCACTGTGTTATTGAAAATATGGAAAGATGTGTCATTTGAAACATGGAAGTCTGGCAATATCTGGTCTGCGAGAAACATGAGAGGATACAGGGAAAGATCCCACAAAGGGTTAACAGCAGCTGCAAAGAGAAGGATTGTAAAATGCAGATAGCCTTGGTCAAGCAGGCTTAGCGAACAAAACAAACAGGATTTTGAATGAAGCCAAAAACAATGGCTCACACCTTCATTGAAAGTAACTATCTTAGTAAACATCTGGAAAAGCATGGATGAGGTTCAGTTGAATTTGGTGATAATTCTAGGTGTGAAATTTTGCTAATACCAGGTAAATTAAAGAAAAGTGGAGACTATCAGTCTCTGAGAAACATAATTCAAAGCCAAAATCAAAGTCAAAATTATGAGCTGAGGACACAATTGGAAAATAAAACTATAGAAATGACAGGAACCAAACCAAAATTCACACCACTTGAAGTCAAAGCATTTTGAATATCACAAAGGAAACAATGTAATGAGATCTATGAGATGAAGTCATGTCAAAATGAATACTTAGTTGGATTAGAAAGTTTAGATCAAAGATACTTTTTACAATCAAAGTTAAATAAGAGTTACTTTACAATAACGTCATAAAAACGTAATAACTGTTAGAAAAATATATAAACCGAGAGCAGGAACTACACAGAACCAGAACCAGAACTCAGAGAGAGGCGGAGAAGCAGAGTCAGATTGCAGTCAGCTCGGCCATGGGAAAGGAACAGGGCAAAGCAGCCGAGCTAAAATAGCTAATACATCGAAGGAAGACTAGAATTTAAAGAGTAGGCAGAGTCAGCTCAGAGTCAGCTCAGAGATAGCCAGCAGAGTCAGCTCTCAGCTCGGTACATGGGAAAGATAGGACACAGCAACCGAGCTCATCAGCGAATACATCTAAAGAAGACCAGATTTTAAGAAGAAGAATTGATTGTCAAGTTGGGCCTGAAAGTCCCTTCAACCAACCAGAAGGATCCAGAAGCAAGATCTTTTACCTTTCTGTAAAGACAGTAATTGCAGCATTTAAAAGAAAAAATATAATAATAAAATAACTTAATTTAACCTGAAATAGTGGTTATTCCAAAGTCTACTTTACTTACTTAGCAATGCGGGACCCAGGATCGATGCTACTAAATGGTAAGTAGATTAAATCTTTGGTGAAGGTATGAGTTATACCGGGGGATAACTTGAAAACATAGTTTGACCTGAATAGCACCCACTGAAGCCTGCATCGGAGTCAGGGAGTGAGAATCCCTGATCACCATTTAGAATGTCGGCCCTTTTTGGTATAGGGGGACTTCTAAGAATAGTGGTGAGTTTTCAAAAACAACTGCTTCAGTATCTGAGAAGTTACAAATGGGGGTGAAAATTGTTCAATAATCTGTGAACTTGATGAAATAGCTGAAGATGGTTGGGCCTATGGCCTGAGGAACCCGTCTAGCGATATCCCAAACTGAGATGACTGGTCTCCAACAACCACAATCATCTCCCTTTGTATTAGATATATGAACACAACCAGTGGAGAGTTTTCCCCTGATTCCCATTGACTCCAGTTTTGCTAGGGCTCCTTGATGCCAAACTCGATCAAATTCTGCTTTGGTATCAAGCACAATCCCCTCACCTCACCTCTGGAGTTCAGTTCTTTTGTTCATGTTTGAACCAAGGCTGTAATGAGGTCAGGAGCTGAGTGACCCTGGCAGAACCCAAACTGAGCATCAGTGAGTAGGTTATTGCTGAGTAAATATCACTTGACAGCACTTTACTGATGACCAAGAGTAGATTGACGGGGATTTAATTGGCCGGATTGGATTTTGCCTGCTTCTTGTAGACAGCATATAGCTCGGCAATTTTCCACATTGCTGGGTAGATACCAGTGTTGTAGCTGAATTTCCCATTCGGACTGTAATGGAGAAATTATAATGGATTGTAATAGTCAGCTGCCTGGTGACAAGATTTCTTTAGTGTCAGGAATTAGATGAGTCTGGCTGTATGTGGCCATGTCATATTTCATGTGGTGTTAGAATGCTGTCAAGTGAAAATCATGGATCTGCATTCAGAGTAGATTAGGTGCAGGCAAGTGAGTTTCTGGAGGACATGAATGTTAATTATTATGTCAAATACTAAGCTCCCTTGACAAGATCTCTAAACTTTCCTCCAAATAGACCTTCGACATTGAGTTGATAATTGCAGAGTACAATTATTTGCTTGATTATTCCTGAAAGGGACTTCTGGTTGACATGTCTGATGCTTTCAGAATTTTCAGAGTGGGGGGCCACTTTTTCTCCTCTGACATTAGTTGAAAAATTCTCAACGGACAAGCATGTACAGGAAGACCATTCATAGGGTAGGTGATTATAATGGCCAGAAAAAAATGAGATCATCTCAAATCGGCAGGCAAATCAGCAAGTATACTTTTCTGATCGCCAATTCTATTGGTACAACACCTGCCAGGCACAATGCTGCATTTTACTGTGTCCAAATCCATCTTCCAATACCACAGAAGTATACTGTTTATATCGGGTGAACACTCGTCATCAATAAATCCAAAGATGAATTCAAGAGAAGCAACTGAGCTTTTAAGTGGAGGTTCAGGAGTCTTTGGCTGAAGAAGAGAAAGTTGTCGGACAATAGTATTCTGATCATAAAAGTACGTCTGGTATGTTCTGCAGAACTGGTGTATTCCAAAGAGGGCTGCACCGAATTTGGCCATCTACACCTGCCCCGAATTTGCCTGGAAGGCTTGTGGTGGGATGTGTGCGTATTATTTCTATTTAGTTGACCAAAGGGGGCTTTTAATTAGTGGGCAGTAGCCAGGGGTTCAAAAGCCCAGTCTCTCAAGGGCCATCCATTCCCTTAGTACTTTCAAACAATGCAAATAGCATGAATGTATAAAGCTATCCTAGGTGCTCTCTTCTGAGGGCCATTACCAAGCATAATGGCATCATTGTGATTGTACACAATCTGGGCATTAATACAGTGGTGTCTTTTCCTGATCATGGGGCATTGGGTTGTTATCGGAAACTAGTGGTGATCACATAGAATCATAGAATATTTATAATGCAGAAGGAGGCCATTCGACCCATTGTGACTATGTTGGCTCGCTACAAGAGCCCCTCAGCTGGTCCTACGCCCCTACCTTGTCCTGTAATTTATTTCTGTTCAGGTAAGAATTAATTCTCTCCCAAAAGCCACGATTGAATCTGACTCTGTAACACCCTCAGGCAGTGCATTCCAGATCCACTCACTCCATGTCACCTTTGGTTCCTGTGTCATTCACTTTAAAACTGTGTCCTCTGGTTCTTAACCTTTCCACCAATGGGAACAATTTCTCCTGATCTACTCTGTCCAGGTCCCTCATGATTTTGAATATCGTTATCCAATTTCCTCTCAACCTTCTCTGCTTAAAGATGTACAAGATGTTATATAAGAATTCTGATATATAGCATCTTATACTCCTCGGGAGCTTGCTATTAGCAAACATTCTGTGATAGTGAAAGTGTTTTCCCCTGAGCAAACAGGGCACAAACCACTTTTTTTCATGCAGTAATGCAGACTGACTCAAAAGGTAAACAAGACCTGTGATGGCCTAGAGGGACCATGCTAGAGATTAGGAGTTGACATTCTCTCAACCTTAATTGACAATTGTATTGCCATGGCTATTTGCCATTTTAATTGTTAATGCAGTGCAATAAAATTATGATCATGAAAAATTACTGCATTAGGCAACCGTAAAGTAAGTAAGTCAAGTCGCCTTCATCCCAGATGACCATAGGCTGCTTTTCCTCTTTGAGGGGGAGAGCTGACTGGTAGTGATTTAACCTGAGGATCACCACAACTCAGGCGAAGGGCAAGGTTGATAAAGTCACCACAGGCTACCAAACCCGAGAGAAAAGCCGGCTGTGCAGAGAGGCAGACAAATAAGGAAAGGGGAGAGAGGGAGTAATATACAGGAAGAAACAAAAGAGGATATGGAATATAACAAAGCCCATGTGGCAGACAGAGCTTACCACTTTTCTGAAGCCTACAGTTTCCTACAGTTTCACATCTCGAATTTCTCCAATATCAGCAGCTCACAAATGTTAGCTTGGCTCAGTTTTGCCCGTTCTTGTGCTCCTGCCTCAGAAGGTTGTGGGTTCAAGCTCCCTCTGTTCCAGGAATTGAGCACGCATCCCAGGATGAGACTGCAGTGGAGTACTGAGGGAGTGCTGCATTGCCGAAGCTGCCAAACTATTATGCGGCATTATACCGTGGCCTGCGTGCCTGTTCAGGTGTGGCCTAAATGCCATTATTAAAAGAGCAGGGAGTTCTTCTGGTGACTTGGCCAAATGCTTCCCTCAACTGCCACCACCAAAAATAGATTAACTGGCCATTCAGCTCATTTGGTGTTTGTGAGATCTTGCTGTGTGCAGCTTGGCTTAGTGACTGCACTTCAAATTCAAATAATTCAATATGAGCATTGGGGTGCCCTGAGGTTAGAAGCAGTTCTATAATATATAAATACTTCAGTTCTGCCTATCCCACCTACGTGACATTAGACATCGGAACAATGCCATTGATCCTCCGCATAGTGTTATGGGTCAAGGAATTTTCTAAGAAGTCCACAAAAGGAAAGCGCACAAACACCTTTGAAACAATTACTATCTCCCAGATCATGTACACTTAGCTCTTCATAACCGTGTGTTTACTTTACACTAAACATTTGTCATTTGCACTGGGCTACTATGAGAGAGGAATGAAAACATCCTGCGATATTTTCAGATAAGCACACCACTCAGATTTCATCTCTTCAGTTAGAAAAGGATTTATCATTCTTGACATGCAGAGGTGAATAGATGAAGGGTTTGAAGTGAAAGCCCGTATCAGCAGAAGCGTTGTTATCGAGGTTGACATTCTTGTGTGTGGATTGTAATATACTCCTTCTTTATCTCTTTCTGCACAGGAAACAATGTTCAGAAACAAAACTCTTACTCTTTCTGACTCACTTATCTGCTTCACCACCCAAGCTACTGGAACCTCTCAGGGCGGAACTGAAATATGAACATCATCCTTGAACAACATTCACTTTCTCAAAAGGGATTGGGAGATTGGAAAAGAGAAGGTTTGGTCATTTAGACCTCAGGGATTTGAGTCCAAACGAGGTGGACAAAGTGCAATCTATGAGTCAACATGCTAATTCAAATGTTGAGTGCAAAGGGCAATTACACCCAGCGTGGAGCTGTTACTCCATGCTGGTAGCAAACTTTGGTCGAATGGCAATCGGCCGGAGAATCCATTTTTACTCCGGGATCGGTGCCTTTTTTCCGATGCTCCGCGCCTAAAATACGGAGGAGTATGCCGCACGCCATTGGGACGGCCTCAGGCCATCACCTGAGGCCCTCTACCGATGCTCTGCCCTCGATGGGCTGACTTCCCGACGGCGCCGGTCGTGTGTCCTCTCACTTTTCGCAAACCTGGCGTGGCGGCTGTGGACTATGCCCAGCGCTGCTACAGTCTGGGGGGTGAGCCGTTCCGCTGGCAGGGAGGGTTCCAGCGGGGACAGGGGGGACTGGTGGAGGTTGGTCCGGGGTGGCGAGGGGGGTTATGGGAGGCATTTTTTGGCAGACTGGGTCCATGTGTGGCCGTCGCCATGTTGTATGGTGCAGCCGCCACAGGCCGCTGCCATGCGCATGCGCGGCCACGGAACCGGCTATTCGACATCCGTATTGGCCGATAAAGCTGGGGCTCTATGTGGCGCGGCTGCTAGCCCCCCACCGGATAGAGCACGATGCGGGGGCGGCGCAGACTTTATAGTTGTAAGACCAGATGCATCCTCCGGACATAACCGCAGAATTGGAGAATCCAGCCCTTTGTCTCTGTATGTTCTCTTTTAGCTAGACAGAAGAGTCGAGAATTAACCTTATAAAACTGCCCCTTATTCTTGTGTTTCTTAAGTATTATTGTTGCATTGACACAGTGGGCAGTGATTTTATGCCTCAAAATCAGAATGGGTGGCAAATTAAAATTTTATATAATTTCAAACCCAAACCACATCAAATTTGTCTACTTCCAGTTTTAACAGAGGCTGAATTGAAGTTGAGGGAGGGTTTTGTTTACCAGCTCGCTCTCTGGAGATGGGTCCCTCATTTAAATACTTTAATATTTTATATGTCCAGAATTTCTTTATCTGTTTCAGCTTTATTACTGGACTATTCAGTTTCCAAAATGCCCGGTAGGTCATGGGTGGTGATGACTGTCGCATAAACAAGGTAAATGCCTTTCCATCGCTGTTCATAGGCTCGGATGAGCAGGAGTCCCCCTGACCACCCAAACTACGTTTTTAACATCCCGAGTGATAGGCCGACTCCCCATCCAATGCCCTACTTTTTTCCTACATCTCTCCCAGGTCCTTTGCTGCCCCCATATAATCTCCCCCATAAGTTTTTCATGATATTTTCCTCTGCTCCAGAAATGTATTCTGACTCTCCATCAATGTATTCCTTGATCCCCAATCACTCTGACACCGCCGCACTCCAACATCGATGTCCCTCCCAAGCTCTTATCTCTCCCTCCCACCTCCATTCTCTCAGGCTGGGGCCTGGTGTCACAGGCCTACCTGACCAACGGCCTCTGAATCTGGCAGGTCGCAGTGGGAAGCTGATTTTTTAAAAATGGTAGTCAGGTCCTGCCATTAAATTCAACAGGATATAACACCAATCCATTCTCCTGGGCTTCCTGACAAATAAACTATGCCCCTGCTCCTCGACTCCCCATAAAGATTGGCAATAAAACAACAAATGAAGAGTTGTCAAGATAAGGATAGGTTAAGATTGAATAGTCAAAAGGTTGGTAATATTTAAAATGGATAAGTTATCTTGCTGAGATATGTTGCCTCCTGGGTTCATGAGTGTAGCAAGCGCAGAAGTTGTGGAGGCGCTGGTGAGAGCATCTGATCTATGTGCAGAGATGGAGCAACATGGCCATTAGGGTCCAATCAGATTAACATCTGTACAGTGGAAGCTTTCAGAAACAATAATCTGAGTAAAAATTAAGTCGCTTGGATAATGATGGATTAATTAGTTCAATGGTTGTGCTTATTGGTCCTTCTCTCCTCGCACGATGATGTCCTGTCAGTAGAGTTTTCTCCTGGAGTTCTAGCTGCTTGTAGCAGTTTGCTTTTTTTTGAACAGAGAGTAAAGATAGCTACTCTAAACATGCCTCTGTAACAAATGACAGGCCATCTTCCAAATAAGGCATTATGATAATTTTTTTACCATCTAAATTCTGCTCTCACCTGTTGTGGTGGCTTTTCGCACCATAAAGTTTCCAATCAGGGAATGACTTTTGTGCTTGGAGGAAGGTCATCAAAGTAATGGGCACGATTCAACCAAAACATTCCTGGGTGGGTTTGGTGGGGTGTTTTTTGCCGGCTTTTTGGGTGAGATCCACACTGTTATTCAACCACACTTAGTCACTGGCAAGGATTCTCCGTTTGGGAGACTATAGGCGGGATTCTCCATCCAGCGATGTCGGAATCGCGAATCGCAATTGGCTACTGCCAGGGTGCCAGGCTGGCAGTGCCAGTGTGCCAGTCTGGCCAGAGGCCAATATCACGGGCGCCTCTGATCTCCTAAGTGATGGTATGCCTGAGTACTAATCAGCGGTCGGCTGGAGTATTCTTGGCCAGGCCGATAGATGCGGGGGGGGGGGAAGTTCGATCCGGCACGAGCATGGCCAAGTGCGTTCTTAAACTCACTTAACTCTGTGAGACTGGGTCCCGCCCAGTGGGCAGCCTCCAGATCGCAATGTCTCACGAGATCTGGTAAGATCTCGCGAGGTGCAATGACCATCGGGAATTCCATGGGAGGCCTCTCCCAGGATCTGATTCCGGTAGACACGGCTGTTAAATCGTGCCCATGGTCCCCCAAATGGAAAATCTCTCTTGTGTTTTAAATGGGAATCATTCTCATCAGCCCATGTGCATGATCCATCCTTCTAACTCCACCTGTGGATAGTTTGAGAGCAGACTATTTGATCTGAAGGGTAATCTATTAACTTCACAGTAATGCTCTCCTGTTACACGATTAATGGGTTTGATGGTTACTAACTGGTGGCGATGTTATTACATATCAACAGCCTGAAACTGGCAGATATTATTCATGATTAAAATTTCCTTGGACACATTTTATTTTCAGCGCTACTCACCTAATCTCTGCTTTTCATTACCATGTGCCCTCTATTGCTCCTGCGCTTCCTCCTGCTCAGTATCTGTTACCTTCCTTGATTTCATAGCTCACCAGATATTTGCATCTCACTGTATTACGGATTGAAAGAAAGTAGAAGTAAATCTTATCTTAAATTAGATTTTTCAAAACGTGATGTCACTGCACATGATAAAACAAGCTGATTCCACTTGGGTCATCTACATGGTGCCCTCAGTGTAATCATCTGAAATCACAAATGTCAGCACCCACATGTACAATGATGGCACACACATATTCCTCACCACCACCTCTCTCGGCTATTCCACTGCATGTGATTAGTCGTGTTGCTTGGCCGCCAGGCAGTATTGGGTAGGCAGAAACTTCCGCCAATCACATTTTGACTAAACCAAAGGCATTGACTTCAGTCCCAGTCACAAAGTCTGTTCATCCTGTCCCCTCCTTGAACCGAACACCTCAGCTCCCTACTTGTCCCTGAGCAGAGATTCTGAACCCATATCCATTGCATCATCAAGATCACCTCCTTGCAACTCCATAATATCATCTATCTCCATCTCCAGCTTTACCATATCTGCTGCTGACATACACATCCATGCTTTTTAGCACCTCCACACTTGTTGATTTCACCGCCATCTAGCACAGACCTTGCACCCTTCCCAAACTTCAGCTCATCCAGAACTCTCCATCTCCTTACTTCCACCAAATCCCATTCATTCAACATCCCTGTGATCACTGACCTACACCTATTCCTGGTCCAGCAATCCCTTAACATTAAAATTCTCATCCTTGTGTTCAAATCCTCCCCTAACTTCACTCCTGACTAACTCTGAAATCTTCTTTGGCCCTAATTCCTTAAAAATTGTGGGATTGGGCTGAATTGAATGCCCTCGACAGATGTATTTCCTGCAGGGAGGAGGCTCATAAAATGGGGTGGGCACCCGTTCCACCTGCCCACCTCTGAACCCATCCCCATAATATGGAATCTGCAGCCCACCTGCCACATTTAAATGAATAGCCAAGGGTCAATTAAATTGACCAAGACGATTGACCCTGATAATACAGTGATAATACACTGCCCATGCCATAATATGTTTGATCTGGCAGCAGGTTGGAAGTGGGAAGCCCAATTTTTTACATTAAATATTTAATGGATGGGAAGAGGGGGTCGCTCTTTGGGGGCAGCCCCCATAAATTGACCCCCCCTTCCTATTTTTATGTCATGAGAAAATTTAGCAGTCATACATTTGGCCCTTTCATCCAAGTCATTGGTATAGATTGTAAAAAGGTGAGGCCCTAGCAAATACCCATGTGGCATTCCAATCACTAAATCTTACTGATACAAAATGACCTATTTATGCCTACTCTACATTTCCTGTTAGCTAACCAGTCCTCTATCCATGCTAATATATTACTCTCTATATTGTGAGCTCTTATTTTGTGCAAGAACTTTTGATGTGACATGTTATCAAATGCTTTCTGGAAATCTAAGTACACCACATCCACATGTCCTCCTTTATTCACACTACTTGTAGCTTGCACAAAGAACTCTTATAAATTCATGAAATATAATTTCCTTTTCACAAAACCTTGTTGACTCTGCTTGATTACATTGAGATTTTCTAAATGCCCTGCTATAACCTTCATAATAATAGTTCCCAGCATTTGCACTATGACAGATGTTATGTGAAGAGAAAAAGGATGGATGAAGACAAATGTAGGGCCCTTACAGTCAGAAACAGGGGAATTTATAATGGGGACAAAGAAATGGCTGACCAACTAAATACATACTTTGGTTCTGTCTTCATAAAGAAGAACACAAATCATATACCAGAAATATTGGGAAATACAGGGTTTAGTGAGAGAGAGGAACTGATGGAGATCAGTATTAGTAGAGAAATGGTGTTGGGAAAATTGATGGAATTGCAGCCGATAAATCCCCAGTGCCTGATAAACTACATCCCAGAGTACATAAAGAAGTGGCCCCAGAAATAGTGGATGCATTGGTCGTGATCTTCCAAGATTCTATAGGCTCTGGAACAGTTCCTGGAGATTGTGGGTATCTAATGTAACCCCACTATTTAAAAAGGGAGGCAGAGAGTAAACAGGGAATTATAGACCAATAAGCCTTATGTCGATAGTGGGGAAAGTGCTAGAATCCATGAACAAAGAGCACTTGGAAAGGAAAACAGTGGCAGGATCGGACAGAGTCAGCATGGATTTATGAAAGGGAAATCTTACTTGACAAATCGACTGGAATTCTTCGGCCTGCATGTGTTCCACGGATCCAGAGCACCCAACACAACATGATACCAGGAGTTGAAGGATGTCAGAACGTCTCAGACCTACCTGCAAGTGATCTGCCTTCCACCAGCATACAGCCACCCTGCAAAATGGACAGCGTCCGCCCGTCGCCGCCGCTCCGCATCACCGGTAACCTAGGGGCCAACTGGAAGATATTCAAACAACGCTTCCAGCTCTACCTTGAATCCACAGACCGGGAGGATGCCTCAGACACCAGGAAGATCGCTCTCTTCCTATCCACAGCCAGGGAACATGCCATCCACAGTTTCAATTCTCTCACCTTTGCTGATGGTGAAGATAAATCAAAATTCAAAACGGTCCACCTCAAGTTTGACAGTCACTGCAACATCGAGGTGAATGAAAGTTTTGAGCGCTATGTATTCCAACAGCGTATGCAGGGTAAGGATGAATCTTTCCAGTCCTTTCTCACCCACCTCCGAATCCTAGCGGAGTCCTGCAATTACGGGCCCAACTCCGACTCCATGATACGCGACCAGATCGTTTTCGGTGTTCAGTCGGACTCCCTACGCCAGCAGCTCCTCAAGGTAAAGCAGCTCACCCTAGCGATTGCCATCGAGACCTTTGTGATACACGAACACGCCATTAGTCGGTATCCCCACATTCAAGCGGCTGAGACGGCGCGGCAAGGTCCCCACGAGGCAGAACGGGTCCAAGAAATCGAGCAACTCCAGGGCCTCAGCCTGGATGAGGGCGGCCATTTCGCGCGCTCTTCGCGGACTCCCACGCATGCGCGCACCGAACGAGGGAACGGCGACGTCGACGGACGTACTGCGCAGGTGCGTACCATGTACAACCGCACCGCGCATGCGTGATGGCGCAGCAAACGTACTGACGCTACAACGTGCGGCAACTGTGGCTCTGCCCACTTAAAGCGGCAATGCCCTGTCAAATCCCGAAGATGCCTGAGATGTAGCAAACTTGGCCACAATGCTGCTTTATGCAGATCAGTTCAGCCTGCCAACTCTTGTCTCTCCAGCCAGCCTCGCAGGAATGTCCGGGCTATTCAACCCACGGTCACCGAGCCCGATTCAGACCTGCTATCCGATATTGGCACCGAGGACTCGAAGGCGCCTTTTCGAGTCGGTACCGTTACAAAAAACAGGGTGCCCACCTCAGAGACTAAATTTATGAACTTTTCAAATTTATGGACTCTCTGAATTGTTTCTTTGTTTGATCGTTTCCCTGGTTTGTATATAGGTTTGATCTCGTTACTCTAGTTGCATACTGCTTCTCTGCACCAGGCACCTTCCCATGTAAATAGCTTAGTTCTCATGTATGTAGTCCTGTAAATATGTCTTCGCACCCCACACGTAGTTAGGAACATCCTCACCACGCATTATTTATTACCATACACATACATTTTTTGTAAAAGGGCAGATGTCTGTAGCCAGTTAAAATGGCTAACTCCCGATTTAGAATGGCCAACCCCGATTTAAAATGGCGAACGGAAAAGGCAGATGGGAAAATCAGCCAACAGGACTAAAGCAAGCAGCTGCAGGTAAAACTGTGTATTCGCCTCTCGGAAGGCCAGACAAGATCGATACCTGCAGCCATCAGCACAACAAAACACCAGCCATCTGAATATTAATGAGCAATCCCCGGGAACAATGTGCAACATTTTAGACACAAAGCCAACCCAGACCTTTCGGCGCCAACGGGAGACTACACAAAGGGAGGTGAACGATCACCCCAAGACCACCCATCGATCAAGGAATCGCTCCAGCATTGGAGAATATCGAACCAAGTGATTGGGACAAAGGCTAATCACTTGGAACCAGGTACAGGGTCCGCCCCGAAAGGCGGGAAGCCCCTGGGGACTATAAGTATAGAGTCCAAGTTCAAATCTGCCCTTCTCCTCTCTGCCACCCTTCTGCAACCCCTTCTGCTGACCTTCTGCAACAGCCGCTCAAATCGTAAGTCTTACTTCAACGCTCGCTACGAGATAGGCGCTCCTAGCTATCGATCTGTACCAGCTTCAAATCCCGCAGGCTCAGAACCCAAACGAAAGGCCATTCGTTTCCCTGACCTGGTGGGCCATTTCCAAGTTAAGCATTGGCCTGTTAGTTGTAGGAAGTAGCTTAGAAGTAGAATTTATGCATGGGTATTGATTACTATATATAATAAATGTGCGTTGATTTAACTCTTACGAAGCGGTGTGTTGGATTATTGATCATTACTCGGACTTGAACCACGTGGCGGTATCAGAAAGATACCTGGCGACTCAAGAGCAAAGGTGATAAAACAGAGCAATTAAACTAAGGCTAAAGTTAGCAGCAACGTGTCATAATATACACCAGTATATCATGGTGCATACACACACACTGATGGACACACAGCAAGACCAATCAACACACACAACACCGCAGCCAATCACCAGTTAGAGCACACTCACTATATAGACAGAGGGCATCAGAATTCCCGCTCATTCGTGATGCAGCTTCTCAGAAGGATAGAGCTTACAGCTTACAGCACAGATCTTCACCATGTGCTGAGTGAATAGACTAGTTAGGACAGGCATAGGTCTTTAGTTTAATCTAACATCGTGTTAACCCACGGTGAAAGTATGTTCAACAGTTTCTAACTTAATAAAATAGTGTTGTACTATTTTAAGTGTTGGTGGCCTGCATGTGTTCCACGGATACAGAGCACCCAACACAACAAGACTTGAAATGCCAAATGACCTCCACCTGCTCCTATTGCTCCTATTTTCTATGCTACTATATTTCTAGGTTTGGCTAACTGACCTGTAGCTTCCTGCATTCTGTTTCCTTCCTTCCTTGGCAGGAAGTTACATTTATTATTTTTCAATCTGATAGGATCTTTTCTGAATTTCGGGAATTTTGGAAAATTAAAACCGAAGCATCTACTATCTTAGCAATATCTTCTTTTAAGACCCTAGATAAAGGCCATCAGGACCGAGGGACTAAACACCTTTAGTTATAATAGTTCCCTTAGTACCCTTTCCATGGTGATTGTAATTGTTTTAAATTTCTCCATTGGATGGATTAATTCATCCATCTTGTTGCAAATGTTGTGTGCATTCTGTTGTTTTAAGGGGTTTTGCTTTTACTTCACAGTAGAGACAAAGGATAACCAGGTTGCCACAAAATGGGTTACTTAACCAGTTGCCAGAGTTCATTTACAGAGGTGTTGTTTGCTCACAGTCTGAAATGGAAGAGAGGGAAATCTCCCAAGTGCCTCTGATGGCCACGTAATTATGTGACATACTATACAGCCAGCCATTAGTCACAATACATAACACATTCAGATGAAGAGCTTTTATATTATCTCACCATTTTTCCCTACTCCTTCCTTATTAGCCAGTGCTCTGTCCTTTCCTGCGATACCTTGGTTTTCATTACCCACAATGCTACCCTGCACTATTGCATTGTCTCTTTTACTTTCAAGATCACCCTTTACCTGTACTACCACCCCTCCCCCCCCCCCCGACTATTTAGTTTGAAGCCCTATTTACAGCGCCCTAGTTACAAGATTTTCCAGTATATTGGTCCCAACGCAGTTTGGGTGAAGGCCATCCCAATGGTGCAGCTCCTCCTTTCCTCACTGCCAGTGTCAGCACCCCATGAATCAAAACCTATTTCTCCTACTCCAATCTTTGAGCCTTGCATTTAACTCTACGCTCTTATCAGCTATGTTAATTTGTTTATGGCTCGGGTAGTAATCCAGTGATCGTTACCTTTGTGGGTCTGCTTTTTAATTTAACGCCTAATTGCTCACTCTCCCTCAGCAAAACCTCATTCTTAGTCCTCCCTCTGCTGTTGCTACCACATGGACCGTGGCAACTGGACCCTTCCCCTCCCACTCCAAATTCCTCTCCCAGCCCCAAGGAGGCAGAACATCAGGCACCACAGCCTTTGGAACTCACACTTTTCCCCTTAACTATATTGTCACTCCCTACAATTATATTTATTTTTATTCCGTCACTTGAATGACACCCTGCACCACAGTGCTGTGGTCAGTTTGATTATCCTCCCTGCAGTCCTTGCTCTTGTTCATACAAGCTGTAAGAACATCAAACCTATTCAACAATTGCAAGAGTTGAGATCCACTGCTGCTGGATCCCTGTACCTGAGTCCCTTCAGTCACAGCCTCCTGTCCCTGACCATCGATCCAATTTGAAGTACCTATCCGAGGTAATGTTACTGCCTTTTGGATTTTTGTCAAGTTCACCATTAACAATGAAGAAATCTCAGGAAAACTCCCTGAAGTGAGTCATAAAGCAATCTTGCCCTCCTCTGCACTTTGAACCCTTTTCATAATAAAACTATTTTTTCTCCCAGATAAAGAAATTTGCTCCCTCCCCCCCCTCATGGCCTTTTCCCATGAATACATTGCTGAAAATGATGCAGAGGATATTGAAGGATCCTTGTTAATTCATTTAATTAAATGCAAAACCTCCTTGTGGGAAGTGTCACAGACCAATGAAAAGGAGACAATATGGTTTGTGTTTTTCCAAATTCATACGATGTTGGCATTCCAGATATGACACTTACTGAAACAGAGTCAACGATGTACCATTCATTGGACTAGTGGAAGCCATCTTTTGTTAAAGCAAGGCCAATTTGCTGAAGAGAATGAAAAGGTTTGATTGTGTCAGGAATTCACTTTTCCCACTGCTGTTAATTAGTTCCAGGTTTCAATAGCAGTATATACTGCTGCCAAACCTCATGCCTGCAAGACTTCGAATTCAGAAAGGGAACAACATCAATTTTTTAACAGGCTGCAGTCTAAGTTTGGCAAGTGGTTTGTAGTTTCACATCTCCATCTAGGGTTACAACAACTTCCAAAATTTTATTTTTGGGACACATTAACCCAGATAATTATCCTTCATTCCAGTAATACAAGTTCTCTTGTTCAAGTACTCAACAGAGGGATATTTATATGTGTTAATGGGAGCATTTTGCATCATGGTAGGACTAAACTCAAATCAATCAATATCAGCTGAGGTTAGTTGGTAGCGTTCTTGCTTCAGAATCACAAGCTTGTGCGTTCAAACCTCTCTGTGAACTCCGGCAGATAATCTTGGCTGTAGGTCTGCAACAGCCCTGAGGGAGTGTTCCCTAATAAGGAGATTTTATTCTCTGCATGAGATGCTACACCAAGAACCAAGCTGAGAGTTCAGGATTCTGTTACACCATTCAGGGATTCTTGTTTCCATATTATAAGGTCAACTCTCAATCGATACCAGGAGAATAGATTAGCTGGTGATTCATTACATTTCCTGTGACCTAACGGCGTGCAAAATGGCTGCCATATTTGACAACAGAGCAGCTATCGCTGCACTTTAAATTAATTAAATGCATATGAGGCACTCTTGTGATGCTTCTAAGAACTTTATTACTGTGCTCTAGAAATGCAAGCTTTTCCTTTTCCCCAAATATTTTGTTTTCCCTTCTTGTGATTGATGTGTTTTATTCTGGTTGGACAAAGACTATCGGGGACAAAACTTTATTTCCAGGATTCAGGAACATTTTACAAATTCATATTCATCCTCCGATATTGAGACTGTTACAATTCCGATCAACATTACCTGGATGATATTATAACAATGCACGAACAATGAAAGCAACTCTCACCAAGCAAAAGCAGCGCCGAATGAGTTGGGAAAGCTTTCATAGAATTTTTTTTCATAGAATTCATGGAATTTACAGTGCAGAAGGAGGCCATTCTGCCCATCGAGTCCACACCGGCCCTTGGAATGAGCACCCCACCCAAGCCCACGCCTCCAACCCATCCCCGGAAACCAGTCACCCCATCTAACCTTTTTTTGGACATTAGGGGCAATTGACCATGGCCTAGCCACCTAACCTGCACATCTTTAGACTGTGGGAGGAAACTGGAGCACCCGGAGGAAACCCACGCAGACACGGGGAGAACGTGCAGACTCCGCACAGACAGTGACGCAAGTGGGAGTTGAACCTGGGACCCTGGTGCTGTGAAGTAACTGTGCTAGCTACTGTGCTACTGTGCAGTACATAAGCAATGTTAGGAACATAGGAACATCTGAGTTTAGGACAGGAGTAGGCCATTCAGCCCATCAAGCCTGCTCCGCCATTCAATACGATCATGGCGGCTCGGATACTTCAATGCGATTTACACCCACTATCCTCATAACCCTTTACGTTATTGTAAATTAGAAATCTATCAATCTCTCCCTTTGACACACACAATGATGGAGCTTCTGCAGCCCTCTGCGGTAGAAAATTCCAAAGATTCATGTGATGAACGGTTACTGTATTACTGTACCCTTATCATCATGTAAGGTGATGTCCCCTTTAAGACCGGGCTTGGAACCCTGGGGGACTGTGCCTCCGGCTCTGCCCACCTGGGAGCCATATATAAGGGGCCGCCTTGTGGGAAGCACCCAGTTAGCACCCGTCTCGGTACCAGGCTAGTTCTTAGTTTATTAAAGCCTTCTTTACCGTTTACTCTCTAAGCGTCGTTATTGAGGGTACAACAATTTAATCAGCTAAACTACATCAGGGTGGAAGCAGGCCTAAAACCAGAGAAGCTCAATCTGGAAGCATGGACACCGGAGGCAAAATAAATATTTTTAATACTGGCTCCGATGTTTCGAGGCCTACCTGGACTTCTCAGAGACTCCCATCCTGGGGCCATGCAAGCTGCGCCTACTCCACGCCCGGGAGAGTCACAGAATTTCCGCCACGCTCGAAAAGGCGACTACCTATGAAGAGGCGGTCGAGTTACTCCGCAAGCGGTTCGTCAAACCCATCAACGAGGTACATGCCAGGCACGTGCTCTCTACCTGCCGGCAGCGCTCGGGGGAATCGCCAGACGAATTCGTAGAAAAACTCACCGCGCTTGCCAGGGACTGTGACCATCAGGATGTGACATACGAACCTGCACATCAGAGACGCGTTCGTGTCCGGCATCTGCTCGACCTACATCCGGCAGCGGCTACTCGAAAACGGGGCAAAGGACCTCCAGAACACGCGAATGCTCGCCTCCTCGCTGGAGGTGGCCCGACATAATTTGGGCACGTACCCCACGGACTCTGCGAGCCCCCCTCGGACTTCCTCAGACTCAGCCACGTTACGGACCTGCACCACACGGCGACCCGCTCAGACTGGGGGCACACCGTGCTACTTCTGCAGGCAGGGCCAGCATCCACGCCCACGCTGCCCAGCCCGCTCCACTATCTGCAGCGACTGCGGGAAGAAGAGGCATTTTGCAAGGGTCTGCCTGGCCAGACCCAGGGGCCAGAAACACAAAGAACAGCAGGCCCGCAAATCAGGCTCACAGGCCCGCAGGCCTCGCAATGCGGCTGCGCATTGACACGACACGCCCCCTTCTGACGTGTCATCCGCCTCGTGCGGCCATCTTGTCGGAGGCCGTCTTCTCGACCCGACACGTGCGGCCGACAGCGGCGACCATTTTACGAGTCCGACTAAAATTGGCGCTGACCCCTCACCGATCCAGCGACCGGTGATGGGCTAGCAGCTGCGCCGGGTACAACTCCGAGCTCCCATGACAGAAACGGCTGGAGAATGGCTGGGTCTGTGGTCACGCATGCACACGGTGATGACATGCAGCGGTCGCGCCGTAAAACATGGTGCCGGCAGTGCGTGGACCCGGCCTGCCAAATACTGACCCATGGCCACCCCCTGGCAACCCCCCATCAGTCCCCCTTGCCCTCATGGAAGTCGCCCCCCCCCTCCCCCTCCCTGGCTAGCAACACGGCTCCCGGCCGACTGTGGCGGAGCTGGACACAGTTCGCAATCGCCATGTCGAGTTCCCGACCGCTGAGACCACACGTCAACCGCGAGGTCGGGAACCCGGCCGATCGGGGGCAGAACATTGTGGGGGCCTTCAGGTGACGCGCCAATGCCATTCCAACGGCGTGTGGCGCGCGACACGATGACGTCATTTTGAAGGATAGAAAACCACCGCCGACCCCGATTTGGGTGTCGGAAGGGATTCTCCGCTCGATTACCGATTGCAATATTGGCGTCAGGCAACGGTAAATCCCGCCCTCAATGTTGTAAATTGACCCAAACAGAGCAGGTTTCCACTTAGGGAGGAAGTGTTGTATTTTTATTGAGCTGGGTTATGTAAGGGGAAGGGAAGGGGTCCTTTAGGGCCTAGCTATCAATTATATGAAGTCAAAATCTACCCCCAAACGTCACCTTTTTGAATAGCGATGGGGAATCTAGGCTAGTAAGTGGGCCACATGACTGGGCCTCCTTTAGCACAGTGGGCCACAAGATTGAAATCAGGTTTGTTCACAAATCATAACCCCATGAATACGATTAATTACATTTAATATGTGCTGAATATTTCAGAACAAGTTATAGAAAATGCTTAATCATTCATCTATTAATAGAACTGCCATCAACTTCAAATGGTAAAAGCAAAATAATTATTTACACTTTGGACGCAGAGGCAGCGCACGGGTGGGATTCTCCAGGAATTGGCGGAGCGGGCAGAAACGGCGCAGTGGAGCGGCGGGCACCACTCTGGCGTCGGGCGGCCCCAAAGGTGTGGAATCCTCCGCACCTTCAGGGGCTAGGACGGCGCCGGAGTGGTTTGCTCCTCGCCGGCCAGCGTGGAAGGCCTTTGGCGCCGCGCCAGCCGGGGCCGAAGAGACTCCGCCGGCCGGCACGCATCCACGCATGCGCGGGAGCGTCAGCGTCTGCTGACGTCAACCCCACGCATGTGCAGGGGGGTTCACCTTCGCGCTGGCCATTGCGGAGTCCTACACGGCCGGCGCGTAGGAATAGAGTGCCCCCATGGCACAGGCTCGCCCACGGATACGTGGGCCCCGACCGCAGGCCAGACCACCGTGGGGGCACCTCCGGGGGCTAGATCGGCCCGCGCCCCCCCCCCCCCCCCAAGGACCCTGGAGGCCGCCCACGGAGCTGGGTCCCGCCGGTCGGGACCCACCTTGATTTACGCCAGCGGGACCCTCGTTAAACGGGCGGGACTACGGCCCATCACGGCCCGGAGAATTCGGGCGGCCCCGGGGCCCATTGCGTCGTGCCGGTCCCCGCCACTCTCCGAGGCAGGCGGCGCGATTCACGCCGCGGCGACTTTTGGGGGGTCGGAGAATTCGGGGGGTCGGAGAATTCAGAGGACGGCAGGGGCGGGATTCACGCCGCCCCCCCGGCGATTCTCCGACCCCGCGGGGGGTCCGACCCCACGGCTCTCACAGTCAATGCTGTGTGTCATTAGCACATACCTCACTTCACTTGTGCTAGCTTTGTGTGCGGATCACTTTAGTCATACCGGAGGAAGAAAGCGGCGTGGATGGAAATCAGCGGAATGTGGCAGCCCTGCGCAATGGTGGGCAACAGTCAACAAAATGTCTTGTGGGCCGCACTCAGAATCCACAGTTGTCCCCCAGGCCGCAGGTTGCCCACCATTGTTCCAGCAAAACACAAGGTACGGCCTCGCACTCCGAAACACTGAAACTGGCACAGGACTTAGCAGAAAGGCAAGCTTGCTTTCCATTTTGTGGCAGTGGGAAATGAAAATGAGAGGATAGTTTTCGCCATGCTAGCCTTGATTGAACAAAAATCATTAGAGTATCACTGGCAGTGCTTTGATGCTGCCCAAAAGGAATATGCCTCTCCTCACCCGGAGCAGTGAGGGGCAATTTGTTGTTTCACGATTTGATCCACTGGAAGCCATTGGAACACGAGCTGTTGGATGTTCTGATTGTGGAATGGGGTGGACGGGAGAGGAAGGATATGGGAGAGTGAAAGGCTGGACAAGTGGAATTACTACACATTCACCGAAGCCAATATGTTCCTGTTACCCTCCGTCTGGGTGTTAAAGGTGGTAAAATAGTGAGAGGCTGTGTTTTGAGCATATGTCATGACCGATTCCACTGCCTAGTTATGTGACACCCCGGATCCCAGAAGGGATCTCTCTTTCCCTTGCATCTTCCCTTCATGCAATCCAGTCTCAAGAAACTACAGCACTTCCTCTGTCTAATCTGAAGGCTGCTTCTGTTTGGGTTGACTTCTAGTAGTGAGTGTTTCAGATTCCCTTTCAGACTCCACTGGGAAATTGATGAATAAGATTGATGCTTCCTGCCTCTTGAGTTTCTTACTTCTGACACCCTTCTCGGCCAGTTCTCTGACACCTCGTTGCTTTTCTTTTCAAAAACCCCAGTCCAATGTGACAAGAATTTACAACAAGAGAAAAGGAGCGGCAGTGTTAATCCCACATGGCATGGAAATGATTCTCAGATGAGCACATCGCTTCCAGCTCAGTTTGTCAGGCTGAGAAGTGAAGGAGTAAAGCAAAATGATCCCAGCTGAGTGGCCCGGCAGTGTGTCTCAGAAAAATATATCTGAAGTAAAACCCATCTCGTGTTTGCCGGTAATCAATTGCAGTTTATTCCTCAATGGATCTGAAGTAATGGCAGCACGGTGGCGTGTTCATTCAATCTGTATCTCAATGCTTCTCAATGACAGAGAGCACACCTGACAGTTAGTCCTTGTGCTGGCCAGTAACCACCTCTGTGATAAAAACTGACTGGAAGGAGAATACTTCCACAAGAAATTGAAACAGTTTGCATCCAAATTAATACCAGATGCCAGCAAGTGGTTTGGAGGCCGTAATTGGGTCAGATTGTGCTTACAACATGCTTATTCTTGAGACTTCAGAAGTCATCTCAACCCCTTGATTTTGTTCCAGCTGATAACTCATTCAGGGGCATCTGTTGTTTATTTATTTTTTCTTCGCTCTCAGGATGTGGACAATGCTGGCAGATTTGCAGTGATCATCCGTTCCCCGTTGTGTTTTGAAGGTGGCAGTGTTGGGCCTTCTCCTTGAACTGCTGCAGGCCCTCATAATGATGGTGCCCTGACTTTAGTGTTAGATCAGGAAGTCCAGGATACTGTCTCAGTGATGAGGAAGTCTTGTCAGTGTCTACCCAAGTCAAGATGGTGTGCATATTTTAAAGGCATTTTGTTGTCCTGTATAGTCGCTTCACTAAGTAAGACTGATGCTGCTCCTGGCATATCCTTCTCCATAACGTGGCTTCCTTATGATGGCAACCAAGGATCAAAGGGTTTGCTTAACCGTGAGATAGCAGTGTTATGCAAATTTGTTGTTGCTGAGTGACTCACATATGCCCAGCTTTGGGTTTCAAAATATGTCCTTTATGTGTCCCATTTGAGGTGACTTTTACCGATGCTAGAAGGTTAGGGGGTTAAGGTTAGGGTTACAGATGTGTCTGCAACAGGTAGACAGATAGGATGAAGTTTAATAACTTACGTACTTGATGGAGTCACAGTCTCTTTGCTATGCTCTCCAGGTTTCAGACAGCTATTCGTAGTGATATTATAAAACCAACTTTTGACACTAATATTGAATTCCACACCCAAGATACATTTTGCTTTCTTGTTTACCCCAGTTTTTTCTCTAAGTATCATTAAACATGTTGGATACTTGTTGGGGGCAGGTGGTGACCAGCAGGAGCATTATTTTTTCTTTGTTTGACCTAAAGCTAAGGCTTGATGGGAATCGAGATTAAGGATGCCCAGGGTCACCCCAAACCAACTCAATTTTATTGTGTCTCATTGTTTTTGCTTTACTGAGAGTACAAGTATGATGATGGAGGAGTCCAGGTGATAGTTGAGAGATATGGGGCTGGAGTCTCCATTTAGGAAACTAAGGGTGCAATTCAGCGACCTCGTCACGTCTGGCTTGGTGTTGGGGACAAGGCCATTAAATCTCACGAGAGGCCTCTCGTGAGATTTGCGATGCTTGAAACGTCTCGTGAGATTCAACAATTTGTCAAAATGTGATCCCGCCCACAATTGGCGGGATTTACATTGCAACGTCTCTCGAGATCACGTTAGATCTTGCAGGGCATTGCGAGCCAGGTAGATCCCGGCTTATATTGGCCTTAGTGCGCCGTGGCGAGCTGTTTTTCAGGTGCAGAGTGGATGTTTTATCACGCCCTCTAAGTGTCATTCGTGTTGGGAGTTTCCTGCCAGCTCTGCTGGTGAGTTCCCCACCGCTATCTAACAACGCGTAATCACTTTTTTGGGCCCTGGGGAGATTCTCACCAGTTTAACCTACACTTTGAATTTTCTTCATCACTGGGGAGCTGAACTCAGAGATCGAGCCACCATTTTGAAAAGGTGCCTGATCGCTAAGGGAACTTGTGGGTCCCCCACACCCCCTACCCATGGGCAATTTCACCCCCCACACACATGAGTAGTACCCCACGTCCCCCCAAGTGAGCACACCATGCTATAGGCTCCCGGGGGCCCCACTCTTCAGCCCCCCCACACCCCTTTACAGGCCACCCCTTCCAGGACCCTCAACTCTAATCTCCCGAACCTCCCAGAGGCCCTATCTTAACTGCTCTGCACTTCCCCATCCTTCATACCTCCCTCAATCCTCATTTCACGGGCATGACCTCCCTCAGACCCTGTCACTTGGCCGTGCCACCTGGGCACCCTGGAATTGGCACTCCAGGCACCGTGGAAGTGCTCCTGCTGGCTTTGGCCACCAGCTGGACAGTGCAAAGGTGCCTACATTCCAGAGGGATGGCCAGGAAGCCATCCTGCACTCTCCCTGACTACCCAAGGGTTTCCAATGGCCTGAGAGAATTCCCGGGTGCCATTCTACTGTAGACATCTGGGATGGCCACTTCCCGATTACAAAATGGACACTTTGCAAAGATTGCAGGGTAAATGGACATTACTGAGAAAACAAGCAGGTTCAGAGCTAGTCTGTATATTAGAGCCGCAGCTCCCAGACATGACCCAAAATGAAGGCCCATTAGCATACTAATGGCCCATCTCTGGGAACAAAAGAGTAACATTTGAGTAACCGATACTAAGGCAGACACCCCGGCGCCAGAGGAGACTAGAACAAAGCAGGCCAACGGCCACCTAGGACACGCCCAGCCATCGGGGCACCCACCTCTTTATTGGACGAGATCAATATGAATGATCAAGAAACGGCCCAATTGATTGGGGCCAAGTTCAAGGCCCGCCCAAAAGAGCGCAAAGCCCCATTGGGTATAAGAAGGAGCCCCCAAGAGAGAATCGTTCTCTTGGACCCAGCTCTCACCGAGGAGAGACCTGTCCACCAGCTGCACCAGAAGAGCAAATAAGTCCAAGGTCAACGCACGCTACCAGACAGACGACCTTAACAGTTCCCCTTCACCACTTCGACCCCAGCAGCCTCAGAACCGAACAACGGCCATTGTTCCTCTGACTGAGTGGGTGCCCGAAGCTAAGTATAAGCTTTAGCAGTAGTGATAGTTTAGTCTGTAGAGTTTCATGCATGAGCATGTTTAACTGTGTGTGTAAATAAATAAGCATTTGACTTTGAACTAACTAACTGGTGTATCGAGTCTTTGATCAGTATTCAGTTTGAACCTTGTGGCGGTATCGAAAGATACCTGGAGACTCTAGAGCAAACGTAATTAGAATTAAGGAAGGCGACCATATTGACCGCCATATTCAGAGCCAAACAGATATAGCAACATTTACTGGCGACCTCTGACGGGACCCGACCTAGAAGTGGCCTAGTCACTCCGAGAGAACCCAAATTTGAATTGGAATCCAATTGGAAATAGAAAAACCACAAATGTGAGAACGATATTGATCAACCCTCCGAGATTCGGAAGTGTGTTAATGCATGCGTACTAACAGGGATATAAGGTAAACCTGAGAGATTTTGTTGCGTAAAACTGTCGGGAGTTTTGTAGGCCGGAAAATAGCGTAAGCCATACCCGTGTTTACATCACCACTTTATCACCCCCTGTTCCAAATTCAGTAGAGACCCCAGAGATAGAGAAAATGGCAATGAAGGCAATGGATCGCCTTATGAACCCCCAAGAATTTGAGGTCGCAGCAACCAGTCGAGTAGGACAGTGTCCCGTATGGGAAGAAGAGATCAGAAAATATCTCAAAGGGAAGGGATGGCCCCTTTGGAGTGAATTCTGCGCCAATGACGAAAAGGTCCCGGGAGTATAGGACATACTTGGTAGGAGAACCTGTCAGAGATTCATAAGAAGAGCTTGGGGAAAGCTCGCAAGCTGATGGCAATCGTGTCGTGCTTGGCACAATTGCGAGGCACAGAGGAGGTCGTTAGGACTCTCTGTAGAGAGATTGAGGCGAGAGACAGAAATAGTGAGGGAGATGTGAGCGAATTTGAGAAGGAGAATAAGGAGTTAAGAGAACAGTTAGCAGTGAGGGACAAAGAGGTGGATGATGCCAAGCGGGCACACCGGTCTTGTCTCGCCCATTTGAGTAGTTTTCAGATCTGGTAGGATAAGGCCTACCAGGACACGCATCGCGCGGTCTTGGTAAGACAAGAAATCGAGCAACAGGTAGAGCAATTGTAGAAACAGTGCAATGATTTAAAAGCAGCCCTACGAACGCTCCACACTTCCACGACGGAACAAAGGCAGAGCTCCGTAGATCACGCAAAGTGCCGGAAGCAAATTGCAGAATTGCAATCTCTGCTTTCTGTCCAGAATGGGTTTCAAAGTACGTTTGGACCCCAGTTAGACCAGGAAAACGGCCCCGATTGGCAGGAGTTAAATGAAACTGCCCACAGATACGTACATGGGACATGTACGCAAGAAAAACCACAAAAAAGGAAAGCACCCCAACCCCCAACTGAACAGGCAGAACACACCCCCATGACCCTGTAACCACACACCGCAGGGCCGCAGCAGAAGGAAATGCAGATTTCCTACACACAACCCCATTAACCATGACCCAATTACGGGACGCGTATGGAAAAATTACACCGTTCCTTCCCACATCAGACCCCCACCAATTTTTCGCTAGAGTTAAACAGTACGGCCAGGGCAAAAAGGAGCAAGTGAAGCTCACAGTGTTAAGCCTCGACCCTTCAGTCATGGCACCCCTTCCCGACCCACAGAATGTAGGAGGAGGCACACTCCAAGAAATGCACACAGCGATCCTGGATGCGATCGGCTATAACAGAGGAGACCCCGTAGAAGTCCTAAACAAGTGTAGGCAAATGAAAACAGAGCACCCCACAGCGTTTGCTGGACGCTTGTGGATAATTTCACAGCAGCTTTTGGAGAATTAGACCGCGCCCATTTGTCCGCGGATAATATGGCCAAATGGACTCGAATCCTAGTCTCTCATGCGACAGAGGCAGGACAGAAAGCTTGCACAAATTACGACCCCTCAGACGAGGCCCACAATGAGAAATGGGCTTTGAAAAGATTGTCCCACACTTGGGAACAATCCGTTCAAGGCAAAACCGCATTTGCAAAACCAGATGAAGAGCAGGCAGACATGCATCCAGTTAGGACGCACCAGAATCCCGCATGGGTAAATGAGGGCAGGAACAGCCCACAGCAGCCTAAATCCCAGGAATGCTATAACTGTGGACAATTAGGACACTATGCACGAGAATGCAACGCACCCCAAAAGCAGCAGAAAACCCAACAGACAAGCACCCTAAATAAGAATAGGGCAAAGCCAATCCATAGCATTAGCGCATGTTCAGAGAACGCAGACATGAACGGCACTGACTGACGGTGTTCGAGCTCCCCAACTTGGGTCTGCGACACCCTTTGGGACAAGTCCGGTAGACCGGTCGTCGCAGGCAAAGTCCGGGGACACCCCGTAGAATTTCTTTGGGACACAGGAGGGTCCCGCACCATGCTCAATTCCTTCACAATGTTTCAGCGAGACACGTGGCCCACCACGGACACCATCACACTCAGCGGCTTTACAGGTCATTTACAACAAGGACACATCACAGCCCCTGTAGCGATACAATTACGACTAAACACCCCGTAGTTCTGGTCGATCTACCCCAGACAGCTGAACACATCCTAGGAATCGATTTTATGAGCTCCCACAACCTCTCTTTTGATCCGGTTAATAAATGTGCATGGAGAATGGCTAAGGCAGCACGAGCCCCCGCCACGCTCACAGTTGGAGACTATGAAAACAGAATTAGCGCAGTAGGAGACTTCTGGTTCGACCCCCGAGCCATTAGTCAGAATAAAGAAGTTTGGGAAGTCCTGCAGCAACACAAAGCAGCCTTTGCACAGCACAAGCACGACTGTGGCAAGATAGCTGGCTTAGTGAACATTACAGGTCCCAACCCCAGACTCCAAAAGCAGTACGGTTTTCCTCGAGAGGCAGAGGGAGAAATCCCAAAGGTAATACAGTAATAAGAGTTTCCTTGATCAAGGCGTACTTCGATCAGTATCCTCCACGAATAACGCACCAATATGGCCTGCCAGGAAACCCGATGGATCATGGCGACTGACCATTGATTACCGGGAACTGAACAAAGTAACCCCAGTAGCAGCCCCCACCGTAGCCACAAGTCCCGAGACCATGCTCAAACAGGGACTCCAGTCAAATTCTTTTTCGGTTTTGGACATTAGCAACGGCTTTTGTTCCATTCCATCGGATAAAGCGTGCCAGTACAAATTCGCCTTTACTTTCCAGGGACAACAATACACATGGATGTGCCTTCCACAAGGCTCAAAATGCTGTACAGCATCTTATTGCGAATATAAAGGCAGCCCAGCTCACAGCAGCTGTGAGACTTGGGACCAGGAGGAAGCAAAGCAAGGCTTGTTTCAATAAAATGGTACATGCCACCGAGTTTGTAGTAGGGCAGCAAGTGATGCTTTCCCTATACAACCCCAGTTCATTCCTTTCCCCCAAATTTTCCGGACCATACTCCATTTCGGTCAAAGTCAGCCCCTTGGTATACAAGATCACATATCCCAATGGCAAGTCTGTATGGTTTCACATAAACCAGCTTAAGGCTTATGGCTCGCAGAACAGCCATGCACACCACATCTTGTTTGCAGCAGCAGATGAGCACACCCCACCCACAGTTGACACATTCCTACCCTCCCCCAGCCAGTCCAACCCGTCCTCAGATATATCTTCAACTCCACCCCCAGAGGCACAACTCCGCCTCTCCCTTCCTTCAACCAGCAGCGACAGCGACAGTGATAGCAATAGCATTGACGACAGCCACAGCACACCACGTTATGATTACACCCCTGCACCAGGACCCACTCCCAGCGAATCCGAGCATGATTCCAGTGACCCTTTCGAAATCACGTACATCAAAGCCCCTGACCAAGACCCACTGCCCGACGATTACGGAATAAAACCTAGCTCCAACCTCGACACACGATTCTGGCACCAAGACAATTCGTTCAGGCTCATCCGGAATGATGAGATGCACCCCAATTCGCCCCAAGCAGCTTTTGCCAAACTACGCCAGTCACAAGTATGGCAGCCGGGAGAAGATGATGGCATAGAGTCTGACTCCCACCAAACGAATCCCTTTGCGTCCCTGTTCGCGACTGAGCAATGAGGTGCCCAGGTGATGGCAAAAAGGAACTGCTGGAGAGATACGGTGTCCTTTCTGATGGAACCTGCACCATGTTTGTTGTATGTTTGTTCGTTTTCTTTACATGTTAAATGTTGTTTGTGAATTTAAAATTTTTCATGGCCCCACGCCACTACCCATTTGACACCCAATGGTTGTTAATGGAACATGTTTGTCAACAGACAACCGTTCAGAGGAACTATTTTGTCGACAGACACCACTCATAGCTACTCTTCTGATTCGATCACGAGAGGCAGCCCCCACGATGACCACATTCTTACCCATTCTTGCCGGTCGCTCAGGCAGTGGAGAAACGGCACTGGTCCCCGCCCTGCCTGAGGACCCCCCTCTGGCCAGCTACGCTTGGGTAGAGCACATACGGCACTGATCACCCGGGGATTCCACTCATTTCTTACCCGTCGCGGCCCATACGCAACCCATTTTGGCACTTTCAGTTCAAAATTCTTTTGTTTGTTTCTGGCGACCCTTAGGTTGCTTCCGTATGCTATTTACATCATCAAACACTCGGATGGAGATCGCACAGGCTGCGAGATGGCTCACACTGTGTTAGTATTTTTCTTGGATGTCTTGTCCAAATATTTGGTTTTGAAAAGAAAATGAGAGAGTTACATAGAACATAGAACATTATAGCGCAATACAGGCCCTTCGGCCCTCGATGTTGCTCCGACCTGTGAAACCACTCTAAAGCCCATCTACACTATTCCCTTATCGTCCATATGTCTATCCAATGACCATTTGAATGCCCTTAGTGTTGGTGAGTCCACTACTGTTGCAGGCAGGGCATTCCACGCCCTTACTACTCTCTGAGTAAAGAACCTACCTCTGACATCTGTCTTATATCTATCTCCCCTCAATTTAAAGCTATGTCCCCTCGTGCTAGACATCACCATCTGAGGAAAAAGGCTCTCACTGTCCACCCTATCCAATCCTCTGATCATCTTGTATGCCTCAATTAAGTCACCTCTTAACCTTCTTCTCTCTAACAAAAACAGCCTCAAGTCCCTCAGCCTTTCCTCATAAGATCTTCCCTCCATACCAGGCAACATTCTGGTAAATCTCCTCTGCACCCTTTCCAATGCTTCCACATCCTTCCTATAATGCGGCGACCAGAATTGCATGCAATACTCCAAATGCGGCTGCACCAGAATTTTGTACAGCTGCAACATGACCTCATGGCTCCGAAACTCAATCCCTCTACCAATAAAAGCTAACACACCATACGCCTTCTTAACAACCCTCTCAACCTGGATGGCAACTTTCAGGGATCTATGTACATGGACACCGAGATCACTCTGCTCATCCACATTGCCAAGAATCTTACCATTAGCCCAGTACTCTGACTTCCTGTTATTCCTTCCAAAATGAATCACCTCACACTTTTCTGCATTAAACTCCATTTGCCACCTCTTAGCCCAGCGCTGCAGCTTATCTATGTCCCTCTGTAACTTGTAACATCCTTCCGCACTGTCCACAACTCCACCGACTTTAGTGTCATCTGCAAATTTACTCACCCATCCTTCTACGCCCTCCTCCAGGTCATTTATAAAAATGACAAACAGCAGTGGCCCCAAAACAGATCCTTGTGGTACACCACTAGTAACTGGACTCCAGTCTGAACATTTCCCATCAACCACCACCCTTTGTCTTCTTCCAGCTAGCCAATTTCTGATCCAAACTGCAAAATCACCCTGAATCCCATGCCTCCGTATTTTCTGCAGTAGCCTACCGTGGGGAACCTTATCAAACGCTTTACTGAAATCCAAATGCACCACATCAACTGCTTTACCCTCATCCACCTGTTTGGTCACCTTCTCAAAGAACTCAATAAGGTTTGTGAGGCATGACCTACCCTTCACAAAACCGTGTTGACTATCTCTACTCAAATTATTCCTTTCCAGATGATTATACATCCTATCTCTTATAAACCTTTCCAAGATTTTGCCCACCACAGAGGTCTATAGTTACCTGGGTTGTCTCTACTCCCCTTAACAGATGGTGACCAATCATAATGGGTAATTGGCAACAAAGGACAGACAGACAGACGTACGACATCTTAAGCAAAATAATAACAGATATTATGCTTGTGTCCATAGAACTCCGGAACCTCAGGAACCTCAGAGGAAAAAAAAGGAGACCGACAAAAGGAAAGATGAAGACAACCTTCATGTTTTTTACCTGGATCTTAGCAGGATCCCTTCAGTTGCGCACGGACGCTACCCCCCTGACCCCTACCACACAGGCCGTGAATGATTCCCACCCCTGCCATATACTGTACCCCAAGATAGTTAACCCCGAGATAGTTACCGACATCCCGACCTGGTGTGACAAGTTTATCACCTGGTATTCACTATCATACATCGTAGAAGCACTCTTAGTACTGGCGATACTCTGCAGTATCGTGCAGACACTTAGACTCAGGAAATGGCGAAGGAGAGCCTCCCGCTCTCGCACCCCGGTATACACGTTTAGGTCCCCTATTTTCGGACTTCACCAAACCCCCCAACCCCTTGAGTGAATTAAAGTGCATCTGTTTTTCTTTATGTGTGATTTGTTCATTCAATAAAGAAATGTAAACCTCTGCGCTTGACTGCCAAGCCAGAGAAACTTGTGTTTCTGCTATTTGTACAGTTTAAAGTGTTGTAGATTATTGATGATTGTTTGAGTTAGGATAGTTTATTGAGGATAGTTAGAGGTTTCAGTTTTTTAAATTTTGTAATGCACGCCTGAATGTCATAGCGCCCCGTAGAGTTTTATAAAGATGTATTTGAAAATGATCTTAGGTAAAATTGCGATTCATAGGATAGGGCAGTGTAGAGCCCGTGAAGTGCTTATGGGTGCCCCGCTTGGTTAGAGAACGAAGACGACACGGTAATGTGATCCTTCACGCTTCGTGTTGAGGATCACAAGGAAGGAGTGTAGCCATCTGGGATGGCCACTTCCCGATTACAAAATGGACACTTTGCAAAGATTGCAGGGAAAATGGACAAAACTGAGAAAACAAGCAGGTTCAGAATTTGTCTGCATATTGGAGCCGCAGCTCCCAGACAAGATCCAAACTGTAGGCCCATTAGCATACTAATGACCCATCTCTGGGAACAAAAGAGTAACATTTGAGTAACCGATACTAAGGCAGACACCCCGGCACCAGAGGAAACCGGAACAAAACAGGCCCACGGCCACCTAGGACACGCCCAGCCATCGGGGCACCCACCCCTTTATTGGACGAGATCAATATGAAATATCAGGAAATGGCCCAATTGATTGGGGCCAAGTTCAAGGCCCGCCCAAAAGAGCGCAAAGCCCCTTTGGGTATAAGAAGGAGCCCCCAAGAGAGAATTGTTCTCTTAGACCCGGCTCTCACCAAGGAGGGACCTGTCCGCCAGCTGCACCAGAAACAAGTAAGTCCAAGATCAATGCACGCTACCAGACAGACGACCTTAGCCACTTCACCCTTCACCACTTCGACCCCAGCAGCCTCAGAACCGAACAACGACCATTGTTCCTCTGATTGAGTGGGCGCCCATAGCTCAGTATAGGCTTTAGCAGTAGTGATAGTTTAGTCTGTAGAGTTTTGTGCATGAGTATATTTAACTGTGTGTGTAAATAAATAAGCATTTGACTTTTAACTAACTAGCTGGTGTATAATAATAATAATAATAATCGCTTATTGTCACAAATAGGCTTCAATGAAGTTACTGTGAAAAGCCCCTAGTCGCCACATTCCGGCGCCTGTTCGGGGAGGCCAGTACGTGTATCGAGTCTTTGATCAGTATTCGGTTTGAACCTTGTGGCGGTGTCGAAAGATACCTGGCGACTCTAGAGCAAACATAATTAGAATTAAGGAAGGCGACCATATTGACTGCCATATTCAGAGCCAAACAAATATAGCAACACTACCTGGTCCACATTTGTGTGGACCAGTATTGATTGGTGCCCAACTGAGGCCTCCTTGGGGAGGCAAATAGATCCTGGGAAGCTGGTACATCGCCGGTAAGTATGCTTAAGTGGGTTTAAAACCGCCCATTGTGGGCATGAGTCTGGTCGCAACGCTTCACGTGACTTGGGTAGATCCCGCTATGCTTCGTGGCTGCCGGGAAGCCCGGTACAACATCGAGGGCCGAAGGGCCTGTTCTGTGCTGTACTGTTCTATGTTCTATAGGAGGCTTCACCCAGCATTTACCAGCCATGTCGCTCCCTGGTTGGATGCGATGTGACTAGCACTGTGGCTTCACAGCGCCACGGTCCCAGGTTCAACTCCCTGCTGGGTCACTGTCTGTGCGAAGTCTGCATGTTCTCCCCGTGTCTGCGTGGGTTTGCTCCGAGTGCTCCGGTTCCTCCCACAGTCCAAAGACGTGCAGGTTAGGTGGATTGGCCATGATAAATTGCCCCTTAGCGTCCAAAATGTTTGGTGGCATTATTGTGTTCGGCGAATAGGGTGAAAGTGAGGGTTTAAGTGGGTCGATGCAGACTCGATGGGCCGAAGGGCCTCCTGCTGCACTGTATGTTCTATAATTTCTCTCAATTACTCTCTGTGATAGAGAGTTTCAATTTCTCACTGGTCAGTAAGATATTTAATGTTTTCTTGCAAATTATTGCAGTCCTCCTCAGTGCAAACTACCCTCCATAGTTTGGTGTCATTTGCAAGGTTATAAATTATGCTTTGATTCCAAAGTCTAAAACCTAAACAGCAGTGGCACTAGTGACCCCACGTTCTATCCCCTGCCAATCTTAATAGCTTCCCTTCATCCCTACACTCTGCTTACCCTCTTGGGGCCAGCTCGCTATCCATTCTATTAATTAATTGTCCCCTGACTCCTTCTGCTCTGACCTTACTCATCATTCTATTATGTGGCACCTTATTGAAGGCCTTTTGGAAATCTAGAGTATAAAATCTTCAGGAGAGCGGAGAGATGATCCAAATATAGGTTTATTTTCTAGACAAAAGAAAAGGCCGCAATGTGACATAGGGCACATTGGTCCCAACCAGGACTCCAGATCGTGCCAGTCCCAATCCAGGCTGGCTTTTAAGTATTAGTTTAATGACTCCCAGCTGATAGGCTTCCACCCATCAGTAGGGGAGCTCCGATTCCACGAGCCCCATGGGGGATCAATTGGGTCACCCTCACGGGTCTCATGAGGGTTATTACATAACTAAATCACACCCACTGCAGAACATTTGTCTAATGCCAAAAGAGGGAATGCTGGAAAATCTCAGCAGGCCTGGCAGCATCTATAAAGAGAGAAAAGAGCTAACGTTTCGAGTCCAAATGACCCTTTGTCAAAGCTAAAAGTTATAGAAAGGGGGAGATATTTATACTGGAGGGTGAGGAAATTAAAGGTGAGTCATAGCCACAGGAACCAAGGGATAAGAGTGCGAATGGCAGTCCCCAGAGAGAATAAAAGGTGTGAAAGGCCAAACAGCAGATATACTAAAATCAGAGGGTAAGCTGTGACAGATGTAGTTGTGGGGGGAGGGGGCCATGGGTGGGAGAGAGGTAAAATGATAAAAAGGGGAAATGGGGAAGCAAAGGGGAGAAAAGGTAAGGAAAAGGGGGATAAGATAGGGGGAAAGAGTAGTGGGGAGGGAAATATATATAAAGAACGAAAAGGTAAAAGACAGTTAAAATGAAATGGAATGAAAACAAAGGGGTCAAGGTGGGGTAGAGCTAATCATCTGAAGCTGTTGAATTCGATGTTGAGACCGGGAAGCTGTAGTGTGCCTAACTGGAAAATGAGATGCTGTTCCTCCAGTTTGCATTGGGCTTCACTGGAACCTGTACTGCTTTTACCCTTGTCTACTGTCTCTGTTATCTAGTCCAAGAAATCAGTGAGTTTGGTTAAGTAAGACTTTCCCCTTAGAAATCTATGCTGACTATTCATTATATATTTTTTGTTTCTAAATGCTTTTCTTTTTTCTCCTTTAGAAGGAATTCCATTATTTTCATACCACCTATGTTAAGCTGACTGCTCTGTAATTCCTTGGACAGGCTGTAAATCTCTTTTTAAACACACAAATCATTTTAACTACCATTCACTCCTCTGACACTGTACCTTTTTTTAATGAATTTTAAATTATGTGTAGTAATGCTTTTGATATCTCTTCTCCAGATCTTTTAAAACATCGAGATGCAATCTGCCCACAGGAGAGGCTTTATCCTCTTTGTGGTTGGTTAGTTTATTTAATATTTCTCCTCTTCTGATTTTAAATGTGATTATATCATTTCTAACCTCGTCTATCAATGTCATTTCCAGCTGATCTGCCTCTCTGGTGAATACTGCACCAAAGTCATTATTTAATATCTTTTTCACCTCACTATTGCTGTCTGTGATGTTAGCCTGTCGCTCCTACAGTGGCTAGCTTGCCACACTGACTTTCCTGTTTGAATGTATGTGCTTGTAGAATGTTTTATTATTTTGTTTTATGTTCCTTGACAATTTAACATCATAGTTCATCTTTGCCTTTCTAATTTTTTCAACTTTTGTCCTAGTGTTTTTGTATTCTTTCTTGGCAAACTCGCCCCTGCTGCCCATGTACTTCCTGTCTGTTCCTTTCCTTCCTCCTGGTTCATGTACCATACTGTAAGTGGATGTTGGTGACCATGCATTGGTCCATGCTTGTGCGTGGCAAAATGCTGTAGTGCTGTTCTGTTGCCTTCTCTATACTGCACTCTCCCTCCCCTCCAGTCCTCAAATGGCTGACGTTCAGGAAACTCTCCCGCTCATTCCTGCCTGCCATCAGGCACATTAGAAGAACTTCCAGACTGATAATCCCGTAACAGCCTCCCCGAACAGGCGCCGAAATGTGGCGACTAGGGGCTTTTAACAGTAACTTCATTTGAAGCCTACTTGTGACAATAAGCGATTTTCATTTCATTTCATCAACCTGTTTGGCCACACTGTGAATGCATTGTCTATAGCCATCAATATAGCCAGGGATCCTGGCCCACAGGTAAGAATGCAACCACCACACAAACAAGACCTCCACATTCACTTCCTTACCCTCAACTTTCTTTTTCTGCCTTTATTCACCCACTCCATTGCATTAGTGTTCTATTTGGTCTTAGTTTTTAATGGAATACATTTTTCCTCGACTTTAGACTCATTTAAATATCCCGGCGCCGCATTCACCTGGTGCCCTGGTGTTAATGACCGTGGCTACGAGGCCTCACTCGGGCACCAGGGTGCCAGTGCCAAGGCTCCTGGGTGCCAGGCTGGCATTGTCAAGGGTTGGGGTTGGGGCGCCAATGGCATCCCAATCTCTGCAGCCCGTGAAACGATCCCCCGAAAGCCCCCAGCACCAACCCACAACCCCCACCCACATCCTCCCCACCATGCACACATTAACAGAGACAAGTTTGGGGGGGCTGGGGCAGGTGGCCGACCTGATCTCCAGAGGTGCTCGGTCATTTAAATATTTTAATGAGTCTGCATGGTTCAAATTTAGTGACTGCAGGCTGGTGTTTCCAAGGCTTGGGAAATGCTCCCGTTTCAGGGAAGAGAGAACAGCAGATAAGTGCCTTTAAAACACTGCTTGATGGGCCAGAAGGGGCGGGAGTGTTTCACTCTGTTTCCCTTCAAGCCAATCTGTTTCACCCCTTGCGATCCAATGACACCTCTTGGCATTGCACCACAACATGCAAAATTAGAGAGTTGCAATGGCAGAAATGAGGCAAAAACCTCCTTATACGTCAGACAGTTGAACGTGTTAAGTCTAACTTGCAGCATTTTAACAGTGAGTTTAGGAGGGAAATGGACAATTTAATGCCAATTTGATTTAAATTCAAATCTAATCCATTGGAATTGTTCTAATTGGTGCTTTAGTTACCTTGACTGGTTTTGTTCGAATTGTAGTCAATGGTGTTGAGACAGAGCAGTGACAGTAATTACAGGGACTGCTGGACTACTGACTGTGGTAACATAGCATATTCTCATATAGTGACCGACCATCAAAGAACCAAGCAAATGGGACACACATCTCCCCAATAGGAGCACCTCCAAACTTTTCAGCTGAGCGTGACTCTCTTCATTTCTTCCACCTCCCACGGTCCCAGAGAGGTGTTGCATGGTCCCTGAGGGACATGGCACAGTCCCAGAGGGACTTGGCTAAGTTCCTGTGCTCCATGGCCACGAGCATTGAAACCCTGGTCAAAACGTGAGTCAGCCTCCATGACTGGCAGCACCAGGTGATGTTGGAGCCCCCGGAGCTCACTCCGGTCTCACCCCCATACCAGGGAGTAGCCTGCGGGCCATCAGGCACCCAAGGGAGGAGTAAGTGATGGGGCCCATGCTGGTGACTCTCGCAAGGGATGTGCTGAAACACTGCTGCAGCGCCTCTGAATCTCTCCACCTGTCCCTGGCGCATCCGATGGGCAACGGGCAGAACATGGTGGCACTACGTCACCTGTGACACCAGGCAGTCTGCCGGGCCCATCCAGACTCCAGAGGATGGCGCCAAAAGGGACCCAGGTACTGGGCGGGATACACAGTAAGCCGCCGCCATATCTGTTGTACAGCTTGGGGAACCACCGAGAAAGAACATTAGGACAGGTAAGATTAGAAAGTTAGCCACCAGTTAAGTTGGCATGGATGCAGCACACTGGATAGCATTAGGGGCCGGAGCACAAATCTTCTGTATAGCACCAGTGCAATTCAACACCCATTCACCGACATTCTGAACTGCCTCGGTCCTCTATATGAAAGGTGTGAGGGATGGGCTGGGTTGGTGCAGAGGATGTGGTGGGTGGGGGAGATGGGGGGTATGGGAGGTTGGTGGTGTGCGGTGGGGGTGTTGGAGGAAGGCACGGGGCAGGGACCCCAGGGCAGTTCTACATTCCCCCCGAAGGCAGAGGTCAGATGTTGTCAGACGATGCGGAGATCCTGAGTGCATTGCACAGCGCGTCACCATCATCCTCCATCCCATGGATCAGACTCGCTCGGACTGCCAACTGCTATGAGACCCTAGGCTAGTGCGTGGTCAATTCCAGCCCCACAAGCCCCGGAGTCCCAAAGTAAATGAATTACCCAATAATCTGGATGTTTTCCTGAGATCTTTGACCCTCGACTGCTTCAATGACTTACAGGCACCGGATTTGTAAGTAAAACATTAAAAAACTGTTTATTTATAATAAGGGAAGAGATAAACATGTAATGGAAATAATAGAACAAGGGTCCACTAATCTAACTATTCCCAAAACCTCCTCCCACCCTCCACCCAGACAGGCACAAGACAGACACATGGTGAGCAGGAAGGAAAGATTAAAAAGTAATAGGGATTAAAAAGGCTGAGATAAATCTTTGCTGCTAAAGTGGTAGTCTTTGCAATCGGTAATCTTGACACCACTATCATCATTCATGGGCATGCCTGCCTCACCGCAGGACAGACCCAGCAGAGGTGGTGGTACAGTGGTATACAGTCGGGGGGGAGTTGCCTTAGGAGTCCTCAACATCGACTCTGGACCCCATGAAGTCTCATGGCTTCAAGTTAAACATGGACAAGGGAACCTCCTGCTGATTACCATGTACCAGCTACCATCAGCTGATGAGTCAGTACTCCTCCATGTTGAACACCACTTGGAGGAATCACTGAGGGTGGCAAGAACGCAGAATGTACTCTGGGTGGGGACTTCAATGTCCATCACCAAGAGTGACTTGGTAGTACCACCACAGACCGAGCTGGACTGTTCCTAAAGGACATAGCTGCTCAACTAGGATTGCAGCAGATGGTGAGGGAACAACCAAGAGAGAAAATCATACTTGAACTCACCCTCACCAACCTGCCTGCTGCAGATGTACCTGTCCAAGACAGTGTCAGTAGAAGTGACCACCGCACAGTCCTTGTGGAGATAATGTCCCGTCTTTACATTGAGGATGCCCTCCATCGTATTGTGTGGCATTACCACCGTGCTACATGGGATAGACATCAAACGGATCCAGCAACTCAAGACTGGGCATCCATGAGGCGCTGTGGTCCATCAGCAGCAGCAGAATTGTATTCAATCACAATCTGCAACCTCATAGCCTGGCATATCCCCCTTTGTACCATTACCACCAAGCCAGGGCATCCGCCCTGGTTCAATGAAGACTGCAGGAGAGCATGCCAGAAGCAACATCATGCATACCGAAAAATGAGGTGTCAACCTGGTGAAGCTGCAACACCGGACTACTCTTGTGCCAAACAGCATAGGCAACAAGTGAAAGACAGAGCTAAATGATTCCACAACAAATGCATCAGATCTCAGCTCTGCAGTCCTGCCACATCCAGCCGTGAATGGTGGTGGACAATTAAACAACTCACTGGAGGAGGAGGCTCCACAAATATTCCCATCCTCAATGATAGAGGAGCTCAGCACATATGTGCAAAAGACAAGGCTGAGGCAATCGCAACAATCTTCAGCCAGAAATGCAGATTGGATGATCCATTTTGGTCTCCTCCAGATGTCCCCAGCATCACAGATGTCAGTCTTCAGCCAATACGATTCTCTCCATGTGATATTAAGAAACGGCTGAAGGCACTGGGCCCTGAAAATATTCCATCATAGTACTGAAGACATGTGCTGCAGAACTTGCCGTATCCTTAACCAAGCTGTTCCAGTACAGCTACAACACTGGCATCTACCCATCAATGTGGATAATTGCCCAAGTGTGTCCAGTACACAAGAAACAGGACAAATCCAACCCAGCTAATTACTTCCCTATCAGACTACTCTCCATCAGCAGCAAGGTGATGGAAGGGGTCATCAACTGTGCTATCAAGTGGCACTTCCTCAGAAATAACCTGCTTCTGGATGCTCAGTTTGGGTTCTGCCAGGGTCACTCAGCTCATGACCTCATTACAGCCTTGGTTCAAACATGGACAAAAGAGCTGAAAGCCAGAGGTGAGGTGAGAGTGACTGCCCTTGACATTAAAGCAGCATTTGATCGAGTTTGGCATCAAGGAGCCCCAGCTAAACTGGAGTCAATGGGAATCAGGGGAAAAACTCTCCGCTGGTTGGAGTCATGCCTGGCACGAAGGAAGATGGTTGTGGTGGTTGGAGGTCAATCACCTCAGCTCCAGGACATCACTGAAGGTGTTCCTCAAGGTAGTATCCTAGGCCCAATCAAAACTGGGTATGTTTGTGGATGACTGCACAATGCTCAGCATCATTCGTGACTCCTCAGATAATGAAGCAGTCCGTATCGAAATGCAGCAAGACCTGGACAATATCCAGGCTTGGGCTGACAAGTGGCAAGTTACATTTGCGCCACACCAGTGCCAGGCAATGACCATATCCTACAAGAGAGGATCTAACCATTACCCCTTGACATTCAGTGGCATTGCCATTGCTGAATCCCCCATAATCAACATCTTGGGGTTACCATTGATCAGAAACTGAACTGGACTAGCCATATTAATACTGTGGCTACCAGGGCAGGTCAAAGACTAGGAATCCTACGGCCAGTAACCTATCTCCTGACCCCCCAAAGCCTGTCCACCATCTACAAGGCACAAGTCAGGAGTGTGATGGAATATTCTCCACTGGCCTGGATGAATGCAGCTCCAGCAACACCCAAAAAGCTCAACACCATCCAGGACAAAGCAGCTTGCTTGATTGCTCCTCCTTCCACAAACATTCCTCCACCACCAACGAACAGTGGCAGCCTGGTGTATTATCTACAAAATGCAGTGCAGTATTTCGCCAAGGTTCCTTAGGCACCAGCTTCCAAATTCCTGACCACTGCTATCTAGAAAGACAAGAGCAGCAAATACCTGGGGACCCCACCACCTGGAGGTTCTGCTCCAAGTCACTCACCACCTTGAATTGAAAATATATCGCCGTTCCTTCGCTGTCACTGGGGCAACATCCTGGAACTCCCTCCCTAACAAAACAGTGGGTGTACCTATGCATCAAGGACTGCAGCGGTTTAAGAAGACATCTCACCACCACCTTCTGAAGGGCAACTAGGAATGGGCAATAAATGCTGGCCTAACCAGCAATGGCCACATCCCACAAGTACGCTTTTTAAAAAAATCATCAGTTGGTTTGGATCTTTTAGAATCTGCCCTCTTTTAGAATCTGCTTCGCGGCTGCAGGAATTCCTCTGGAGAGTTACTTCAGTTGTACGGGTATCTACTAGATTAACCTTGACGGCTACCAGGAGCAGGTATCCTCCCCCATACCCCCGCGGTTCCAGGTGTGCCATCATTTGGCACAGATGCTACACGGTTTCCCTGGTCTGCCAGAGTCTTCGGCGGCACACCCAGTCCCGCAGGTCCACAAAGGACAGGCATCGGCGGTATACACGTGGCCTGATGTGGCCCCTCCTTCACACCTACTCCTCGCCCTGTTGGATGGCTGGCTCCACAGCCTCACCTGCTGGCTCCTGCTACTCTGATGTCTTCCCCGAGCAGCTTCTGTGCATACCCCTGTGTGGTCTACTGTGGGTGTCCTCCTTGGGTCGGCCATGTGATATCCCGCCAGCAGGGTAGCAGCGGGTTGTGGGGGGGGGGTCACCGTGTGCCACCGACTGCCTCCATGCTTAGTGGCATGCATGCAGGCAGGACCCACAGATGGGCTGGATGAGAGGGATGGGCACCTGTTGGGACCATAGCTGGAATGTGCTAAAGGTCCTGTGAGCGATGCACAGGTTGTGCCATCCTGATTGGGGTCAGGATGGATGGGAACAAGGGTGAAGTGGGCAGGTAGGGCCTGGAGACAGCTGGTGGTCCTGCAGAGTTAGTTAGCTGATCGTGTCATGATTGGGCATCTGCGCTGAGACAGGCAGTGTGCCACGGAGGGTGCCAAATGCCATGTTGCATGCATCCACTGACAGGGGTGCGCTCTTCTTGTCTCCTGCTGCCCCTGCAGTGGGCAGTAATTCTGATGAGTGGGCTGGGGAGTGCAAACACCTGGTGGACCATTCAGCCTGCATGGCCATGCCCGTCCTGCTGATGGGTCAGCTGGGATCTGGGGGTTCCTAGGGGGTTGGCCTGAGGAGGCAGCATACGAACGGTGGGGCTCTGCACTTTAACAAGACACAGTGGGCAGTCAGTGGATTGCACAGCCAGGTGGCTGGATTGAAGCCACGGCAATGGCAGTCCGTGCCCTGGAGCACCATTCCCAAGGGGCAACCCGAATCCTTGGCCCATCTCCGGGCTACCCCCCGCTACTCCGGCCCACCCCCCCCAGTATTCGCAAATGCCCCCGAGCTAGCCCCACAACTGTCAGCCCACCATTGCGAATTCTCTCTCCCTCAGCAGCCACGGTGCCCAGTCTCTTTTTTAACACAACAAACGGTATGCCACTTCCATCTTGCGGTGGCGCAGCATTGCGGAAGACCAGAGAATACTGGGCCAAACCCGGCAATGATATGTTAATGCATGCAAATGCAGGTTTTGCATGCTGACGAGGCACAAGACATGGAGCGTGTAGATGCTGCCGGCGGAGGCAAGCTCCATTTTCGGCTGTCGCCCAATTCTCCGCCCAGTCGCGGTTCACAATTCCGGCATTGCGACGCGGAGAATACAGCCCGAGGTATTTTCTGAATGACAAGGGGCTAGAAATTGTAGGGGAGCAAATGGATTGAGAATCCAAATCCACAGATTACTAAAACCTTGTGAACAAGTACAAAAACTGCTCCAAAAGGCTAATGGAATGGTGATCTTTAGCCCATAGGGCCTTAAATATGAAAGGGGTGGAAGTAATGCTTCAGTTATATGAGGCACTAACCAGGCTCTGTTTGGAGCACTGCTTTCAGTCTTGAGCACTGTATCTCAGCAAGGATTGAAATTTGGAGGTGGTGCAGTGTACATTCACATGAATGATTACAGCACCGAGGGATAAATTCTGAGCACAGATGTCATAAACTTTGCTTGTATTCCATTGAGTATTGAAGGAGTAATCTGATTGAAGTACCTCAAATGTTAAAAGGGTTTGATAAGGTAGATACAGAGAAACAATGTCTCTGATGGGGCTGGGGTGGAGGCGGAATAAAGAATGACATAATCTTAAAACGAGAGCCAAGCCATTTAGGAAATTAAGAAGCACTTTTTCATAGAAATTTGTATTTCACTGTCCCAAAGGGTTTAAATGTGAAGGCACTTGAAGCTTTTAAGATTGAGATCAGTAAAGATTTTTGTTAGGTACAGAGGGATGTGAACTGAAGGAAAGTAAATGAGGTTGAGATACAGATCAGCTATAATCTAATTGAATAGTGGAATAGGCTCAGGGGGCTGAATGTCCTACTTCTGTCCCTTTGATCTTTACGATTGTTTTGTTTGAGAGTTCCAAATGAGTACCAATGAATGCTGAATGATGGGTGATTTTTCTGCTTTGGATTTAATCGGGACTGCACCACCTTATTTCAATTTACACAATAGAGAGTAGAAAGTGAGGATTTGCATCACATATTACTAACACAGTTATTGAGGGTAGCCATGATGTGGAGATGCTGGCATTGGACTGGTTAAAGTCCAACAGGTTTGTTTAAAATCACTAGCTTTCGGAGCACTAATCCTTCTTCACCTGAGGAAAGAGCAGTGCCCCGAAAGCTAGTGATTTTAAGCTAACCTGTTTGACTTTAACCTGGTGTTGTAAGACCTCTTACAGTTATTGAGTTCACCTAAAAATGCACCCAGGATTCTGAGCTGATTTCAATCAGTTTATCAGGTGATCTGAACTCTTCAATGGCATCTCATTTTAATACCACACCCTGAGTAAACTGCTTATTCTATTCAGTTCCACAACCCAAAATAGGTTGAAATGTTCACATGTATGTTGATATTTATCTCTCTTGTGATTTTTTTTACACTCCCTCAGATCCAAAGAATTAGAAATAAGAATTGTGCCAATGTTTCCACTTAAACTTGCAGAGACAGGCGCAAGGGTTGGTGTTAATCGGTTGATGGAAGTGGGTGACAGGGCTGTACGTGTCAAGTCTTCATTTCCGCTGTTCCAAAAGAGGGAGATTCTCATTCACATTTAACGATAGTGATCCTGTTTTTTTACAGCTCACTGATAACTTGAAAGGAGCACTATTGCCAATTCGGTTTTGGCCAACTGAGTACAAAGACAGATAGTCTGCCAGTCCACCCACTGCCTTTTAAGTTGAGCGAACACATTTTGAAGATCAATTTTACAGCAAAAACCAGTGAAGCATTACATTTATCAAATACGAGAAAGAAATAGTGGTATCAAAGGAAACCAAGAACAATGAGAGAGAGGAAAGAGCAGGGAAATGATGGGAGAGTCAAGGAATGCCGACACGTCACAGCCTGTACGATGCAAGGTGAGTTGGGGGAATAGGAGATTGTGAATTTTTACCCCTTGGGTTGCTTTCAATGACAAGGTTTATGCCCAAAGTGTAGGCAAGATTCCTTCTCTTGTATCACTAGCCCATCACATGTCCACATTAACCCTTACCAACTTTTACAGATGCACCATAGAAAGCATCCTAACGGGCTGCATCACAGCCTGGTATGGCAACTGCTCGGCCCAGGACCGCAAGAAACTTCAGAGAGTCGTGAACACGGCCCAGTCCATCACACGAACCTGCCTCCCATCCATTGACTCCATCTACACCTCTCGCTGCCTGGGGAAAGTGGGCAGCATAATCAAAGATCCCTCCCACCCTGCTTACTCACTCTTCCAACTTCTTCCATCGGGCAGGAGATACAGAAGTCTGAGAACACGCACGAACAGACTCAAAAACAGCTTCTTCCCCACTGTCACCAGACTCCTAAATGACCCTCTTATGGACTGACCTCATTAACACTACACCCTGTATGCTTCATCCGATGTTAGTGCTTATGTAGTTGCATTGTATATGTTGTGTTGCCCTATTATGATTTTCTTTTATTCCCTTTTCTTCCCATGTATTTAATGATCTGTTGAGCTACTCGCAGTAAAATATTTTTCACTGTACCTCGATACACGTGACAATAAACAAATCCAATCCAATCCAATCCATCCAATCACACTAATGCCAAAAAAACATCAATCTAACCCCGAAGCTCTTTATTCTATTGCGACTGCACCCAGTGCACATGGTGCCAGCTTTGCTGGGCAAACGAGCAAGTCAAATACCCAAGCCTCTGGTGAGTCCCCACTAGAGGAGTGTCAAACATAAAGTTAACAGCATACGTCACCTTGATTCACAAGAATGGTTCCAGAGTTGAGGAACATGAATGATGAAGATAGATTGGAGAAGTTAGGGCTGTTTTCCTGAGAGAAAAGAAAGCTGAGAGGAGGTTTGATAGAGGTATCTAAAATCATGAGCATTCTGAACAGAGTAGACAAGGTGTAACTGTTCACACTCGTGAAAGGATGGAGAACAAGAAGGGACAGAGCTAGAGTAATTTGTAAAGAAAGCAAAAGGGATATGAGGGAAAAACTTTCATGCAGCGAGTGTTTAAGGTTTGGACTACACTGCCTGAGATTGTGGAGGGTGAAGATTCAATTTAAGCATTCAAAAATTAGACTGTGCCGGGTAACAGGGGGAGAACAGGGGTAACATTTGGAGAGCTGGTGATGGGCCGACTGGCTTCTGCACTGTAAAAATACTGTGAAATTCTACAAAAAGTGATATAGTCTGTGGTACTGAAAGCAGGCTGACAATGCACATAGGCCAGGAACAGAAACTACCACATGATTCCCTGGCTGGAATCGATACTGGCCATCTGTAAGGGCACTCAAGTCAACACATAAACTCGTTATCGGTATATGGACTTTGTGATTACCCACGTACATTTACACAAAATAACAAGTCTATGCTATGAATATGTAACAAATTTTCAGACACAGGTGAGCAACTTTGCAGCAGGACGAAGGACAGACAAAAGAAGCCATCAGACGAAGATGTTTCAAAGGACAATGGGTCTTGATTGAATTATGGGAGATGGGTGGAGGTGTGGGCTTGGGTGGGGTGCTCTTTCCAAGAGCCGGTGCAGACTCGATGGGCCTAATGGCCTCCTTCTGTAAATTCTGTGACTTCGATGAATCACCCTGGATAAACAGGAGTATCCTGATTTCCCCAATAATGAGTTACGGTCTGGATGGGACAATGGTCAGTTGTGGGCGTATACCTGTGGCTCAATGCTAGCAGACCAGTATAAAGGAAGAACAATCAGAACAGATTTTCAGTGATAACCTGAGAATCTCGCAGGCACAACCATCGCAAGAAGACGAGGCCCTGGGTTTTGAAGCCCAGAGAAGATATCCACATCGAGTGATCATAGCCTGGCCAACCTCCTTCACTCAGCGTGGGCAATAAATAGAGCTCAGCTATGAGCCTGAGTCATACTTTGTTGGATGAGAGAATTGTGAATAAAATTGTGGTAAACTGTGAATCTGTTTTGTCCTTTGTTCATTTTGGAAATAAGGGCACCTGGGTAAAACCTTTGATTAATGACTGGTTGAAGTATCTGAGATTTTACAGATACAAATCTAGGCAGTGTACAAATTTAATCTTACAGAACAGAAGGAGGATATTCAGCTCATTGTGACTCAATCAGCTGTTTGAAGGAACTATCAAATTAGTTCCATACCTCTGTTCTTTCCTCATTGCCCTACAGCAGGCATTTTCAAAGTGGGGGATGTGACCCACAGGTGGGTCGGGGGCGTGTGTCGGCTGTGTCGTGGAGCCATCCATCGTGGTGTTCCCGATCGCGTGAATTTCCATGCAACAGCTGCAGGAACCGGCTTTTAACAATGCCGGCTGCGAGCGGCTTTGAAAATGTCAGCCACGACCAGATAAAAAAATGTGGGCGCACTGCGCATGTGTGCCTGCTCAGAGGTGAGCATGCGCAGAACCAAGCGAGAAGCACGGCCTCCTCCTGACCCAGGAGAAGATTTTTAAATAAATTCAATGCAATCTTCCTGCCTGAAGCGAGACAGCGAGCAGGTCACATGCTCCGAACGCTAACGTCACGTGCTTTGGGTGTGATTGTAAATCCTCTATTTTGTCAGCAGCAAACAAGTAAATGAGGACCAAGCAGGCTCACCTCTCACATTAAAGGTAAGAGAAAATGGTGGGTCATGAATGTAGGCCGGCGTGGATCCTGAAGGTCGGCCCGCGTGAGTCGCGAAGATTAGCCCGTATGCGTCACGAAGGTCAGCCAGCGTGGGTCACGAAGGTCGACCAGTGTGGGTCGCGTAGGTTGGCCGGTTGGTAAAAATGGGTCCTGTAAAAATCTCGGGCAACCCCCGGTCCCCTTGAACTGCGAAACCGGACTTTAACCTCAGAAACTGTAAAATGGACACCTTTCTTGGCCAAATTTTTCCCAGCAAGCTTGGCTTGCAGGGCTGTCTGTGAGTGTGAAAGGAATGTTTGCAGCAACCCCCCCTGGACTTACAACTCATCAGTAGACAGACAGCACTAATTGGATCAGCAAAGAGCACAATGGGAATGCTAATAGCCCTGAAACTCCCCCAGCCAAGAAACAATGTGTTGGTAAGAACTCCTTACATATGATAATGACCTTGTCTCCATCGGAGCTGAAAAACCCATCAGCATAATCAGGTCATAACGGCAGCAATCTCGAGCGAATGGCAGACTCAAAAATCCCATCTTCTTAACGAGGTGTGGAAGACTGCGATCTCCCAGGACAATGGAGCGGGCAGGAAGCAGTTTACCCTGGAGGGAAACTGCCCGGAGACTGGAGCTGGCTAACTGGACCTATCAGGAGAAGGTGTGGGACCTGCGGAAACTTTGAAATGATAACTGACATGCTCACACAAAAGAAGCTGGACTGGAGCGAAAAAACTTGGATTTTGGACTATGAAAAGGGTGGTCAAACGGCCATTCGATCTCTTAGGATCTTCTGCTCGTGCTGAACTCTCTGCTCCCACAACATCAGCCTTGGATTGTAAGTATCCCGCAGCAGCTTGCGAAGCTCCCGGGACTAGTATAGTGGTTAGAGGCTTTGGGGAAAGGGGGCGCATGCTCCTATTTTGTCCTTTTAAAAGATTGCTAAAATTGTGTATGTAAGTTTTACGTTGTGCTGCGATAGTATTCCTTCCATAGTAATAGTCATTAAAGTATAATATAATTGTGTGTTTTCTGTATTTGGTGGTGGTTGATCTTGGCAATTAATAAATGTATGTGTTTGGATTTTGGAATTGGAGTCTGTCTCAATTCCTTCAATCCCTCACCAACGAGCTCTAGCCAAGTCACTCTATTAAAATACTCCTTACCATAAATCCGGTGTCGAGAACTGAGGGAAATCCCTGGGCGATTCGAACCCGCTCACTCAGGAAAGGCTGCCAGGTACAGCTGGGCAGAGGCTTTCCTTTCCTCTCTCTCTTGGGGGCGCTGCTCAGGTGAAGCAGGCGCAGGTGGTAGCGAATCCACCGGTGAGAGAGAGGGTCACCCGGGCAGTGGTGGGGCTTGGACGACGGGGTGCCAAGCCTGGTAGAAGCCCACGGGGGTGGAGGAAAAAGGGGATCCCACTACAATGGCGACCGCGGCAGGACATCGGTGGTTTGGGGTATGTGACTTGGCAGAGAGGGTGAGGGAACGAAGCAAAATGGAGGAGAGGATTTCCTCATATTTATGGAAAAAGATTAACCTCACCAAATCTTGGGTGTTGGAGCTAGTGAATGCAGAACGACCCGTGATGGCGGCGGCTGCATGGACAGAGGGTAAGGAACACACTAAGAGTGTAGAAAAGGCAGTATGGTTAGCCTGCTTGTCCCAGCAGGTAGCCAACATGAAGAGAAAGATAGCCGAGCTTGAGCAGGAGTTGGGAGAAGTCAGGGCCAGCGCAGGGGACAGCGCTAGGACAGCTAAACAGCTGTACAGTGAGCTAGCAGAGGTGAGACAGGGCAGCCTACAGGACGGTGAGTCTCACCGGTAGGAGAAGGAGTTTCTCCAGTGCCAGGCAGTTGAGGCAAAGGAGAGGGAGAAGGAGGCCCGGGAGCTTTTGGCCCAAGGCGCCCAGCAGTATAGGAAGCTGGAGGGGAAGTACCGGGACATCCAGGCAGCGTACCGGGTGGCTCGCGAGGAGGTAGGGGACTGTGATCACGGGCCGTGCCAGGCATGGATAACGGAGTTGGAGGAGACCTTGTCCAAGGTCAGGTGACAGGTACAGCTGGTAGGTCCAGGGTGGTTCCCTAGGGGCAAGGTGCTCCTCGAAGCAGATGATTCCCCAAAGGCCAAGGGGAATAGACCGCCTCCTGAGGCGCCGGGATTGTGTCCGGGTCGGCAGGGGGGGATCGGACTGCCCGTTCAGGGGCAAGTCCAAGGGGGGTCAGCAGGGTACCCCCAGATGGCGGCGTGCCCGCCTGGTTTCGTATGTGGGTCCCCACGGGATGGGGACAGACCGCTGCCTGGGATGTTGGTGATGGGGCCGGGTCAGCAGGTAGGGTTCAGACCGCCTGGTCAGGGGCAGGTCCAAGGGGGGTCAGTGGTGTATCCCCAGCTGGCGGCGTGCCCGCCTGGTTTCGTATGTGGGTCCCCACGGGATGGGGACAGACCGCTGCCTGGGATGCTGGTGATGGGGCCGGGTCAGCAGGTAGGGTTCGGACCGCCCGGTCAGGGGCAGGTCCAAGGGGGTTCAGTGGTGTATCCCCAGATGGCGGCGTGTCCGCCTCGTATTGTGTATGGGTCCCCTGGGGAGGGGGGCCAGCTGCTGCTTGAGATGCCGGCAATGGGGCCGGATCGGCAGGTAGGGATCGGGACGTCCGGGGAGGGACGGGCCCAAGGGGGGTCAGGATTGTATCCCCAGATAGCGGCGTCTCCTATATGGGTAGTTAGCCCGGGAACAGGGGGGCTACCCAACGGGGCAGGAGAGCCGGACGTCGGGGAGGCGGAGGGGCAGGAGCCCCAGGTAGGGCAGATGTGCCCAGTAAGGCAGAGGAAGTACGGTCCCCCAGTGGGTGGGGACGCCAGGGGGCCGGTCGAGAGTGATATTATTGTTCCACACGGGGTACAGGCACTTAGGGGAATGGTGTCCCACATCCCCAAGTTGACCCAGAAAGGAGACCCGTCACTTCATTTTATGGAGGTGCAACAGGCAGCCGAGGGGGAGCGGGTGAAGCTGCTCTTGATGACCCTAGATTCTTACCTATGTAGGGCAATGACCTCCAGGGAGAGGGGAAAACCCGCCACATGGGCAGCGGCCCAGGCAGCGGTCCTGGACGCCATGGGTCTAAATCAGGGTGGGGGAAAACAGGCAGCAGGTCGGTGAGTCCCCAGAAACGTTTGCGGACAGGTTATGGGCCGTATATGAGGACGCGTGTGGGACCCCTCTGAATCGGCAAAATTTGGATGAAAGGACAGCCCACTGACTAAAGACCTTGGTGGCTAACTGTCTCCCGAGGGTTAGGGCAAAGGCAGAGCACTGGTTCGACCCAATGGACCCAAACCTAAACGAGAGGGAAGTCCTCAGAAAGCTCACCCTAGCCTACCGTAACGGGGAGAGGGGGGAAGAGAAGCCCCCCAAGGGAAAGGTGCACGAAATCGCGCCAGCCCCCCTCCCAAGAAAGGAATGGAAGCATGAGGGTGCCCGAGCCCCAGAGAGGAGACCAACGTGCTGCGGGTGTGGGAAGCCCGGGCACTATAGGAGGGAGTGCAAGAACCCAACCAGAGAAGAGAGGGCTCCCCCAGGAAAGAATCAGACCCCGGCGGCAGAAGCGACTGCCCCGGAGACCATTAATGTTAAAGGTTTCCTGGCTTACCTGCAGACCAAAACAGCTGGGTCTGGGCAGGTGGCGATGGCAACAGGCCAGGGGCAGCCCGTACCCATACCCGTACACACACCCACAACCCCCTCATGACTAGCAGAAAAACAGCCCACTTTCCTGTGCCCAGTGGAGTACGGCCCTTGCGGCAGACCCTGGGTCAAGATGGAGGTCCAGGAGGTGGTCGGGAGCTACCTGCTGGACACAGGAGCTTCCAGTACCATTGACCACACGGACAACCCCCGAACCTCCCCTCTATCTAGCGGGGAACCCTACAGTCTTGTCGGCTTCACAGGGAATGAGAAGACTGGCTTTTTCTCTGTTCCCTTGTCCATCAGATTAGGGGCACTCCAGGCACAATGGAAGTGCGTCCTGATGAAGTGGGAGCAGGAGGGAAGGGGGATCCGGGCGAGCCAGTCTAGGAGCACAGGGTACTCCCCACATGAGCTCATGACAGGAAGGGTGATGAGGACCCCAATACATGTAATGGTGCCTTCCCTGGCAGAAGGACAGCTGAGGGAAGTAAACCGGGACAAGTTTGCTAGGAAGCTGCTGGAGCAGCTTAAAGAAATAAATTGGCAGGCAGCTTGCCACATGGGGGCACAACACAGAAGGAACAAACTGCTGCTAGAGCCCCACATCACCCATGAATGGGCCATTGGGGACCAGGTAATGGTCAGAAATTTTGCACGGGTGGGGGTCTTTGAGCCACTGTACGCGGGGCCGTACAGTATAGTGGACAAAGCCAGCCCCATGGTCTATGCAGTCCAGCTTCCCCGGAGGGTTAGGTAGTTTCACGTAAACCAGTGTAAGCTCTTCGACCCCAGCAGGGCCGGCAAGAGCAAGCCCCGGGAAAAACAGGTGGTAGTGGAGGAAGCCCCCGTAGAGGTAGAGACGGTGGGGGAGATCCCCAATCCCTCCGTCGCGCAAGCAGTGACAGTGTGCTGGCCCAAAGGGGCAGCACAAAGGGTAACGGTGACAGCGAGGCCGACGGTGCTGCTGGCACCTAGCATAGGGACGGGTAAGATCCCCCAACCCCCACCTGCGGGGCAGGTTGCATGCCTCAGCGCGGAAGCTAGGGAGGCCCTGGAAATGGAGGTGTCCCCCTTCGCCTGGGAACCGTCCAGAGGACGTAGGAGTAGTAGGGTTCTCAAGCCCCCGGTGAGGTGGTCCCCGGTGCACATCCCCAGAGCCCGGCCCCAGAACAGCCGGGCCCGGGTGGGCGAAAGGAAGAAGGGGGCACCGCCGAGCGCTGTCCCCAGGAATCCACTCCCCACGGGGGGAGAAGAAGGGCCCCCAAGCCTCTTAAGTGAAGGGAAGGACAGGGTTAGTCAAGGCCCTTGGCCGGAGCAGGTCCGGCCCCGGAACAGTCGGACCCAGTGGACGGCTGGCCCCAGGATAGCGGGGTCCAGTTTTGAGTTGGCCACCCGGAGACGGGTGGCAGATGTAAATAGATTTTAAGTAAACTTTGGAATTGTCAGTGTAAGTTTTATTGTGTTGGTTTATTTCATAGTACTCTGGGGTTAAAGGCTTCTGGTGTTTTTGTTTTATAAGAATAGTGGTTTTGTTATGTGTGGTTCGTCGTTGTGTTCGTAGTAAAACTAGACAGTGGGAAGCAGCTGGGAGCAGTAACAGGTACTACGATTTGAATTTATGAATAGGAAGAAGGCGCTAGGACCCTGGAGAAGTCAGGCCGGGAGTTACAGAACAACTGTTACAGCCGGTGGGGTTCCACCGAGGCAAGTTTAAAGGACATTACAGTAGGCACAGCACGAAAGGGATTCCCTTTAGTTTTCAAATGGTTCCTAGAAAGATCGAACGGCCATGGGGTGCAAGGGGGTTTTCTCTGTTTTTGTCTTACAGATGGATCATCCAGCGCTGTGTCTGATGCTGCTCTGGGTGAGATGGGAACCGGGAAACCCCTATCGAAGAGAGACTGAGGAGTCCTTCACCTATGGGTGCTCTGGAGGCAGAGCCCCCCTCGTCACCACCGGACAGGGAGCCCAGGTGGCGGCAGAGCAGACCCGCTACAGCCACCTGGGGAGGTGGCCTGGATGGCTGGGGTCGAACTCGACCAGATACTCCAGCCACCAGAGCTTCACCTACGGAGAGGCCTCGATACCCTGTAGCGAAATACAGGTGGCGACTGACCGGGTTAGGGTGACTGAGGGTAGACGAGTATGTTTAACCTGTGAGGGGGATGTTCCTTTGGGGAGATGGTGGTGGCTCAGGAAACTGAGCCCGGACATGAGGGATCGATCCTCGGACTGGGAACGACTGGACAATGATACCTACCGGACCGTCACGGGGTCACCGGGTGGGATCACGGTATGTTGGAAGAAATGGTGGGAGTATGACCAGGGGCTATATTTGTGCCTATGGGGGTCCGCTAGGGTATGCCCACAAGGGGCATCGATTACCTTTGTTAGGTGGTGGCAGGATGCCGGGGACGGGATAAATTGGGACCGCAGTGGGATGGGATGTTTAACTCCCTGGGGAGGAAGCACCGTGAGAGCTACCGAACTGCTGGTTCAGGTAAAGAAGCCCCTGCCCACAGCCCAACTGATCGACCCTCACAACTGTCCGACAGCCACCAAGGGGCCCGAGAATTGTTTAGCACTTGTGCCCACTAAGAAAGTGTTGTACCAGGGGGTACATTACGCTGTTGCCTCTGTGGTTTTGAATCTTACTGAAGTGAAATTACCAGCATGGTGCCCTCGCGGAACAGAACTATTATATCAAGCACTGTTAAAGGATATGTTACAAAAATTTCATAACCTGGATTTTGGGGATATAGATGTTGAGGATTTGTATCGTGGGCAAGGGGAAGTTAATGTGGGTTCCAGCCGGCAGCGTAGAGGGTTGATTAATGATGGTTTTACTGCTTTCAACACGGGAACATCTCTTGTAAATAGCATGGATACTGTAGAGCTGGCCTTGCAGATAAACCAGTTAAAAGGCCAGCTGAGAAAAGTGCTGGGGGATGAAAATGCTGTAGTGGGATCTGGGTTGCACGAAGAGGTGGCAATGACTCTCCATCTAAAAGAGATAATCGGGCAATTGGAAGAACAGGCTAAAACGATTAATGAGCTAATTAGGGAAGATCGGAATGCATCTGATCAGGCTGCCCAGAATGATGTGTGTGGATTGTATGGGGCCTGGTTGCTGAGGGAGGGAAGGAGTAATTTGGAGGACCTGAGGCAAGATCAGATCCCCTCATGGATTAGCAACAGGCACTTGGCAGCGCTGCATCCATTCCACAGTGTTTTGAGTCCTTGCCAGCTCCGTGCAGCCTCGGAAGCCTATCCGGTACCGGTAGATTGTGGTAGGTCTAACCACACAATCTTGGGGGTGATAGTGAGGATCCCAGTCTTGGGAAGTTCGGCGCGACCGGTGCCGCTGTACCGAGTAGAGAATGTGGGGGTCATTCGTGGGGGAGTGCATATTCGTTATGGGAAGGTCCCGCCGTATGTCATAGTGCGGGAGCAAGCTGTGGCAGGCATTAACCTCTCAGGGTGTCGGAGCCGGGGACCATAGGTAATCCCGTGTCCTCAGCACATGGACGCTGGGGTACGGCCTCAGTGCGGGTTCAGAACTGCTGGGGCAGAACCTATAAATTGCACCCTGGAGGCGATGGCAGCGAGCCATGTCAGGCCCCAGGTGGCATATATAGGGAGTGGGACATACTGTGTAACCACTGAAGCCCACCAGTATCAACACGGACCACAGCAGTGGTGTCCAATACTGTACAGCAGCTTCTGTTTTAAACCGAAGGCAGAGGTCCATGTGGCACGGCAACGGATATTGCCCATTCCAGAACCCTCCTCAGTTCACATCTCGGTACAATATCAGTGACCTACAGCAATATGTGGCCCGGTTCGGGTATGATATTCCCCCCGTTAAAGAAAATTTGAAAGTATTATCGGAAAAAGTAGAACTGTCCCAGAGACATTTCTTCTCCCTTGAACAGAGGGCCCATGAGATAGAAGGGGAGATTGCCAACATAAAAACCCCCGACTGGTGGAACATGGGTTCCTGGGGGGGGGCGAAGAAATATGAATTATCCATGACTACGTCAAATTTCCTTCCAGAGCATAATTGAGGTGATTGTATTTCATTCCTTATTGAATTCAAATGAATATGATTGAGACTTGTATGAGATGTGCATAATTCTATCACCAGACAATTGCAAAGTCCAAGGGCAGGATTATCCCAGTGAGCTTCTGAACCATTTTGGCAGGCTGAAGGGGGTCAGAAGCCTGCACTGTGTGAGGAACTCTCACTCATTGTGCTTTCCCCTGGGGTGGCCAATTAATAGCCAGAGGGCAAAACTCACCATCTAGTTCAGGATAGTGGGTGGGCTCTTAAAGCATGAGTTGCTATGGGAGGCCTCCCAATTTGAAAGAAAGAGCAGCTGTCATTCGAGGTAAGTGAGGGAGAGGACTGTCCATAATCCAGTGCTCTCTCTCCAACTTTTTAAAAATCTAAAAAAAATAGAGCTTTGTGGCCCTCCAATGTAATAATAATCTTTATTATTGTCACAAACAGGCTTACATTAACTCTGCAATGAAGTTACTGTGAAAATCCCCTAGTCACCACACCCCGGCATTTGTTGGGGTACACTGAGGGAGAATTCCGAATGTCGAATTATCATAACAGCAGGTCTTTCGGGACTTGTGGGAGGAAACCGGAGCACCCGGAGGTGAGGGGTGGGGTATCCTTCCACGGGTTAACCTGGAGCTGCTGCTGAAACGAGGCATGTTTCAGGAATGTTAACATTATTAGGAATGTTGGCCTTGAAGAAGCTCAGTTGGTTCCATAGAAATAAAGAAACTAGGCGCAGGAATCGGCCATTTGGCCCTTCGAGCCTGCTCCGCCATTCAATATGATTACGGCTGATCCTCTATCTCAATGTCATATTCCCACAATCTCCCCATACCCCTTCATGCCATTAAAATCTAAAAGTGTATCTTTGTTGAATAAATTCAGCAAATTGGCTCCACAGCCTCGTGTGGTTGTGGATTCCACAGGTTCACTATCCTCAGTCCTAAAGGGTCTACCCTGTATTCTGAAATTATGTCCTCAGGTTCTAGATTCCCCAACCAGGGAAAACATCCTCCCTGCATCTAGTCTGTCTAGCCCCATTAGAAATTTATATGTATCAATCAGATCTCCCTTCATCCTTCTAAATTCCAGTGAATCCAGGCCCAGTCGAGTCAATCTCTCCTCATAGGACAGTCGTGCCAACCCTGGTATCAGCCTAGTGAACCTCCGCTGTACTCCCCCTATGGCAAGTATATTCTTTCTTAGGTAAGGAGACCAAAACTGCACACAATAATCTAGGTGGTGGTCTCACCAAGGCCCTGCATAACTGCAGAAAGGAATCCATATTTCTGAACTCAAATCCTCTTGCAATGAAGGCCAACATACCATTTGTCCACCTAATTGTTTGTTGCACCTACCTCTCCACTTTGACTTGTGTACCTGTCACTTGTGGGCAGCCACCCCTATCCTGCTTCCAGTAAAATGGTCTGCCTCCAGTAAAATGGTCTTGGAGCAGAATGGAGCCGGGGAACCAGCACGCAGGCTGACGGTGATAAACTCCCCATCTCCCCACCTCTGTCCCTTCCCCCTGCAGAGTCCAAAAACCCAGCTCTCAATCACGCCAAGCCTGATGGTGAAGGATGCAGATGGGCTCCTGGTCCCATGACTTCTTTCTCTAGTGATGTCAGAGTATCTGTGGTGACCCACCTCTGATCCTCTCCCTCTGCCTTGTGCTGTGTGTTCAATTCTCCTGCAGTGGCAAGGACAGACCTACGAGTGTCCATGGACCATGTGTTTACCCAATGGATGCTGGGCATCCAGCAGATGGATCACATTGCACAAGGGAGTGGGGTGAGTGGCAGGATTGGATGGGTAAATGGGAAGGTGAGAAAGTGCAGGAAAAGTGAACAAAGGTTGCCCTTCAAACTGATACGAGTCTGAGGAATGATGTGATGGAGTACCCTCAATAAGATGGAAGACAGGGAGTGTTTGTCTGTTCTAGGATACAAGTGAATCTACAACTGGACACTGACAAGATAGGTTATGAAGATACTTCCTGGGCCCAGGTCGAGGAGATAATATTCCTGCTGTTGATCTCCTCTACCACCACTAACCACACGCTCAGGTGACAGCAGCAGGTATCTTCTCCTCCTTGTTGGAGAACAGAACAGGAGAAATAGGAGCAGAAGTAGGCCTTGTGGCCCATTGAGTCTGCAGCACCATTCAGTGAGATCATGGCGCATTGTGACCTTAACTCCATCTTCCATTACTCCCTTGCTGATCAAAAATCTATATACCTCAGTGTTAGACTTCACCTCATTGGCACATTTTGCATCATTACTAATGACTACAATGTCACATCTTCTTGTACATATATAGTGATTTAAAAAAATGTATTCATGGGATTTGGGCTTCACTAGCTAGGCCAGCATTTATTGCCCATCCATAATTGCCCTTGAAAAGGTGGTGAACTGCCTTTTTGAATCAGTGCAGTCCATGTGCCGTAGGTACACCCACTGCTATTAGGGAGGGTGTTCCAGGATTTTGACCCGGCGACAGTGAAGGAACAGCGATATATTTCTAAATCAGGTTAGTGAGTGGTTTGGAGGAGAACTTCCAGGTGGTGGTATTCCCATGTGTCTGTTGTCCTTGTCCTTCTAGATGGTAGCGGTCGTGGGTTTGGAAGGTGCTACCTAAAGAGCATTGCTGAGTTCCTACAATTCATCTTATAAATAGTACACACTGCTACTAATGTGCACCGGTGATGGGGGGAGTGCATGTTTAAGGAAGGGGTGCCAATCAAGCAGTTTTTATTGTCCTGGATGGTGTCGAGCTTCTTGAATGTTGTTGGAGCTGCACTCATCCAGGCAAGTGGAGAGTATTCCATTACACTCGTGACTTGTGCCTTGTAACTGGTGAATAGACTTTGGGGAGTCCAGAGGTGAGTTATTAGCTGCAGGATTCCTCGCCTCTGATATTAACCTTGAATGATCCAACCTTCACTACTCGCTGAGAAGAGAATACCAAAGATTAACAACCCTCTGAGAGAAGTCATTTCTCCTAATCTCAGCCTTGGTGTGTTTCTGCAGTGCATCTTGTAGATGGTGCACAGGGCTGCTATTGTGTCTCTTCTCTCCACCACCGGTGTGAAAGTGAAGTCACCTGCCTTGTTAATAGGGCAGATTAAGGCCAATGTGAGCTCACCTTCTGACCTCCCAGGATTATCATAGAATTTACTGTGCAGAAAGTGCAAACTCCACACAGACAATCACCCGAGGTCGGAATTGAACCCGGGTCCCTGGAGCAGTGAGGCAGCGGTGCTAGCCACAGTGCTACCATGCTGCCTATTAGGGTCAGATGGTTGACAGGAGCTCTCTGAAGCTGACCAGCAGCATCCTCACCAGTATCAGGTCAGCAGCACTGAAAGAGTTTAATTTCATGCAGATATGTGAAAGTTTGGGCAAAAAAGAATTGAGTACTCATTAAATTCTAGTAACCAAACTTTCCCAACCCTATTCCCAACCCTATTCAAGTCCCAGTTGTCCATTTTCTCTGGCTATGCAAAGATTAAAATCCTCTTAGTTTTTAAAAGGCCTCAAACACAGATGGCAGCCACAGCAAGGGAGACTGATTTGAATGCAATGAAATGAAAATCGCTTATTGTCACAAGTAGGCTTCAATGAGGTTACTGTGAAAAGCCCCTAGTCGCCACATTCCGGTGCCTGCTCGGGGAGGCTGTTACGGGGTTTGGGCTAGAATGTGTCCCATTTCCCTGGTGTCATGCTTTCATTCCCATCACCATAATGGACACTATTTGGGAGGCAGACGCTTTACGGTCATTCACACCCCGACTTCATGAAAATCACTTTTTAAAATAATAATAGTCTTTATTGTCACAAGTAGACTTACATTAACACTGCAATGAAGTTACTGTGAAAAGCCCCCAGTCGCCACATTCCGGCGCCTGTTCGGGTGCACAGAAGGACAATTCAGAATGTCCAAATGACCTAACAGCATGTCTTTCAGGAATTGTGGGAGAAAACCGGAGCACCCGGAGGAAACCCACACAGATACAGAGAGAACGTGCAGACTCCGCACAGACAGTGACCCAAGCCGGGAATTGAAGCTGGGACCCAGGCGCTGTGAAGCAACAGTGCTAACCACTGTGCTACCGTACTGTCCACTTTGCAGCACACTGGAGGCGGGGTGACCCAGAATTGAACACGTCTCCTGATCACTGCCCCCAATGGGAAAATCTGGCCCCATGTTCTTTGTACATTGCACTTCCACAATCTTCTGGCAGATGTCACTGGCGTGTACTCTGGCAAAACAAGGCATTTACAAAATTGAAATGCTGTTTTATTTTGCCAATTGTACATAACAAAACCGAATAGTAATTCCAGACTTTCTAAACTTCTTTCATAATGCTTCTTGTAACATCGCAAAACATGAAAGAACGCTAGAGTGTCCCAGTTATAGAAAACCCATTACACTGCCTTCTCTCTCTCAATTCCTGGATCAGCCTCCGACTCATTGAGCCTTTGTTCTCACTGACCTTCAACATGTGTATGTTTGATTTTTGAGGCTCCTGGGGACAGGAAGCTTTCCTTTTTATTCTTGACCCCTTCTTTGACCACGGGCTGTTTAGCAGGGGCACAAGTTAACCCCATTGTCACCCTCCCCATCTCAGACATTTGCATCTTGACAAGCCAATCCTCCTGTCTTCAGGATTAATTTTGTTATTTGAATACACTGAGCCTCGAGGGCAGGAGCAGCTTCATGTTCCCTCGCCGCCCTCCCCTCCCCACTGCCTTTCACACTTTCCGATCATTAAAGGGAATGGCGTCACTGGTTGGCTTATTTTTGTTTTCTCTCCGACCCTAGCGGAAAGCTGCTTTGTAGCCCTTTCTGCTCTAGCTTGAACTTCAAAGAAAATCTTCAATGTCTGATGTACCGTCAATTACCACGAGACGAGAATGGTGGAACAATAGAGGCTTTATTGAACAAGATGTGCCTCCTGTAGCTGGAACCAGAATGGCTGCAGCGCAGGAGAGCACACACTTTTATACGTTGCCTACTGGGCGGAGCCAGCAGGCAGGGATTTACCATCGTACCTCTAATATATGGGCAGTGCCATAATACATATAATATACCACTAGTGGTGTTCACCACAATGTCAATCATGCCGTGGTGGAAAAATAATTTTTAAATCCTAAAAGCACTTCATACGCAATCTGAAGTAGTCACAGAGCATTGTTTAAGTTCTGCTGATTTTTCTTTCAAACCTACAAACAAAATTTACAATATTGAGTCACGGCATTCTGGGTACAAGAATTTGAAAATTATTCATTTTGTTTTTCATCTGCTTGATTAACAATGACTGGATTTAAAAGAACAGTCACCTGAGTCAGTGTGAAAGGTCATCCATTTTAAGTGACCACCGAGTGAGGGCAGAGGTTAGAGAAATCTGCCAGGATGGCCTGTGGAGCATGCAAGTCTTTACCACAGGGAATGCTTGAAGTAGAAACTATTGCATCTAAAGAGAAAATTCCCCAAGATTACCAGCAGAGGAAGATGCAGTATTAGAGCGAGATTGTCAGGTCCTTCCAGCCAGCGGAATCTTCCAGTCCCACCGAAGGTGCCCCCCCACCCCCCACAGCGGCGGGTTCACCGACCAGCCATTCAAGACACGTAAACCGGAAGATCCCGCTGGCAGCCAAGGATGAGCCGCCTCCATTGCCAGAAAACACGCCAAGGTTGAGTTGGGGAGGCAGAAAATCCTGGCCTTAGTTTCTGATTGGTCTGCCAAAAATCTGCCACCTACGCTCTGAGCTAAAATGGCCTCCGCTGTGCTATTGCACTAATACGGCATCTCCACATCATGGCCTCTCTTGCACTAAATCAGACAATGTTTCTTAATTTTAATTTCAAGGAGTATGGACAAGTTGCAACCAATATAGTAAATGCAGCACTCAACAGTTTAAGGTGTGCTGAATATAAAGTGGGAGTGCTACCGTTTTGACATTTGTCAGTACTTACTGCCAGTTTCACCCCTATATCTCACTGCGCTGACTGGTTTCACCACGAAAGCATCTGAAAACCTCTTTTACTAATTACAGGTGTTAGAATGAATTATTAATAGGATATGTTGTTTCTGATATAACTAATCTTCTGAGGACTAATAAAAACATTAGCTGGTTGCCCATTGTGTCAATCTCAACTAAACTAAACTTTCGCTCCACATGCCTGAGACACATTCATGTATTTTAAATAAAACATAGATAATTGTTGGCTTCCTTCATCTTATTAGCAAGATCTCCTCACACACAAATTTGTCTGAAAAAAACTTGCATGTAATTTGGTATCTTATTGCATCCCTTGGAAACAGCTCAAAATGGTTCATTTAGGGAGAGTCATTTTCAAGTTAATAGGAACTGTTAGGAAGTCAAATCAAAGGTCATGGGTGGATTCTCCACTGGCCAACACCAAAATCGGGAATGCGATTCTCCTCTCCTCCACGGCGTCCAACAGGGTCTCCAGCTCGGTGTCTGTGAACCTTGGGGCTGCTCTCCTCACTGCCATCTTTTTGGCTGGGATGGTGTGAGTGGGGAGTGAAGTGTGTATCTGCGGCTGCAGCTTGTCAGCCTCCTGTGTGTCAATCGCGAAACCTGCGAATCTGGCACCATTTCTCATTAGAACCAACTATGTTCCACGGTGTTCCATATGTGGCGCGGTGCTAGCCCCTCAACAGTAGCAGAATCGGTCCAGGTGTGGCGCCAGTTTTGCTGTCATGGAAGTCCACGGATTCTATGTTGGCATCAACACATATAGTCTCAGAAACAGAGAATCCCACCCTGTGTGCAAGTTAAAATCATGCTATTGATTGGCTAAAATGGCTTTCAGCCAATCACAGTCAGAATCAAAGCTTTACGTTCCTGCTACATCCATCATGAATTGTGAAGGGCAATTTAACTAACAAAAGGAAGAGAAAGAGGAGGCCCCAAAAATATATCCATCCACCATGATTGGAGGAACCCTGCATGTCAGTTTTGTCTAATCCATTGATTGTGGGATTACTTATCTCTCTATCACTTACTCCTTCTTCTGTTCTGTGTGCATGTTGGCCTGTAGCTTCACTAAGTTGGCATCTCATTTTTAGGTATGCCTGGTATATGCCCCTACATTCCTTCAGCCAGATGTGCTGAGTCAATGATCTATCTTGTCCTCGTCCTGAGCCCCTCCACGTGAGATGAAGGGTGTGATTTAATCGAGAAGGTTCTAAGTGTCATATTGGGCGCGACTTCCTAGGTGTTTCCCGAAGGTCGAGCCAACGAGACCGCGGCTCGTATTTAACGGCACATAGTGCTGGAAATGGGGCAGCACGGGGCGCAGTGGTTAGCACTGCTGTCTCACGGCACCGGGGACCCGGGTTCGAACCCGGCCCTGGATCACTGTCCATGTGGAGTTTGCACATTCTTCCCGTGTCTGCATGGGTCTCATCCCCACAACCCAAAAGCTTGTGCAGGGTAGGTGGATTGGCCATACTAAATTGCACCTTAATTGGAAAAATATATATTTGGGTACTCTAAATTTATCTTTAAAATATAGTGCTGGAAATGATCCCCCACGGTCTTCCCGCCAGAACTGGCTGTCCTGCCAGCTGATATGCCGGACCCACGCCTAGCAGCTCCCCACTAACAAGGGGGAACTACTCATAAGCGCTCCCTCAGAACTCACTCCCAGGCAGCACAGGAGGATGGTGATGTGTTAGGCAGGTCGGTTCGGTGTGGACTGCACTTGATGCAGCGATGCGTGAAACAGACCTCTAACACAGTAGAAGATCCAACACGGTTTTATTGAACAATAAATAGAACTAACATACATATTTAACTGTGGGTCGACACTATACTGAATTGACTGGAGAACTGACCAGACCTATTAGCTATCTGTGCTAGCTCGTGGACTCTGACTGTCTCAGTGGCTGGGTCCAGAGAGAGCGGGAAACCTAGTGCCCTCTGGCTTTATAGTGGTGGTGTCCTGTCTGGTGATTGGCTGCATTGTGCTGTGTGCTTACGGTCATCCTGTGTGTCAATCACTGCCTGTCTGCACTTCATTATACATGCATGGATATTATGACATCTCCACCCCTTTTCTTTTTAAAAGTAAATACTAAGGTGTGGATGCTTATAAATATATATATATATGTGTCTGACTATATACAGAAAGACGTCCAAACAAGCGTATATAAAGGTTGCGATAGTGTAGATACATGGCAAACGAAACAATATTTACAGAGGTCCAATTGGTGAAGTCACATAAATGTACAAAAGCTCAGTCCATAGATTTATTCTTTGTGGTGGGCGAATTCTTGTTGATCGCCGCAGAGGCGGATTAGGAGCTGCCTGCGCTTGGAGAGGCGGGATCGCTGGCATCGCGGTGGGCGCGTGGACCGACAGGATTGCTGGTAGATCGGTGGCCTTGTGGACGGGTATGTCCGGAGGAGGCATTGTAGGCGACGGGGCACACCGGTCGAGTAGCGGATGTGGAACTCTCCGCAGTGCCTGTCTGTTGCACCGTAGCAGGGAGCCATCAGCCATGCGGACAAGGAATGATCCTGGGGCCACTTGTTTGAGCACAACAGCTGTGGCTGACCAGCCGCCCTCAGGCAACTGTACGCAAACATGATCAGTTGGGGCCAGCTCGGGCAGATCCATGGCATGAGCATCGTACGTGGCTTTCTGTTGGGCCCGTGACTGCTGCATTTTCTGTAGGACCATGAGGAGGTCAAGGTCAGGAACGTGGATGGCTGGAACTGTGGTCCTCAGAGTGCGATTCATGAGCATCTGGGCTGGAGACAATCCAGTGGACAGTGGGGTCGCCCTGTATGCCAGCATCGCTTGGTTAAAATCGGAGCCTAAATCTGCAGCTTTGCACAGCAGCCGCTTTACAATGTGGACCCCTTTTTCGGCCTTCCCGTTTGACTGCGAGTAGTGGGTTCTGGACGTAATGTGACGGAAGTTGTAGGACTGTGCGAAGTCAGACGATTCCTGGCTGTAAAAGCAAGGACCGTTGTTGCTCATTACCGTGAGCGGAATCCCATGCCAGGCGAACGTTTCTTTGCAGGCTTTGATTACCACCTTCGACGGGAGGTCGGACAGTTTCAATACTTGTGGGTAACTGGAGAAGTAGTCGACCAGGAGTACGTAGTCACGCCCCTTGTCGTGGAAAAGGTCGACACCGACTTTGGACCACGGAGAGGTCACAATCTTGTGCTGCTGCAACGTTTCTTTGGGTTGAGCTGGCTGAAACTTCTGACAGGTAGGGCAGTTGAGGACTGTGTCGGCAATGTCCTGGCTGATGCCCGGCCAATCGATCACCTCCCGAACTCTGCGTCGGCATTTCTCAACCCCAAGGTGACCCTCATGGAGTTGGCCCAGCACCATAGCACGCATACTCTGAGGAATTACGATTCTGTCGAGTTTCAGAAGGATTCCCTCCACCACCGTCAGGTCGTCTTTTACGTTGTAGAACTGGGACAATTGTCCATTCTGCCAGCCATTGCTGAGGGGCTGCATCACGCGCTGCAGCAGAGGATCCCTAGCTGTCTCCTCACGAATTTGGAACACCCGTTCGTCGGAGGCCGTAAGGTTCGAGGCACACAACTGCACTTGGGCTTCTATGTGGCAGATTAAGTCACTTTGTTCATGCGGTGTGGTAATGGACCTGGACAGGGCATCTGCAACGATCAGCTCTTTACCTGGCGTGTAGACCAGTTCGAAGTCGTAGCAGCGTAGCTTTAGAAGAATACGCTTTAACCGAGGTGTCATGTCGTTTAAATCCTTCTGGATTATGTGGACTAGAAGCCTGTGGTCCATCTCTAATGTGAATTTTGGCAGGCCATAAACATAGTTGTGGAACTTGACTATCCCTGATAGGAGGCCTAGACACTCCTTCTCAATCTGAGCGTACCGTTGCTCAGAGGGCGTCATGGCCCTGGAGGCATACGCCACTGGAGCCCAGGAAGCGGAGTCATCCCGCTGAAGGAGAACCACCCCATGCTGTCCTGGCTTGCATCAGTTGATATCTTGGTTTCCTTGGTTAGGTCGAAGAACGCTAGGACCGGGACTGTCGTGAGTTTTGCTTTCAGCTCGCGCCATTCCTCTTCATGCGTGGGAAGCCACTGGAATTCCGTCAACGTTTTGACGAGGTGGTGGAGGGCCGTGGTGTGGGATGCCACATTGGGAATGAATTTCCCGAGGAAGTTGACCATTCCGAGCAAGTGGAGGACCACCTTTTTGTCCTCCGGGGTCTTCATGGCGTTGATCGCCGAGACCTTGTCGGCGTCTGGCCGTACACCCTGCTGCGAGATGTGGTCACCTTGGAATTTGATCTCCGATTGACCAAATGAGCACTTGGCCCTGTTGAGCTGGACACCATGTTCATGGATTCTGTGGAATACCTGCTTGAGGCGAGCGATGTGTTCCTGGGGCGTTGTGGACCAGATAATGACATCGTCAACGTACACTCACATCCCCTCGATGCCCTCCATCATCTGCTCCATGATGCGGTGAAATACTTCGGAGGCAGATATGATCCCAAAAGGCATCCGGTTGTAGCAGTAACGACCAAGCGGGGTGTTGAACGTGCACAACTTGCGACTGGACACGTCCAGTTGTATTTGCCAAAAACCCTTGGAGGCGTCGAGCTTAGTAAAGAATTTGGCATGAGCCATCTCACTGGTCAACTCTTCTCGTTTTGGTATCGGGTAATGCTCCCTCATGATGTTGCGGTTTAGATCCTTAGGGTCAATGCAAATGCAAAGCTCCCCTGACGGCTTCTTGTCGCAGACCATGAAGCTGACCCAGTCTGTGGGTTCTGTAAACTTTGATATGATGCCCTGATCTTGGAGGTCCTGTAATTGCTTCTTCAGACGATCCTTGAGGGGCGCCGGCACCCGGCGAGGTGCATGAATTACAGGGGTGGCGTTCGGCTTGAGCAGGATTTTATAACGGTATGGGAGCGTGTCCATTCCGTCGAACACGCTGTGGTACTGCGTGATGATGTCATCTATGTCAGCTTGCAAGTTTCCATCGGGTGAGGCCGTCGCCGGTGATGATGACATGGTGTGGACGCGTTGAACAAGGTTCAGGAGTTTGCAGGCACGAGCACCGAGCAGAGATGCTCTGTCAGGCCCGACGATTTCAAACCGCAGCGTCGCCTTGATCGCCTTATTGGATACCCCCTGTTGACACAAGCCACTGGCAGCTAAGGCGTTGCCATTGTAGTCAAGGAGCTGGCAGGTTGGTGGAAGAATGCTTGGTTTGGCGCGGATGGTGTCGAGGTTGGATTTCGAGATGAGGTTCGCCAAGGCGCCTGTGTCCAGTTTGAACTGGATGCGGGCCTTGTTCACTGTGAGGACAGCAGACCACTCGTCGTCGGGATCCACACTGGGGATCGAGAGGCATTGCGCAGGTGTGGTGGAAGGCAGCGCCTGTGTAGTTATGATGCCCACCCGGTATGGGGACTTGAGGCACTCAGCATCAGGGTCCGTTGGGTTATCGGGATCATAACCTGGCATGCGTTGTTGTATTGAGCGGGCACTTCTGCGCCGCAGCTGGGATCGCTGGCTGCTGAGCAGTGGAGCAGATCTGCAACGGGCTGCATAGTGGCCAAGTTTGCCACACTGTAGACACCAGCGTCCTTTTGCCGGACATTGCCGCTTTAAATGGGCAGAGCCACAATTCAGACACGTTATGACGCTAACGTCAGTGCATTCCGTGCGCCATCACGCATGCGCAGTGCGGTCGGTCAACATACGCATCTGCGCAGTTGGGTTGTCGGGCTCGTCGTCCACTCGGTCGTGGCGCGCATGCGCAGGGACCCGGGAAAAGCGATCAAAACGGCCACTCTCCTCGATGCTCAGGCCCTGCTTTTGTGCAATGGCCTGCACCCATTCTGCCTCATGGGAAGCCAGCTTCGCAGTTTCTGCCATCCTGATGTGGGAGTAACGATTTTTAGCATGCTCATGGACAACGCACGTCTCGATAGAGACAGAGAGGGTCAACTATTTGACTTTCAGGAGCTGCTGCCGAAGGGAGTCGGAGTGGACCTCGAAAACGATCTGATCCCGGATCATGGAATCAGCCGTCGAGTCATAGTTACATGACTGCGCTAGGATGCGGAGATGGGTGACGAAGGACTGAAAAGGTTCATCCTTGCCCTGAAACTTCTGCTGGAAATCGTACCGTTCAAAGCTCTCCTTCACCTCAATGTCGCAGTGGCTGTCAAACTTCAGCAGGACTGTTTTGAATTTTGTTTTGTCTTCGCCGTCAGCGAATATGAGGGAGTTGTAGATGTGGATGGCGTGGTCCCACGCGGTGGAGAGATATAGCGCGATCTTCCTGGCATCCGATGCTGCTTCGAGGTCGGAGGACTCGATGTGCCAGCGGAACTTTTGTTGAAGAGTTTCCAATTTGCGCCGAGTTTGCCGGACAAGCGGAGCTGCGGAGGAGGCTGGATGTTTTCCATGTCACCGGATGGCTGCTTGCTGGTCAATGCTGATTCACTCAAGGTAGGTCTGTCAATTTTCAGTATCCCTCCATGGTACCATGATGTGTAGGCAGGACGGTTCGGTGTGGACTGCACTGGATGCAGCGATGCGAGAAACAGACTCTAACACAGTAGAAGATCCAATACGGTTTTATTGAACGATAGAACTAACATACATATTTAACTGTGGGTTGACACTATACTGAACTGACTGGAGACCTTGTACTAGCCTGACCAGACTTACTAGCTACCGCATGGTGTTTGCACTGTGCTAGCTCGCGGACTCTGACTGTCTCAGTGGCTGGGTCCGGAGAGAGCAGGAAACCTCGTGCCCTCTGGCTTTATAGTGGTGGTGTCCTGTCTGGTGATTGGACTGGTCCAATCCTGTGTGTCAATCACTGCTTGTCTGCACTTCATTATATACATGCGTGGATATTATGACAGATGGCAGCATGCAGACCTGCTCCATGCTTTGGAGGTGGCGAGCTGGCGAGGCGGCTGGATGCCGTGGAGGATGGCGGGACACCCTGTTTCCCCAAGAGGTCGGAGGACCAGCAGCAGGACCACCAATGCCACCTTGGAGGCAGTGGCAGCGGTTGTCAGGTCGGGCAGCGTGACCAGGAGGAACGTCGTCCAGTGCAGGAAGAAGACTAACGATCTCGATTGGGTCGCAAGGGTAAGTTAACACCGGCCTGCCACCACCCTGACCTCGCCCTCCCCACTCCCTCAAACAAGCCAGCAACAAGCACCGCCCACCCTCTCCATATCAGATCACCACGCTCATACTGGGCTGGTTTAGCACAGTGGGCTAAACAGCTGGCTTGGAATACAGAACAATGCCAGCAGCGCTGGTTCAATTCCTGTACCAGCCTCTTCAAACAGGTGCCGGAATGTGGCGACTAGGGCCTTTTCACAGTAGCTTCATTGAAGCCTACTTGTGACAATAAGCGATTATTATTATTATTATGACCTGACGCACCCTGACACCCACCAGCATAACCCCTCCAATTCCATGTGTGGTGCCCACACATGCCACCTGCCATAGACCCTGATGCATCAAGCGTGCGGCTCACAATGTCCCCGCTTTGTTCCTCACAGAAGAAGTTAGCCCATAATAGCCGCAAGGGGGCCCAGACATCTGAGTCCTCACCATTATGAGGAAAGAACCTTGGAGATCATGGGATTGACCGAGAAGCGAGCAGTCACTGACAGCGAGATTGGGCTGTGCCACAGAGGTGAGGACTCTCTGCGACCTTCACCCTGATGACCTGCCTCATTGTTGCTCATGTCAAACAAAATTATCCTTCCTTCTCACTGACCACTTATGCATTGACTTGCAGGATCGCCACCTGATGGGGCTGGGCTATCCGGCAATGCGTGGCACCGAGGCCAACGCTGCTAGGGTGGCGACCACAGTGGAAAGCCTGGAGCATGACATCAGCGCCATGAGTGGTGGTATCCAAGGCATGGTTCAGTTGGTGACAACCATAGCCTGGGGCCTCGACATCATGTCTCAGTCAGAGAATGCCTACAGTGCAAGAGGCCATTTGGCCCATCAAGTCAGCACTGATCCTCTGAAAGAGCACCATACCTAGACCCACTCCCCGTCCTAACCCCGTAATCATACCTTGTCTTTGGACACTAAGGGACAATTTTGCATGGCCAATCCACCTAGCCTGCACATCTTTGGATCTTTGGAAACCGGAGCACCCGAAAGAAACACACGCAGATACGGGGAGAATGTGCAAACTCCACACAGATAGTCACCCAAGACCAGAATTAAACCTGTGTCGCTAACCCTGTGAGGCAGCAGTGCTAACCACTCTGATGCTGAGAGACGTGTCCCAGACACAGGTGAACATTGCCGAGACACTCCAGAGCATGCCCCAGTCACTGAGGGACGTGTCTCAGATGCAGGTGGACATTGCTGGGGCACTGCAGATCGTGGCCCAGTCACTGAGGACCATCGCTAAGGGCAAGAGCACCATGGTGCAGACAATGGGGAAGCGCCAGGACTGGCAGAGCCTGGTGATGCAGAGACCTCTGGCTCCCTCCAGCTACCCCATAGGGACCCCCATGGCCCTACGGGTGCCCAGGAGGAGTGTACGCTGGAGGCCGACCGAGTGCCCACTGATGTGCCATCAATTAACACAAGACGAGAAGTGAATGAAACTGTGGCTTTAATAAGCTCAACAGAAAGCCTCCTGGCCACTGATCCTGAACTGGGGCAGGGCCGGAGGTCAGCCACCTTTATACCGAACCCGAGGGGAGGCGGAGCCATCAGGCAGTGGTTTACCACAATACATGTAGTACAGTAACAGTTTACTACAATACCTATAATACACTAACAGTGGTTTACCACACCCACCACCAGAGAGACGACGGTGATGTCAACCTTACGCAAATCTTCCTCTCCTGCCACTGGCATGTCTCCAGGTCAGTGGGCAGGACAGGGTGGCACGGCGATGCCAAAGGCATCAAAGGCCACAGGCGTGAGAAGCAGCAGGCTGCCCCCACTTCTGATGTGCAACCTGAGGACAGATCTAGACATAGAGGCAGAGCACGGAAGCTGAAGATGATTGAGGATTACTAGGGGGCACTGGGGAGACGGGGGATCATCCATAGCTAGCGACAATGGAAGCTACAAATGTTCACCATTAAACATCCTGAGACATGTGAAGCCTCTGGCACATTAGTCTGCACAGCGGGCCTGCCTGCACCGCCATCTCCTACTGCCTTCTGTTCCCGCATCCGCTGCTCCCCGGGCTCAGTGGTGCTGGAGAAAGGGCCTCAATGCAGACCCCATTCAAAGGATGGATGTGAATGAGCTGTCAGCAGAATGACAGGAGTCAGACTTTGGCATAAACTGAGGAGCACCAGAGTTAACCTCACAGCGGGTTATCACCTCTCCAGCCTTGTATATTGACCCACTGACAGTGCCAACATATGCCCATCACCCTGGAGTGATGTTACACAGACCCTGGGAGGGTGGAACAGGGTAGTTGGGGAGGGGAGGGGATTGGTATGGGGTCAGAGAATGGAGTGGGGAGGAAAGAGGGAAATGGGTGGGGAGGAGGGGTATGGGGTGGAATGTTCAATGAGGGAGTGAGTCAGGGGTGGTGTTGGGGAAAGGGGGTAAATGGGAGGAGTTTGGGGAGGGGGTGAATGGGGGGAGTTGGGAAGGGGTGAATGGTGGGGGGAGTGGAAGGAAGGAGGAGAGGGGGAGCTGAGGGACAAAGACTCGTCCTATGAGAAGCGGGCAAGAATGAGGGCTTCCATGGCCCTACGGGCATGCTGGCTCCTCACTGCTGCCTCCCCTGTTTGCTGGGGCAGCAGAGTATGTAAATATTTACCTAGACCAGGCCCAATAAGTTGCCTGTACACACTCCCAAAGAAGCGTGCACACATGTACAAGATCTGGAGGTGTTAGTCACACACGAGTTGAAGTTTCAGCGAGTGGAACCACTTTCTCTTGATGAAGGGCACTCCCGGACCGCTGGGTGCCTGCAAGATGATATGCGTGTCATCGAATACCCTCTGGAACTGGGGCACCCTGGCAATGGTGGAGAATCCTGCTGCCCAGGCATCTTTTTGGGCCTGGTCCAGGTCAAAGTTTATGTAGTCGGCTGCCCCAGCAAACAGGGCATCCGTGGCTTCACGGATGCACTTGTGGATTGTCAGTTGTGAAATGCCACGGGGTTAGATCGGAAACCGGTTGGGGCCCGGCGGGGATCCCGATTTCACCATCTGCCACAATCTAACTGGCTCGCACAAATCCACGCCGGGCATGATGCGGTCATTAGATCACGTCCACTATAAGGTCAGGCTCAGGTGCTGGGAGGGGGAAAGAATAATGTTTAAAATGTAACATATATTGGCCGACAATTAGGTCTTCACAAAGCTCATTTGATCATCTGAAATTAGGGGCTGGTTTGGCACAATGGGCTAAACAAAGAACAAAGAAAAGTACAGCACAGGAATAGGCCCTTCGGCCCTCCAAGCCTGCGCCGACCATGCTGCCCGTCTAAACTAAAATCTTCTACGCTTCCGGGGTCCGTATCCCTCTATTCCCATCCTATTCATGTATTTGTCAAGATGCCCCTTAAACATCACTATCGTCCCTGCTTCCACCACCTACTCCGGCAGTGAGTTCCAGACACCCATTACCCTCTGTAAAAAACGTGCCTCGTACATCTCCTCTAAACCTTGCTCCTTGCACCTTAAACCTATGCCCCATAGTAATTGACCCCTCTACCCCGGGGAAAAGTCTCTGACTATCCACTCTGTCTATGCCCCTCAATATTTTGTAGACTTCTATCAGGTCGCCCCTCAACCTCCTTCGTTCCAGTGAGAACAAACCAAGTTTATTCAACCTCTCCTCATAGCTAATGCCCTCCATACCAGGCAACATCCTGGTAAATCTCTTCTGCACCCTCTCTAAAGACTCCACATCCTTCTGGTAGTGAGACACGACCTCCCCTTCACAAAACTGTGCTGCCTCTCACTAATACGGCCCCTTGCTTCCAAATGGGAGTAGATCCTGTCTCAAAGAATTTTCTCCATGCCCCTTTTAGCCCTCCTGACTACTTGCTTAAGTTCCTTCCTACTCTCCTTATATTCCACACAGGCTTCATCTGTTCCCAGCCTTCTAGCCCTGACAAATGCCTCCTTTTTCTTTTTGGCGAGGCCGACAATATCCCTCGTTATCCAAGGATCGCAAAATTTGCCATATTTATCCTTCTTCCTCACAGGAACATGCCGGTCCTGAATTCATTTTAATTGAATTTGAAAGCCTCCCACATGTCAGATGTTGAGCTACCTCAAACATCCGCCCCCAATCTATGTTCTTCAGTTCCCGCCTAATATTGTTCTAATTAGCCTTCCCCCAATTTAGCACATTCACCCGAGGACCACTCTTATCCTTGTCCACCAGCACTTTAAAACTTACTGAATTATGGTCACTATTGCCGAAATGCTCCCCTACTGAAACTTCTACCACCTGGCTGGGCTCATTCCACAATATCAGGTCCAGTACAGCCCCTTCCCTCGTTGGACTATCTACATATTGTTTTAAGAAGCCCTCCTGGATACCCCTTACAAACTCTGCCCCGTCCAAGCCCCTAGCACTAAGTGAGTCCCAGTCAATATTGGGGAAGTTAAAGTCTCCCATCACAACAACCTTGTTGCTTTTATTCCTTTCCAAAATCTGTCTACCTATCTGCTCCTCTATCTCCCGCTGGCTGTTGGGATGCCTGTAGTAAACCCCCAACATTGTGACTGCACCCTTCTTATTCCTGATCTCTACCCATATAGCCACGCTGCCCTCTGAGGTGTCCTCCAGTAGTACAGCTGTGATATTCTCCCTAAACAGTAGCGCAACTCCTCCACCCTTTTTACCTCCCCCTCTATCCCATCTGAAACATCTAAATCCTGGAATGTTTCACTGCTCATCCTGTCCTTCCCTCAACCAGGTCTCTGTAATGGCAACAACATCATAGTTCCAAGTACTAATCGAAGGTCTAAGTTCATCTGCCTTACCTGTAATACTTCTTGCATTAAAACATATGCACTTCAGGCCACCTGACCCGCTGTTTTCAGCAACATCTGACTGTCTGCTCTTCCTCAGAGCCATAGTGGCCCTATTTCCTAGTTCTCCCTCAATTTTTTCACTTTCTGACCTATTGCTCCGGTACCCGCCCCTCTGCCATACTAGTTTAAACCCTCCCGTGTGACACTTGCAAACAAGCGGCCAGAATATTTATGCCTCTCCAGTTTAGATGCAACCCGTCCTTCTTATACAGATCACACCTGCCCCGGAAGAGCTCCCAGTGGTCCAGATAAATGAAACCCTCCCTCCTACACCAGCTGTTAAGCCACATGTTTAGCTGCTCTATCTTCCTATTTCTAGCCTCACTGGCACGTGGCACAGGGAGTAATCCCAAGATTACAACCCTTGAGGTCCTGTCTTTTAACTTTCTGCCTAGCTCCCTGAACTCCTGCTGCAGGACCTCATCCCCCTTCCTGCCTATGTCGTTAGTACCAATATGTACCACCACCTCTGCCTGTTTTCTGGCTTGTAATGCAGAAGAAGGCCAGCAGCGCGGGTTCAATTCCCGTACCGGCGTCACGAACAGGTGCCGGAAAGTGGCGATTAGGGGCTTTTCACAGTAACTTCATTGAAGCCTACTTGTGACAATAAGTGATTATTATTATTAAATTATACCTGGGAGGAGTAACAGGGAATTCAACTCACAGCTCTTACCCACCTCAACAGTTGGGATGTGCAGACTATCCATACAAATCAGCCATGATTGAATTATCTGCAGGAGGCTCTGACTTATACAGGTCGCAGAAATAGGATCTGAAAGCTGTGTTGACCTGGAGAGGGGTGGAAACAGGATTGCCGTCCATATTGTGTATATGAAGGTTCTCATGTGAGGCCACATGCCGTTTGAATTGGTGAACCAGAAGATGACTGGTCTTCTCCCCATCCTCGTAAAACGTACCCCTGGAGCGCTGTAACTGACGTACAGCTTTTCTCGTGGATATTAGCTCGAACTGGGTCTGTAATGTTTTTCCTGTTTGCCAGTAGGTCCGGAGTACGATCAGGTGAGTGTGGTAGACACCACTAGTGGTATATTGTATGTATTATGACACTGCCCGTATATTATAGGTACAATGGTAAATCCCTGCCTGCTGGCTCCGCCCAGCAGGTGGCGTATAAAATTGTGTGCTCGCCGGTGCTGATTCCATTCTGGTTCCAGCTGCGGGAGGCACAACATCTTGTGCAATAAGCCTCGCTTGTTTCACCATTCTCGCCTCGTGGTAATTGATGGTACATCAATTTATTGCACAAGATTTTAAAAGATGGATCTCCTAATCAAGCCTGATCGCCTGCAGCTGAGCCCTCATGCAGCCAATGCCACGTCTACCTTCGACCACTGGCTAGCCTGCTTCGAAGGCTACCTCAGAGCAGCCACCGAAGAACCCTCAGACTCACAGAAGCTCCAAGTCCTCTATTCACGGGTGAGCCCTGAGATTTTCCCTCTCATCCGGGATGCGCCCACCTACTCAGAAGCGATGACGCTCCTAAAGGGACATTACGTTAAAACAGTGAACCAAGTATACGCCAGGCACCTTCTAGCCACGAGACGGCAACTCCTCGGGGAGACTCTGGATGATTTCTTGTGGGCCCTACAGATCCTCGGTAGGAACTGTGACTGCCAGGCAGTTTCGGCAGTCCAACACACCGAACTTTTAATCAGAGACGCTTATGTCACGGGCATGCAGTCTACGTACGTTCGCCAGCGACTCCTGGAAGGGGGTAAGCTCGATCTTGCGGAGACTAGGCAGCTTGCAAATTCGCTAGAAGTGGCCTCCCGTAAACTGGAGTCCTACACACCCGACCGCGCGGCACCCTCGTGGGCATCGTGGACCCCACCAGCTGCCGACTCAGCTCACCGCAAGCCTGCACCGCGCGGCAGCCAGCCAACTCTGGGGGCCCAAGTGGGTTTTTTTGTGGACAAAGCAAACACCCAAGGCAGCGCTACCCGGCATCAAGCGCGACCTGCAACGGTGTGGGAAGAAAGGACACTTCGTTTCTGTTTGCCAGGCCCGCTTGGTCGCCGCTGTTTCCAGGCCCGGAATTTCTGCACCCCTACGTGCGACCCAGGCGCGCCACCATCTTCTCCTCCGCAAGCCACGTGCAGCCCGTGTGCGCCGCCATCTTTGGCGCCATTTTTGACCGCGCCTCAGGACCCCGGTCGTGTGGCCGTTCGCCATCTACTGCTACCTCCACCACCGCTGATCAGGCAGGGACCTCCCAACATCTTCCGCAGCTCGCCTCCATCACCCTGGATCAGCCTCGGCCCCGCAACCTCACGATCGCTACGACGACGGTGAAGATCAACGGGAAGATCTTTGACTCCGGGAGCACAGAGAGTTTCATCCACCCCACCGCGGTAAGGTGCTGCACCTTCCCGGTACACCCCGTCACCCAGAAAATCTCCCTGGCGTCCGGATCCCATTCCGTTGAAATCCGGGGGTACTGTGTCTCGACCCTCTCCACCTGCCCGTTTCCCCGGAGATTGTAGCTGGTAGTCCTGCTCGAGGTGATGCTCTTGCTGAGCAGGAACTGACGCAGCTCATCGCTCATGAACGAGGATCCCCGATCGCTGTGGATGTAGGTGGGGAAACCGAACAGAGTGAAGATGCTGGGCAAGGATTTGATTATCGTGCCAGAAGTCATCTTGGGGCACGGGATGGCGAAAGGGAACCGGGAGTACTCGTTAATTACGTTGAGGAAGTACCTCAAGTACCTGCGAACCTCACCACAGCTCCCACCCCAGCGGGATCCGTCCTCCCACTGGATTCACTCAGGGGTGACGAAGGAGAGGACAACACGCTCCCGGAGTCGCAGGTGACCACATCGGCGCCCACATCACCACCAGGACTGAGGCGATCGCGACGGAGGGTCAAAGCCCCCGACAGACTTAATTTGTAATGTTTTCATCACCCCCGCCAGACTTTTTTTTAAACAGGGGGTGAATGTGGTAGAACCACGAGTGGTATATTGTATATATTATGGCACTGCCTGTACATTACAGGTACAACGGTAAATCCCTGCCGGCTGGCTCTGCCCAGCAGGCGGCATATAAAAGTGTATGCTCTCCTGCGCTGATTCCATTCTGGTTCCAGCTGCAGGAGGCACAACATCTTGTGCAATAAAGCTTTGATTGTTTCACCATTCTCGTCTCATGGTAATTAACGGTACATCAGTGAGTATTGGTGGTCCACTTCTAGGATAGAGTCCACCGGCCTCTGCTGCTCCAACTTCATCGCCTTCAGCATATACACCCTGTAAGAACTAATTTCCCCCCTAATGACGGCCTTAAGAGCTTTCCAGAGTGTGGAGGAAGAGATTGAGTCTGACTTGTTTAGTTTAATATAATCTTTTATGGAGGTCGACCAATGCTCACAAATTGTATTGTCTGCCAGCAGAGACGTGTCTGGCCTTCAGGGTTGGCAGGACTGGACTCTAACAGTAGGTCGACAAAATGTGGCTTCCGGTTGGAGATAACAATCATTGAGTACCCAGCTGCAACCAACAAGGGGAGGAGAATCCTATTGTCATAAGCTGCCTGCTTACCACTGGCTGGGAACTAATGGCAATCCCACAATCCTTTGGGAGTATGAGCTTCCCCAATGAGGGGGGCGGAGAAATCATTAGCAGATTCCCTGCATAAATAAAGCGGGCCAGTTTGGAACCGGCTAGAGGAGAGTGAGCAGCAAGGAAGTTGCTGCTGCTGCTGCTGCTGCTGCTGCTGCTGCTGCTGCTGCTGCTGCTGCTGCTGCTGCTGCTGCTGCTGCTGCTGCTGCTGCTGCTGCAGCAGTATTTATATGTTATTGTAAATAAATGTTATTTCTTTGTATCCTTAAAACTCGTGCTGGATTCTTCGTGGCCCTCACAAAATTGGCGTTGAGGATTAAAGTGGATAGCTGTCAACACTGCTGAAGCCACCTCCCTGGATTTTTGTTGGATACAGGTTGGAAGTTGTTTTTCTGTTACACCATGCCTCTGTATGGACGTTTGGATGTTTTTGATGCTGCGCTGGAAAGCTGGAACCAGTATGCACAACGGATGCGTTACTATTTCCGGGCAAACAACAACACTGAAAATGAGTGCCAGGTGGTCATATTGCTCACCGCCTGCGGCCCGCATACGTTTCGGGTGATTAGGAGCCTTACGTACCCAGCTGCGCCAGACACCAAAACGTTTGATGAACTTGTGAACTTAGTGGGGCAACATTTTAACCCAACCCCGTCCACGATAGTCCAGCGTTACTGGTTTAATATCACTGAGAGGACCCCAGGGAAAACCCTTGCCGACTTTCTATCCAGGCTACGCAGGATTGCGGAATACTGTGACTATGGTGAGACCTTGTCAGAAATGTTACGCGACCGTTTGGTTTGCGGGATTAACAATGCAGCCACGCAGAGAAAGTTGTTAGCTGAGCCAACATTGACTTTTCAACAGGCCATTCAAATAGTATTGCCCCGAGAGAGCGCAGAACGGGGAGTACAGGAGCTACAGGGAATGGAGGGGCATGCCTTGGGGCGCAAGCCCTTCCGTCCGAAAACGTCCCCCCGCACTCCTGCAGTACCTTGGGCGAGGCAAAGTCCGGATCGACGCCAGTGGCCGTCGGACCTTCCTCCCCGAAGGGAGCCTTCTCCAGAACCAATGGATGAGGAGCCATGTCCGTGTCAGACTTGTGGGCGCCGACCCCATCGCGGACGCAGGTCCTGGGGGCACCAGAGGCGCCGTCATTCCGACAGAAACTGGGACCAGCCCAGGGGCCATACCTTCCATTTGGATGAACTTGCGGCGACTACATCCGAGGACGTGGAGACGGAGGATGACTCCCTGCAGCTGCATTGTGTCGCAGCTCCCCGTGTGGCCCCCATTAAGGTGATAGTACGGGTCAATTGTCACCCGCTTGAGATGGAGTTGGACACTGGTGCAGCGGTCTCCGTGATCACCCAGAGGACATTTGACCGCATCAAGCAGGGTATACAGACCCTTACATTAACCGACACACAGGCCAGGTTGGTCACCTATGCAGGGGAACCATTGGACATTGCAGGAACTACGATGACCCCTGTTAGGGTCGAACCAGGAGCAACGCCACACTATCTCCTGGCACGCCCGGTGCCTTGCGCCTTGCTCGAGAAGGTAGAAGGGGAGCTCACTCGTTTGGAGACTTTGGGTATTATCAGGCCCGTCCGTTTCACTGACTGGGCAGCACCAATTGTACCTGTAATGAAGCCAGATGCCACAGTCCGCTTGTGCGGCGACTATAAACGTACAGTGAATACGGCTTCCAGGCTCGACTGATATCCAATGCCTCGCATAGAGGATCTCTACACAAAGCTTGCAGACAGACTCTCATTCACAAAATTAGATATGAGTCACGCCTACCTACAGTTGGAGCTGGACCCTGCCTCCCAGCCATATGTAATTATTAATACACACCGGGGCCTGTATGAATATACACGGTTGCCCTTTGGGGTATCTTCTGCCTGCGCTATTTTTCAACGCGTCATGGAGGGCATTCTGAGAGGTTTACCGCGTGTCGCTGTCGACTTAGACGACACAGGGACGTCGGAGCAGGAACATTTGGAAAATTTGGAGGCTGGCCTTAGACGCTTTTCGGAGGCTGAAGTCCGTTTATGTTGCACGAAGTGCGTCTTTCCAGCGAAGGAAGTAGTCCACCTGGGTTATCGGGTGGACCGCGAAGGTTTGTACCCCATCGCAGAGAAGGTGCGTGCGACTCAACAGGCCCCTGCCCCGACTGACACTTTGCATCTTCGTTCTTTTGTCAGCCTCGTAAACTATTATGGGAAGTTCCTCCCCAATGTGGCAACTACTCTAGCCCCATTGCACCTTCTGCTAAAGAAGAATCACATCTGGGTTTGGGGTCAGCCACAAGAAACCGCTTTCCGGCGGGTAAAACAACAATTGTCGTCGTCTGGGTTACTAACTCACTATGATCCTGGAAAGCCTTTGCTCATCACATGTGATGCATCCCCACACGGTATTGGGGCCCTCCTGTCCCACAAGATGGAGAACGGGGCCGAGCGGCCGATAGCTTTCGCCTCCTGCACATTGATTGCAGCTGAAAAGAAGTATGCGCAGATCGAGAAGGAGGGCCTGGCGGTGGTCTTTGCGGTGAAACGCTTCCACCAGTACGTGTATGGCCGCCACTTCACTAACGTGAAGTGATCAAAAGCCTCTGCTGGGACTTTTCCGAGAGGCTAAGCCAATACCGCCCATTGCTTCCGCACGGATCCAGCGCTGGGCTTTGTTGCTCGCTGCCTATGGGTATTCTCTGGAGCACAAACTAGGAACCCAGATAGCGAATGCCGACACACTGAGCCGATTGCCTTTATCGACCGGCCCCATGTCGACCTTCACGACCGGTGAGGTGGTTGCAACCTTAAATTTTATGGACACCTTGCCTGTCACGGCATCACAGATCCGTGAGTGGACACAGATGGAGCCAGTCCTGTCAAAGGTTCGGCACATAGTCCTGTATGGTGGGCAGCATAGACAGCTCCCAGGCGAGTTGCAGGCATTTTCCTCCAAGTTATCCGAATTTAGCGTGGAAGACAGCATCCTCTTGTGGGGGACGCGTGTGATTGTCCCGGAAAAAGGCCAGGAGCTGATATTATCAGACTTGCACAATGGGCATCCGGGTGTGACCAAAATGAAAATGTTGGCCCGGAGTTATGTCTGGTGGCCAGGCCTCGACACCGACATTGAGAAGGTGGCCCAACATCACTGGGAATGGCCAGGGCAGCGTTGGGCGCGCTTACATGCTGATTTCACAGGCCCTTTTCAAGGATCCATGTTCCTCCTATTAATCGATGCCCAGTCTAAATGGTTAGAGGTGCATAAGATGGTCGGCATAACATTCTGCGCAACAATCGAGAAGATGTGTTTTTCTTCCAGTACGCATGGCCTCCCCGAGGTGCTGGTGACGGACAACGGCACTCCGTTCACAAGTGAGGAGTTTGCGAGGTTCATGAAGATGAACGGCATACGCCATATTCGCACCGCCTCATACCACCCGGCTTCAAATGGGTTGGAGGAGCGTGCAGTGCAGACATTCAAACAACGCCTAAAGAAGCAGTCTTCCGGGTAGATGGACACGAGACTGGCTCGTTTTTTGTTTTCATATAGGTCCACCCCACATGCGGTGACTGGGGTAGCTCACGCGGAACTCCTAATGGGCCGGAGACTTCGCACCCACCTTAGCATGGTTTTCCTGGACATTGGCGCAAAAGTACGCCGCACACAAGAACGGCAGGGACATGGTTTTTCTCGGCATCAGCCGATTCGACAGTTTGCGCCCAGTGACCCAGTGTTCGTTCGGAATTTTTCGGGTGGTGCGCAGTGGATCCCCGGCGTAATTTTTCACCAAACGGGCCATATCTCTTACCAGGTGCCGCCCAGGGTTGTCTCCAGTGCAAGCAGGTAGACCATGTTCGGTCCAGAAGACCACCCCTTCCAAAGATTCCCTGCCCCCGGAGCTCGCTTCTACAGCCACAAAGACCATATACAGTGGAAAGTATTCCTCACAATCTTCCTCTGGTGCCGCAGCTAAAGCCTGTGCAGGTCGTTGCAGAACCGCGTGGAGATAGAGACACTGAGATGATGGAGGCAGCGGACTCCGACTCCGAGATGGAGACACAGGACGCCTCAGAGGGGGAATCCTCGGGCCCACGGGCCATGGATATACAGCCGTTCATCACGGAAGCGCCGTTCTCTGTCTCGTTACACACCGCCCGATCCAGCGCCTCGTGCAAATGGTGTCCGGCCTGCGGCAAAACAAGTCGGACGCTCTCCTTCGCCAGGGTCTTCGGTGGATTCCTTGGACTTTGGGGGGGAGGGATGTTATAACCTGCCTGCTTACCACTGGCTGGGGACTAATGGCAATCCCACATTCCTTTGGGAGTATGAGCTTCCCCAATGAGGGGAGCGGAGAAATCATGAGCAGATTCCCTGCATAAATAAATCTGGCCAGTTTGGAACCGGCTAGACGAGAGTGAGCAGCAAGGGAGTTGCTGCTGCTGTTGTGTATATATATATGTTATTGTAAATAAATGTTATTTCTTTCTATCCTTCAACTCGTGCTGGATTCTTCGTGGCCCTCACAAAACCTATCAAAAATTAAAAAATCGATGCGGGAATACGCATGATAGACGTGTAAAGAAAAATAAATATCCTTATCGTTCGTGTGCAAAAAGTGACAGGCATCCACTCCCCCCAAAATAGAACAAAGTCCTGGCCGTCCCAGATGGGACAAGAGATTTAAGATTGGAATGATCCAATTTAGAGTCCAAAACAGGTTGCCTCCTGAAATCAGCTGGTGCGAGGCAAGTTTGGGGAGAGAGGTTGAGAGAGAATTGATAAAATTCATGTCATCCCAGTTAGGGACATAAACGTTAACCATGACTGCAGGAGTGTTCCCTAGGGAGCCACAGACAATAATGTAACGACCATTGGGGTCGGCTATAATCTGAGAAGAGAACTGAACTCTCTTATTAATTAAAAGTCTTGCCCCCCTGGCCCTGCCATTAAAACTAGAGTGAAACACCTGCCCAACCCAACCCTCACGGAACCTGGTCTGGTCCTTGATATGCAAGTGAGTTTCCTGCGCGAAAACAACATTGCAGTTTAGGTTCTTAAGGTGGGCAAATGCCCTCAATTGTTTTACTGGGCCATTCAAGCTCCGAACATTCCAAGTAACCAAACAGATTAACTCCCGACTGGAAGATAAAACCTTATCTAGCTTACAATGCCACATTTGTGTTTAATCATCGTGCCCAACAACAATGAAAAGGGCAAAGAATCAATAAACTGATGAAAAAAAAGACAGAATAGAAGAAAACCCTTAAAATTAAACAAAGCTGTTGTGAGCACATCCAAACGCTGAACATGAAAATATATAAAATACAAAGTGCCCGTCCACAGGCCCACAAAATAGATTGAATACAGATTAAACAGCACCTAATTTGAGCTTTCAAACAAAGGAGTCAACATCTCCCGGCATATCAAAAGCAGTCCTTTTCCCCATCAGTCATTCGAAGGCGAGCAGGGTAGACCACCCTGAATCTGACTCCATTTTTATACAAGATGGCTTTACTCAGGGCAGCACTGTGGCATAGTGATTAGCACTGCTGCCTCACGGCGCCGAGGTCCCAGGTTCGATCCCGGCACTGGGTCACTGTCCGTGTGGAGTTTGCACATTCTCCCCGTGTTTGCGTGGGTTTCGCCCCCACAATCCAAAGATGTGCAGGGTAGGCGGATTGGCCACGCTAAATTGGATTGGATTGGATTTGTTTATTGTCACGTGTACCGAGGTACAGTGAAAAGTATTTTTCTGCTAGCAGCTCAACAGATCATTAAGTACATGAGAAGAAAAGGGAATAATAGAAAATACATAATAGGGCAACACAAGGTATACAGAAGCACTGGCATCGGATGACGTATACAGGGTGTAGCGTTAATGAGGTCAGTCCATAAGAGGGTCATTTAGGAGTCTGGTGATAGTGGGGAAGAATCTGTTTTTGAGTCTGTTCGTGCGTGTTCCCAGACTTCTGTATCTCCTGCCCGATGGAAGAAGTTGGAAGAGTGAGTAAGCCGGGTGGGAGGGATCTTTGATTATACTGCCCGCTTTCCCCAGGCAGCAGGAGGTGTAGATGGAGTCAATGGATGGGAGGCAGGTTCGTGTGATGGACTGGGCAGTGTTCACGACTCTCTGAAGTTTCTTGCGGTCCTGGGCCGAGCAGTTGCCATACCAGGCTGTGATGCAGCCCGATAGGATGCTTTCTATGGTGCATCTGTAAAAGTTGGTAAGGGTTAATGTGGACATGCCGAATTTCCTTAGTTTCCTGAGGAAGTATAGGCGCTGTTGTGCTTTCTTGGTGGTAGTGCCGACGTGGGTGGACCAGGACAGATTTTTGGAGATGTGCACCCCTAGCAATTTGAAACTGCTAACCATCTCCACCTCGGCCCCGTTGATGCTGACAGGGGTGTGTACAGTACTTTGCTTCCTGAAGTCAATGACCAGCTCTTTAGTTTTGCTGGCATTGAGGGAGAGATTGTGTCGCGACACCACTCCACTAGATTCTCTATCTCCCTCATGTATTCGGACTCGTCGTTATTCGCGATCCGGCCCACTATGGTCGTATCGTCAGCAAACTTGTAGATGGAGTTGGAACCAAGTTTTGCCACGCAGTCGTGTGTGTACAGGGAGCAGAGTAGGGGGCTAAGTACGCGGCCTTGCAGGGCGCCGGTGTTGAGGACTATTGTGGAGGAGGTGTTGTTGTTCATTCTTACTGATTGTGGTCTGTTGGTCAGAAATTCGAGGATCCAGTTGCAGAGTGGGGAGCCAAGTCCTAGGTTTTGGAGCTTTGATATGAGCTTGGCTGGGATTATGGTGTTGAAGGCGGGGCTGTAGTCAATAAATAGGAGTCTAATGTAGGAGTCCTTGTTTTCGAGATGCTCTAGGGATGAGTGTAGGGTCAGGGAAATGGTGTCTGATGTGGACCGGTTGCAGCGGTATGCGGGGATACCTTTACCAAGATGGCGCCGGAGCGAGGCGACTCTCTGCGAGCTCTCCCAAACAGATCCACTTTTTACTTAACTAAAACTTGTTCTAATCTTTTAAAAATGAATTCTAAAACTAACATTAGTACTAACCTCTCTCTTTGATCCTCTCTTGCAGGCTTGAACATCCTCCGAGGCCCTTGGAGACCTTTTGACCCGACCCGACCTGACCTCCGTGACCTGGAAGAAGATCGGGCCCAAACCGCCCCAAATTGCCCCTTAATTGGGGAAAAAAAAAATTGGGTACTCTAAATTTATATTTAAAAAAAGATGGCTTTAACTCCGTTTAAAGCAGCTCTTCGTTTTGCTAGGTCCGCACTCGGTCTAATGGAGTGACCTTCTCATTTTATATCTCAATGCTCTCTAGCCCAACGAAGAACCTGTTCCTTTTCCTTGAAGCTATGAAACCTTACAATGACCACTCATGGTTAATCTCCAGATTGAGACTTCAGTCACAGTGAGCGATGGGCCTGATCTAATTCATGGGGATATGTGAACACACCCTCATCCACCATCTTGTAAGACATGCCTTCAATGACTTACTCCACTCCACCACCGAAGTAAGATCAGCTTCTGCAGAGGTGATCCAATCACTGTGGTCTGTTAATACCCCCTCAGTGCCTTTGATTGTGATTCAAGGAGCCTTAACAATCTTATTTGTATTTTCCAAGGATAAACGAATGGGGAGCCAAGGCCTCTTCCTTTTTAAAAAATATTTTATTGAGTCATTTGTATAAACAACATACAAAACAAATAAGAACAGAAGCAAAATTGTACAACATAATAAATAACCCACACCCACACCTCCCCTGCCCTTCCCCTCCTCCTGTCCTGCCTCCCCATTTTAACCCTCTTATCCCCCCCACTTCCTACCATCCCTTTCCCCTCTGCTGACACCTCAATCCTCCTTAAAAAAGTCAAGGAACAGCTTCCACCTCTGAGCGAACCCAACAACCGAACCTCTCAAGTCGACCATTATCGTTTCCAAACTCAGGAATTCCTCCAGGTTAATCACCCAGACCCCTGCTTTCGGCGGCCCCGAGTCCCCCCACCCAAGTAAAACCCGTCTCCGGACTACAGGGGCCCAAAGGCCAAGACATCGGCTGCTCTCGTCCCCTAGACTCCCGGGTCTTCCGACAGCCCCAAATATCGCTCGGGCCCACTTTTACCTCCAACACCTCGGACATTATGTCTACAAACCCCTGCCAGAACCCCTTCAGTTTTGGACACACCCAAAACTAGTGGGCATGGTTCGCAGATCTCCCAACGAACCGCCCACACCTGTCCTCTACTCCTTCAAATAACCTACTCATCATATCCGCCCTGTGGACTACTTTAAACTGAATAAGACTGAGCCTTGCACAAGACAAGGACGCATTCACCCTCTGCAGAGCCTCCTCCCACGTCCCAGCCTCCGCCTCCCCCCTCAGCTCCTCCTCCCACTTCCGTCTAATGATTCCCATCGGGGGCCCCTCTCAGTCCATCAGCTCCTTGTAAATATCGGACACCTTGCCCTCCCCTCGACAACACCTTACCTTGCAGCCCCAGGGGTGACAACCCGGGAAAGAAAGGCACCTCCATTCCCATGAAATCCCGGACCTGTAAGTACCTAAAAGCATTCCCCCTGGGCAACTCATATTCCTCCTCCAGGTCTTCTAATTTTGCAAAGCTGCCCCCTATGAACAGATCCCCAAACCTTTCAATTCCTGTCTGCCGCCAGCCCCAAAACCTTACATAGCGGCACAGTAGCACAGTTGCTTCACAGCTCCAGAGTCCCAGGTTCGATTCCTGGCTTGGATCACTGTCTGTGCGGTGTCTGCACATTCTCCCTGTGTGTGCGTGGCTTTCCTTCGGATGCTCCGGTTTTCTCCCACAGACCAAAGACGTGCAGGTTAGGTGGGTTGGCCATGACAAATTGCCCTTAGAGTCCAAAAAGGATAGGTGGGGGTTACTGAGTTGCGGGGATAGGTTGGAAGTATGGACTTAAATGGGGTGCTCTTTCCAAGGGGCGTTGCAGATTTGATGGGCCGAATGGCCTCCTTCTGCACTGTAATTTCCATGGTTCTATGAATTCTCTGATCCAGCACCCCCCCCCGGTGCAAACCTATGGTTATCACAAATCAGTGCCCACAGCGAGGCACTTCCCTGCCTATATCGCCCCCATACTCTCCATCACCCTCCCTCAACCTCAACCCAATGGGGGCCCCCAATCCCTGCACCAGCTCTTCGTCCACCCTGGGAAACACCAACCCATCCAGGAATCACCGCATTCCGCCCCCCCCCCCCCTCTACCCCCAACCCCGGCCGGCGGCTCCGACTCATAAAACCTCCTATAAAACTCCTCAAACACCCCATTTACCCCCACCGGGTCCAGCTCCACCCTTGCTGTCCTGGCCTTCACTCTGCCAATCTCCCTCGCCACCTCCTGAATCCTAAGTTGGTGAGCCAGCATCCTGCTCGCCTTCTCCCTGTACTCGTACATTGCCCCCCTGGCCCTCGGAAACTGGCCGACCGCCTTACCCATGGACACCAGCCCAAACTCCATCTGGAACCCCTGCCTGTCCCTCAACAGGCCTACCTCAGGAGCATCCAAATATCGCCTGTCCACGCTCAGAATCTCTTCCACCAACCTTGCCATCACTGCATGTTCCGCCTTTTCCCTGTTTGCCTGAATGAAAATAAACTCCCCCCACATCCAGCTTCCACTGTGGGCGCAAATCCACCCAGTGTGGCGCGTGATCTGAAATCGGCAAATACTCCGAGTCCACCCCCACCAACAGTACCTTGTCCACCAGAAAAAAGTCAATCCAGGACTACCACCGAGAAAAATACAAAAACTCCTTCGCCCGCACCCTCCCAAACCGCCACCCCCACGCCATCCTTCGCCATCGCCGACACCTTCCCTGACCTTGGGCTTGACCAGTCCAACTTGGCTTAATGACTATGTTAAAATCCCCCCCCCCGCCACCAATCTAATGGCCTCCCAGGAACTAATCGGTTCCCCAGCGGAGGTCATGTGAGTGCCTTTTAGCACTCCTTTATAAAAACGGGAAGCTGGTGCAATGACTGCTGAGAGAGCTGAGGAGGTGAGTAGCCATTTGCATTCCCCAGCATGCAGCCTTAGGGCACTGGAGCTGCTGCCCCAGCGCTCAGAGGCGGTGGGTGGGTGTTGGGGGAGAGCCCCCCCCGAGTGAAAGGGGCCTGGTCAGGGGTCTGGGCATCATAGATTGAGGTCGCCCCTGTAATGATATGTATAGTGGCAGCGTATTAAAGGGTTAAGATCTGATACTATGCGTAAATCAAACACTAGATGGCGTTATTAATTCATTGTATATAAGACAGCATAAAAACGTTTAAAGAAGGAGCCTCAACTGCTTCACTGGGCAAGGAATTCTAGAGATTCACAACCCTTTGGGTGAAGAAGTTCCTCCTAAACTCGGTCCTAAATCTACTTCCCCTTATTTTGGGGCTATGCCCCCTAGTTCTGCTTTCCCCGACCAGTGGAAACAACCTGCCCGCATCTATCCTATCTATTCCCTTCATAATTTTATATGTTACAATAAGATCCCCCCCACATCCTTCTAAACTCCAATGAGTACAGTCCCAGTCTACTCAAACTCTCATCATAATCTAATCCCCTCAACTCTGGGATCAACCTAGTGAATCTCCTCTGCACTCCCTCCAGTGCTAATATGTCCTTTCTCAGGTAAGGAGACCAAAACTGAACACAATACTCGAGGTCCAAAATTGCCCTTAGTGTTGGCTGGGGTTACTGGGTTATGGGGATAGGGTGACAGTGTTGACCTTGGGTAGGGTGCTCTTTCCAAGAGCCGGTGCAGACTCGATGGGCCGAATGGCCTACTTCTGTACTGTAAATTCTATGACAAATGTGGCCTCACCAACACCTTATACAATTGCAGCATAACCTCCCTAGTCTTGAACTCCATCCCTCTAGCAATGAAAGACAAAACTTGATTAGCCTTCTTAATCACCTGTTGCACCTGCACACCAACCTTTTGCGACTCGTGCACCAGCGCACCCAGGTCCCTCTGCACAGCAGCATGTTTTAACATTTTACCGTTTAAATAATAATCCATTCTGCTGTTATTCCTCCCAAAATGGATAGCCTCACACTTGGCAACATTGAATTCCATCTGCCCATTCACCTAACCTATCCAAATCCTTCTGCAGACTTCCGGTATCCTCTGCACTTTTTGCTTTACCACTCATCTTAGTGTCGTCTGCAAACTTTGACACATTGCACTTGGTCCCCAACTCCAAATCATCTATGTAAATTGTGAACAACTGCGGGCCCAACACTGATCCTTGAGGGACCCCACTAGTTACAGGTTGCCAACCAGAGAAACACCCATTTATCCCCTGTAGCGCACAAAGACTCCATGAGACGAATAGAGTGAAGTCGATGAGGGTTTATTAAGCGTGTCTGTTCTCCAGCAGCTCGATAGTAAACTGGCCTGCGGGGGAAGACTCCGGCTTCTTATACTCCGCCTTCAGGGCGGAGCTTGAGGTCAACGACCAACCAGTACCCGGGATCTGTCAGCCAATGACATTAGGGCTTCCAGTCCCACATGACCCCCAATACATACTACCACATTCACCCCTTGTCAAAAATGAACCCGGCGGGGTGATGCTTCATATGGTGGTAAGGGTTTACAGGGCTGGTCCTGGGAGGATAAAACATTCACATGGCAATACAGTATTGGACAATTTTGTCCTGTTGCAACTATTTACAGAGGGTATAGGAAGAAAAGCAAAATGTTCTTGTGAACAGTCCATATTTGTGTTACATCGACGCCACCAGTCGGTCGGGCGGTCTGGTCGTCCGTGTCGATCGCCTCGGCCCCGGCGGTGGTGGTGGTGCTTGTACCAGTGTTGTCGCCTCCAGGAGCCGTACGGTTTCAGCTGTCGGTGCAAAAGGGAGGGGGACCGATCCTCCTGGGAAGGGGGCGGTCGCGGGGTGCGGCGGTGGCAGGAAGGGGGGGGGTTGTGTTGATGGTGTCGGGGGGGTGTGCGTGTTGCCGGCGGGCGCCAGATCCCGCAGGGAGACCGTGTCCTGTCGGCCATCGGGGTACTCCACGTAGGCGTACTGGGGGTTTGCGTGGAGGAGGTGAAACCTTTCGACCAACGGGTCCGCCTTATGTGCCCGCACATGCTTTCGGAGCAGGATGGGTCCTGGGGCCGCCAGCCAGGTCGGCAGCGACGTTCCAGAGGAGGACCTCCTAGGGAAGACAAGGAGACGCTCGTGTGGCGTTTGATTAGTGCTCGTACATAATAACGACTGGATGGAATGGAGAGCGTCCGGGAGGACCTCCTGCCACCGTGAAACTGGGAGATCCCTGGACCGTAGGGCCAGTAGGACGGCCTTCCAGACCGTGCCGTTCTCCGTTTCTACCTGCCCGTTTCCCCGGGGGTTGTAGCTGGTCGTCCTGCTTGAGGCTATGCCCTTGCTGAGCAGGAACTGGCGCAGCTCGTCAATCATGAAAGAGGACCCCCTGTCGCTGTGGACGTATGCGGGGTAACCGAACAGTGTGAAGATGCTGTTCAGGGCTTTAATGACTGTGGCCGCGGTCATGTCAGAGCAGGGAATGGCAAAAGGGAAGCGGGAGTATTCGTCCACTACATTAAGAAAATATGCGTTGCGGTCGGTGGAGGGGAGGGGCCCTTTGAAATCGAGACTGAGGCGTTCAAAGGGGCGGGAAGCCTTAATCAGGTGCGCTCCATCTGGCCTGAAAAAATGCGGCTTGCATTCCGCGCAGATGTGGCAGTCCCTAGTGACTGTACGGACCTCCTCTAAAGAGTATGGGAGATTGCGGGACTTGATGAAGTGGTAAAACAGAGTGACCCCCGGGTGGCAGAGATCCTCGTGGAGGGTTTGGAGGCGGTTAATTTGTGCGTTGGCACATGTGCCGCGGGATAGGGCATCGGACGGCTCGTTCAGCTTTCCGGGACGGTACAAGATCTCATAGTTGAAGGTGGAGAGCTCGATCCTCCACCTTAAGATCTTGTCATTTTTAATTTTGCCCCGCTGTGCATTATCGAACATGAAAGCTACCGACCGTTGGTCAGTGAGGAGAGTGAATCTCCTGCCGGCCAGGTAATGCCTCCAATGTCGCACAGCTTCCACTATGGCTTGGGCTTCCTTTTCCACTAAGGAGTGGCGGATTTCTGAGGCGTGGAGGGTTTGGGAGAAAAAGGCCACGGGTCTGCCCGCTTGGTTAAGGGTGGCTGCTAGAGCTACGTCGGAGGCGTCGCTCTCGACCTGGAAGGGGAGGGACTCGTCGATGGCGCGCATCGTGGCCTTTGCGATATCCGCTTTGGTGCGGCTGAAGGCCTGGCAAGCCTCTGTCGACAGAGGGAAGGTCGTGGTCTGTATTAGGGGGCGGGCCTTGTCTGCGTACTGGGGGACCCACTGGGCGTAGTACGAAAAGAACCCCAAGCAGCGTTTCAGGGCTTTTGGGCAGTGCGGGAGGGGAAATTCCATGAGTGCGCGCATACGTTCGGGGTCGGGGCCTATTATCCCATTGCGTACTATGTAGCCCAGAATGGCTAGCCGGTCGGTGCTAAAAACGCACTTGTCCTCGTTGTACGTGAGGTTCAAGGCTTTGGCGGTCTGGAGGAATTTCTGGAGGTTGGCGTCGTGGTCCTGCTGATCGTGGCCGCAGATGGTTACATGGTCGAGATACGGGAACGTGGCCCGCAACCCATGTTGATCAACCATTCGGTCCATCGCCCGTTGGAAGACCGAGACCCCGTTTGTGACGCCAAAAGGGACCCGTAGGAAATGGTATAATCGCCCGTCTGCCTCGAAGGCTGTGTACTTGCAGTCACTTGGGCGGATGGGGAGCTGATGGTAGGCGGACTTGAGGTCCACGGTGGAGAAGACTTTATATTGGGCAATCCGATTGACCATGTCGGATATGCGGGGGAGAGGGTACGCGTCTAGTTGTGTGTACCTGTTGATGGTCTGGCTGTAGTCAATGACCATCCTTAGTTTCTCCCCTGTCTTCACTACTACCACCTGCGCTCTCCAGGGACTATTGCTGGCCTGGATTATGCCCTCCTTTAGTAGCCGCTGGACTTCGGACCGAATGAAGGTCCGGTCCTGGGCGCTGTACCGTCTGCTCCTAGTGGTGACGGGTTTGGAATCCGGGGTGAGGTTCGCAAACAAGGACGGGGGTTGCACTTTGAGGGTTGCGAGGCCGCAGATAGTGAGTGGGGGTATGGGGCCGCCGAATTTGAACGTAAGGCTCTGTAGATTACATTGGAAATCTAATCCCAGCAAGGTGGGGGCACAGAGTTGGGGAAGGACGTTAAGTTTGTAGTTTTTGAACTCCCTCCCCTGCACCGTAAGGGTAACTATGCAGAATCCCTGGATCTGTACGGAGTGGGATCCTGCAGCTAGGCAAATCTTTTGTGCGCTGGGATAGGTGGTCAAGGAACAGCATCTTACCGTGTCGGGGTGTATAAAGCTTTCCGTGCTCCCGGAGTCGACTAGGCATGGCGTCTCGTGGCCGTTTATTAGGACCGTTGTCGTCGTCGTCTGGAGTGTCCAGGGCCGAGCCTGATCGAGCGTAATCGAAGCGAGCCGTGGTTGTAGTAGTGGAGTGGGGTCCGTTGTTGCCGTCCAAGATGGCGTCGGGGATGAACAAAATGGCCGCCCCCATACATCGCACGTGGCTGGGGGGTCACAAGATGGCGGCGGGGGTGGACAAAGTGGCTGCCCCCATGCGTCGTACAGGTCTGGGGCAGTCCAAGATGGCGGCGCCCCTCCTCCCCTCGTGGTGGTCGGGACCCAAAATGGCAGCGTCTGCGGGTCGCACATCGGCGCCCCTCCTCCCCTCGTGGTGGTCGGGACCCAAAATGGCGGCGTCTGCGGGTTGCACATGGTGTGCTGGGGGGGCTGGGGAGCGCTAGGACCGCGAGCGCTAGGACCGCGCGGAGCTCCCTCACCGCGAGCGCTGGGACCACGCGGAGCTCCCTCACCGGGGACAGCGGTGGTCGGGGCCCAAGTCGGCGGCGCCGGCGGGTCAGGCGTGGGGCCGCGAGCGCAAGGACCGCGCGGAGCTCCCTCACCGGGGACAGCGGTGGTCGGGGTCCAAGTAGGTGGCGCCGGCGGGTCAGGCGTGGAGCGCGGGACGGGGGTGAGGGTGGCGTTAGGGCCGCGAAAACCCCCCTCCTCTCCGTGGAGAGTGTTGGCCGGGACCCAAAGCGGTAGCGCCGGCGGCGGGTCATACATGAGCTGCGGGGAGGGGGGTTGGGGAGCGTAGGCGGCGTGCAGGGCTCCCAGTTCTCCCGGGACCGCGGTGGTCAGGACCCAGAGCGGCTGCGCCTGCGGGTCGTACATGGCGTGCTGGGGGGGTTGGGGCGCATAGACTGCTTGCAGGGCTCCCTGTGCTCCCGGGATGGCGGCGACCTCGCGGGACCGGCACACAACCGCATAATGGCCCTTTTTCCGCAGCTTTTGCAGATGGCTGTGCGGGCCGGACAGCGCTGTCGGGGGTGTTTCGCCTGGCCGCAGAAATAACAGCGGGCGCCCCCGGTGCGACTCGGCGTTTGGACCGCGCAAGCCTGTGGGGTGTCCGGGGGGGGTAGGGGGTTTGCCGCGACGGGTACGTACGGGGCCCAATGGCCTGCCGCGCAGTCGGGGCCGTAGGCGCGGGTATTACGCGCGGCCACGTCTAGGGAGGCTGCTAGGGCCCGTGCCTCTGAGAGTCCTAGCGACTCTTTTTCTAGAAGTCTTTGGCGGATTTGGGAGGATTGCATACCTGCCACAAAAGCATCGCGCATTAACATGTCCGTGTGTTCGTTTGCGTTCACCGACGGGCAGCTGCAGGCTCGTCCCAAAATCAGCAGCGCGGCGTAGAAATCGTCCATCGATTCTCCGGGAGCTTGCCGTCTCGTCGCGAGTTGGTAGTGAGCGTAGATTTGGTTAACTGGGCGAACGTAGAGACTTCTGAGTGCTGCGAACGCCGTCTGGAAATCATCGGTGTCTTCAATGAGGGTGAAAATCTCCGTGCTCACCCTCGAGTGCAAGACCTGCAGTTTTTGTTCGTCTGAGACCCGGCCGGTGGTCGGTCTGAGGTAGGCCTCGAAGCAAGTCTGCCAGTGTTTGAAGGCTGCTGCCGCGTTCACTGCGTGGGGGCTGATCCTCAGGCATTCTGGAATGATCCTGAGCTCCATAGTCCTTTTTAGGAACGCTTAATAAATTGTAGCGCACAAAGACTCCATGAGACGAATAGAGTGAAGTCGATGAGGCTTTATTAAGCGTGTCTGTTCCCCAGCAGCTCGATAGTAAACTGGCCTGCGGGGGAAGACTCCGGCTTCTTATACTCCGCCTTCAGGGCGGAGCTTGAGGTCAACGGCCAACCAGGACCCGGGATCTGTCAGCCAATGACATTAGGGCTTCCAGTCCCACATGACCCCCAATACATACTACCACATCCCCACTCTCTGCTTTCTGTTAGTTAACCAATCCTCTACCCATGCTACCACTTTACCCTCAATGCCATGCATCTTTAGTTTATGCAGCAACCTTTTGTGTGGCACCTTGTCAAAAGCTTTCTGGAAATCCAGATATACCACATCTATTGGCTCCCCGTTATCTACTGCACTGGTAACGTCCTCAAAAAATTCTACCAAATTAGTCAGACACGACCTACCCTTCATGAACCCATGCTGCGTCTGCCCAATGGGACAATTTCCCTCCAGGTGCCCCACAATTTTCTCCTTAATGATAGATTCCAGCATTTTCCCTACAACCGAAGTTAAGCTTACCGGCCTATAATTACCCGTTTTCTGCCGACCTCCTTTTTTAAACAGTGGTGTCACGTTTGCTACTTTCCAATCCTCTGGGACCACCCTAGAGTCTAGTGAATTTTGATAAATTATCACTCGTCATCTCTTTTAACACTCTGGGATGCATCACATCAGGGCCAGGAGACTTGTCTACCTTTAGCCCCATTAGCTTGCCCAATACTGCCTCCTTAGTGATTACAATCATCTCGAGGTCCTCACCTATCATATCTTTATTTCCATCAGTCACTGGCATGTTATTTGTGTCTTCCACTGTGAAGACTGACCCAAAAAACCTATTCAGCTCCTCAGCCATTTCCCCGTTGTAGCGCACAAAGATTCACGAGAGACGAATAGAGATGAAGTCGATGAGGCTTTATTAAGCGTGACTTGTTCCCTGCAGTTCAGCAACAGACTGGCCTGCAGGGGAGAACTCCTGGTTCTTATACTCCGCCTTCAGGGCGGAGCTAGAGATCAACAGCCAACCAGGACCCGGGATCTGTCAGCCAATGACATCACGGCTTCACAGTCCCACATGACCCCTAATGCATACTACCACATTCACCCCTTGTTAAAAATGAACCCGGCGGGGTGGTGCTTCGCATGGTGGTAGGGGTTTACAAGGCTGGTCCTTGGAGGAAAAAACTTTTGCATGTCATCACAGTGCCCTACACTGGGCTATGTACAGGGTTTTTGTTTTGAACTATTTACAGTATTCGTAAGAGGGAAAAAGGAAAAAAAAATTCTTGTTAAAGTCCACAACATTCTAGTGTTACACCGATGCCACGAGTCGGTCGGGTGGTCTGGTCGTCCTTGTCGATCGCCTCAGCCCCGGTGGTGGTGGTGCTTGTTCCAGTGTTGTCGTCTCCGGGAGCTTTACGGTTTCTGCTTCAGTTTCACTTCTGGTCGGACCTGGGAGGAGGACCGATCCTTCTGGGAAGGGGGCGCTCGCGGGGCGCGCCGGTGGCAGGGAGGGGGTGATTGGTGTTGGGGGGGTGTGCGTGTTGCCGGCGGGCGCCAGATCTCGCAGGGAGACCGTGTCCTGTTGGCCGTCGGGGTACTCCATGTAGGCGTACTGCGGGTTCGCGTGGAGGAGGTGAACCCTCTCGACCAACGGGTCCGACTTGTGCGCCCGCACATGTTTCCGGAGCAAGATGGGTCCTGGGGCCGCCAGCCAGGTCGGCAGCGACGTTCCAGAGGAGGACTTCCTGGGGAAGACAAGGAGGCGCTCATGAGGCGTTTGGTTAGTGGTGGTACACAGCAGCGACCGGATGGAGTGGAGAGCGTCAGGGAGGACCTCCTGCCACCGTGAAACTGGGAGATCCCTGGACCGTAGGGCCAGTAGGACGGTCTTCCAGACCGTGCCGTTCTCCCTCTCTACTTGCCCGTTCCCCCGGGGGTTGTAGCTGGTCGTCCTGCTCGAGGCTATACCCTTGCTGAGCAGGAACTGGCGCAGCTCGTCACTCATGAAGGAGGACCCCCTGTCGCTATGGACGTATGCGGGGCAACCGAACAGTGTGAATATGGTGTTAAGGGCGTTAATGACTGTGGCCGCTGTCATGTCAGGGCAGGGGATGGCGAAGGGGAAACGGGAGTACTCGTCCACCACGTTCAGGAAGTATGTGTTGCGGTCGGTGGAGGGGAGGGGCCCTTTGAAATCCAGACTGAGGCGTTCAAAGGGACGGGAGGCCTTGATCAGGTGCGCACTATCCGGCCTGAAAAAATGCGGTTTGCACTCTGCGCAGATGTGGCAGTTCCTTGTGACTGCACGGACCTCCTCCACGGAGTAGGGACGTTGCGGGACTTTATAAAATGGTAGAACCGAGTGACCCCCGGGTGGCAGAGGTCCTCGTGGAGGGTTTGGAGACGGTTAATTTGTGCGTTGGCACATGTGCCGCGGGATAGGGCATCGGACGGCTCGTTCAGCTTTCCGGGACGGTACAAGATCTCATAGTTGAAGGTGGAGAGCTCGATCCTCCACCTTAAGATCTTGTCATTTTTAATTTTGCCCCGCTGTGCATTATCGAACATGAAGGCTACTGACCGCTGGTCAGTGAGGAGAGTGAATCTCCTGCCGGCCAGGTAATGCCTCCAATGTCGCACAGCTTCCACTATGGCTTGGGCTTCCTTTTCCACTGAGGAGTGGCGGATTTCTGAGGCGTGGAGGGTTCGGGAGAAAAAGGCCACGGGTCTGCCCGCTTGGTTAAGGGTGGCCGCTAGAGCTACATCGGAGGCGTCGCTCTCGACCTGGAAGGGGAGGGACTCGTCGATGGCGCGCATCGTGGCCTTTGCGATATCCGCTTTGATGCGGCTGAAGGCCTGGCAAGCCTCTGTCGACAGGGGGAAGGTCGTGGTCTGTATTAGGGGGCGGGCCTTGTCTGCGTACTGGGGGGCCCACTGGGCGTAATATGAAAAGAACCCCAGGCAGCGTTTTAGGGCTTTGGAGCAGTGAGGGAGGGGAAATTCCATGAGGGGGCGCATACGTTCGGGGTCGGGGCCTATTATCCCATTGCGCACTACATATCCCAAGATGGCTAGCCGGTTTGTGCTAAAAACGCACTTGTCCTCGTTGTATGTGAGGTTCAAGGCTTTAGCGGTCTGGAGGAATTTGTGGAGGTTGGCGTCGTGGTCCTGCTGATCGTGGCCGCAGATGGTTATGTTGTCGAGATACGGGAACGTGGCCTGCAACCCGTGTTGATCAACCATTCGGTCCATCTCTCGTTGGAAGACCGAGACCCCGTTTGTGACGCCAAATGGGACCCTTAGGAAGTGGTATAATCGCCCGTCTGCCTCGAAGGCTGTGTACTTGCGGTCACTTGGGCGGATGGGGAGATGATGGTAGGCGGACTTGAGGTCCACGGTGGAGAAGACCTTATATTGGGCAATCCGATTGACCATGTCGGATATGCGGGGGAGAGGGTACGCATCTAGCTGTGTGTACCTGTTGATGGTCTGGCTATAGTCTATGACCATCCTTTGCTTCTCTCCTGTCTTTACTACTACCACCTGTGCTCTCCAGGGACTATTGCTGGCCTGGATTATGCCTTCCTTCAGTAGCCGCTGGACTTTGGACCGAATGAATGTCCGGTCCTGGGCGCTGTACCGTCTGCTCCTAGTGGCGACGGGTTTGCAATCCGGGGTGAGGTTTGCAAACAAGGATGGGGGCTCAACCTTGAGGGTTGCGAGGCCGCAGATAGTGAGTGGGGGTATTGGGCCGCCGAATTGGAAAGTTAGGCTCTGCAGGTTGCACTGGAAGTCTAATCCCAGTAATGTGGGCGCGCAGAGTTGGGGAAGGACGTAGAGCCTGTAGTTTTTAAACTCCCTCCCTTGCACCGTTAGGGTCACTATGCAGAAGCCTTTGATCTGTACGGAGTGGAATCCTGCAGCTAGGGAAATCTTTTGCGCACTGGGACGGATGGTCAAAAAACAGCATCTTACCGTGTCGGGGTGGATGAAGCTTTCAGTGCTCCCGCAGTCGACCAGGCATGGTGTCTCGTGCCCGTTGATCAGCACCGTTGTTGTCGTCATCTGGAGCGTCCGGGGCCGTGCTTGGTCCAGCGTCATTGAGGCCAGACGTGGTCGTAGTGCTTCAGCGTCTTCCTCGAACCCCGTGGAGCCGTCGATGCTGGAGTCCATTGTTGCCGTCCAAGATGGCGGCGGGGGTGAACAAAATGGCCGCCCCCATGCGTCGCACAGGGCTGGGGGGTCCCAAGATGGTGGCATCCCTCCTCCCCTCGTGGTGGCCGGGACCCAAAATGGCTGCGCCTGCGGGTCGCACATGGGGCGCTGGGGGGGGTTGGGGAGCGTTTGAAATGCGCAGGACTCCTTCTTCTCCGGGGACAGCGGTGGCCGGGACCCAAAATGGCTGCGCCTGCGGGTCGCACATGGGGCGCTGGGGAGGTTGGGGAGCGTTTGAAACGCGCAGGACTCCTTCTTCTCCGGGGACAGCGGCGACCCCCCGGGACCGGCACACAGCCGCGAAATGGCCCTTTTTCCCGCAGCTCTTGCGAATCGCTGCGCGGGCCGGGCAGCGCTGCCGGGGGTGTTTCGCCTGGCCACAGAAATAGCAGCGGGCCCCCCCGGGATGACTTGGCGTCTGAACCGCGCAAGCCTGTGGGGGGGGGGGGGTTTGTGGCGACGGGGGTCCACGGAGCCCAGGGGGCTGCCGCGCGGTCGGGGCCGTAGGCGCGGGCGTTTCGCGCGGCCACATCTAGGGAGGCTGCAAGGGCCCGTGCCTCTGAGAGTCCGAGCGACTCTTTTTCTAAAAGTCTTTGGCGGATTTGGGGAGAGTTCAAACCTGTCACAAAAGCATCGCGAATTAACATGTCCGTGTGTTCAATCGCGCTTACTGGCGGGCAGCTGCAGGCCCGTCCCAAAATTAGCAGCGCGGCGTAGAATTCGTCGAGCGATTCCCCGGGACTTTGCCGTCTCATTGCGAGTTGGTAGCGTGCGTAGATCTGGTTCACTGGGCGAACATAGATGCTCTTTAGTGCTGCGAACGCCGTCTGGAAATCCTCTGCGTCTTCTATGAGAGGGTAAATTTCCGGGCTTACCCTCGAGTGCAGGACCTGTAGTTTCTGGTCTTCTGTGACCCAGCCGGGGGCCGTTCTGAGGTAGGCTTCGAAACAAGTCTGCCGGTGTTTAAAAACTGCTGCTGAGTTCACTGCGTGGGGGCTGATCCTCAGGCATTCCGGGACGATCCTGAGCTCCATAGTCCTTTAAGCACGCTTAATAAATTGTAGCGCACAAAGATTCACGAGAGACGAATAGAGATGAAGTCGATGAGGCTTTATTAAGCGTGACTTGTTCCCCGCAGTTCAGCAACAGACTGGCCTGCAGGGGAGAACATCTGGTTCTTATACTCCGCCTTCAGGGCGGAGCTAGAGATCAACAGCCAACCAGGACCCGGGATCTGTCAGCCAATGACATCACGGCTTCACAGTCCCACATGACCCCTAATGCATACTACTACAATCGTCTCCGATTATTAAATCTCCCTTCTCATCTTCCAAAGGACCAATATTTACCACAGCCACTCTTTTTGTCTGATATATTTGTAGAAGCTTTTACTATCTGCTTTTATGTTCTGAGCCAGTTTACTTTCATAGTCTACCTTACTCTTCTTTATAGCTTTTTTAGTAGCTTTCTGTTGTCCCCTAAAGACTTCCCAGTCCTCTAGTCTCCCACTAATATTTGCCACTTTGTATGTTTTTTCCTTCAATTTGATACTCTCCCTCACCTCCTTAGATACCCACGGTCGATTTTTCCCCTTTCTACCGTCTTTCTTTTTTGTCGGTATGAACCTTTTCTGAACACTGTGAAAGATCGCTCGGAAGGTTCTCCACTGTTCCTCAACTGCTTCACCATGAAGTCTTTGCTCCCAGTCTACCTTAGCTAGTTCTTCTCTCATCCCATTGTAATCGCCTTTGTTTAAGCACAAAACACTAGTGTTTGATTTTACCTTGTCATCCTCCAACTGTATTTTAAATTCCACCATATTGTGGTCGCTCCTTCCAAGAGGATCCCGAACTATGAGATCATTAATCAATCCTGCCTCATTACACAGGACCAGATCTAGGACCGCTTGTTCCCTTGTAGGTTTCATTACATACTGTTCCAGGAAATTATCCCGGGCACATTCTATAAACTCCTCCTCAAGGCTGCCTTTACCAACCTGGTTAAACCAATCGACATGCAGATTAAAATCTCCCATGATAACCGCTGTACCATTTCTACATGCATCCGTTATTTCTTTGCTTATTGCCTGCCCTACCATCCTTTTACTATTTGGTGGCCTATAGACTACTCCTATCAGTGACCTTTTCGCCTTACTATTCCTGATTTCCACCCAAATTGATTCCACCTTGTCTTCCATAGCACCAATATCATCCCTTACTATTGCCCGGATGCCATCCTTAAACAACAAAGCTACACCACCGCCCTTACTGTCCATTCTATCCTTTCGTATAGTTTGATAACCTTGGATATTTAACTCCCAGTCGTGACCATCTTTTAACCATGTTTCAGTAATGGTCACTAAATCATAGTCATTCACGATGATTTGCGCCATCAATTCATTCACCTTATTCCGTATACTACGAGCATTCAGGTAAAGTACACTTATGCTGTTTTTTATGTCTTTGTGATGAATCCTAACACCTTGATCAGTAACTTTTCGCAAATTATTTTTCCTCTTACCCTTTCTCCTAATTTTCCTTGTCTTTGAACCCATATCTCTACATAATAACCTGTCACATAACCTGCTGCCTTGCTCTCCATTAACCATTATACTGTCTATAGCTTTACCCTTCCCTTCCCCCCAACTTGCTAGTTTAAAGTCCTTGTGACCAACCTATTTATCCTATTCGCTAGAACACTGGTCCCAGAATGGTTCAGGTGAAGACCGTCCCAACGGTACAGGTCCCTCCTGCCCCAGTACTGATGCCAATGCCCCATGAAATGGAATCCCTCTTTTCCACACTACTCCTAAGAAGTGTAGACACAACTGAAGAAATATTTAAAAGTGTTAACATTGATAATGATCTTGATGCTTATTGCTTAGATGATTCCTTCTATGTAGGAATAATTGAAAAATATGATCCTATTGTAGATGTTACTTCTAATCCTCAAATAGTACAATCTATTAACACGGAATCTGAATGGAATACACCACTTCAAGTAAATGGCTCCAAAATCATTTTTAAGCTGGACACGGGACCCTCCACATACTTGATAAACACAATTACCTTTCGCAACTTAGTCAACCTTCTAAAATACAGAAAACAGATTGTGTGATTATAATGGCAACGAACCACCTCATTGGGACCTTGCTATCTTGTGACAAATTACAACACCGTCATCTCCTTACATTTTGAGATTGTTGAATTCAATCGATGTTCACTATTTGGTGCACAAGCCTGTCAGGATCTTCACCGAGTTCAAAGTATTTATAGCACAAGTAATCCTCTTCCACCTGTTCAGGAAGATATTCAAGGAATTCTTGATCGCTTTCCTCATGTCTTCAAGGCATGGGTACACTTCTATTTCAACATAAAATACAATTGAAACCAAATGCCAACACCCTCCTAGAAGAAATCCTGCTCTGCTTTGTGAAAGATTAAAGCAAGAACTTGCACGCATGCAGAAACTTGACACCATCTCCAAGATTACAGCACCCACTGATTGGGTCAGTTCAATGGTGTACGTCAAGAAACAATCTGGAGAATTAAGAATCTGCATAGATCCAAAAGATCTAAATACAAACATTATCCAATACCCAAGTGTGAAGAGATTACCAGCGAAATGGCAAATGCAAAAATTTTCTCTAAATTGGACGCCTCCTGAGGATTTTGGCAAATGCAGTTAGATGACACAAGCAAGAAATTATGTATGTTCAACACACCATTTGGTTGATACTGTTTCAACAGAATGCCATTTGCTATTATTTCAGCATTGGAGGTATTTCATCGTGCATCGATGGAGTACGAGTTTACGTGGATGATATCATCGCCTGGTCATCTACATGGGAAGAGCATCATGAACACATATTTGGTTTAAATCTAAATAGAGCCAAATGCAATTTTAGTATTTCAACTTTAAAGTTCCTGGGTGATCAAATCTCAGAACATGCAACCTGATGAAGACAAAATTGCTGCCGTATAGAAGATGACAATCCCAGAGGACAATAAAGCAATGTTTAGATTCCTAGACATTGTAAATTTCCTTCAAAAGTTCATTCCAAACCTCTCTCCTGAACTACAGCTTTGCGTCATCTCATCAAGAAATCTACTACATTTTCATGGGCTGATGAGCACCATACAGAATGGATGGATAGAAGTCAACATTGACTACCACACCTGTACTTTCCTTCTTTGACCCTGACAGAGAAACAAAAGTCTCAACGGATGCAAGTAAAAGTGGAACTGGATGATGATTCTTTGTGGACGCCCTTTGCTTCTGCATCGTGATCGATGACACCTACTGAACAAAGGTATGCCCAGATAGAAAAGGAATGTTTAGGCTTACTTACTGGAATTCTCAAGTTTCACGACTATGTCTATGGCCTACCAACATTCACGGTCGAGACTGATCACCGACCACTTGCTCGCATCATTCACAAAGATTTGAATGACATGACTCCTGGACTACAGTGTAATGAAGTTAAAGCGATATGATTTACAACTTGTCTAAACTCCAGGCAAAGATTTGATAATTGCTGATGCATTATCTCATTCTATCAACTCAGAAGAACGACCACCAGATTTAATTCAGCACATTGAAGCTCAAGTGCAGCTTCAAGCTGAAACCCTACCTGCGTCAGATGACAAACGCAAACTCATCAGAGATGAGACCAACAAAGATGAAATGTTGCAACGTGTCATTAACCACTTGAACAATGGTTGGACAAAAGGACACTTCCAAATACAGAAACATTCAATCTGAACTTACAGTTGTTGATCATAGAATCATAGAATTTATTGTGCAGAAGGAGGCCATTCGGCCCATTGAGTCTGCACCGGCCCTTGGAAAGAACACCCTACTCAAGCCCACGCCTCCACCCTGTCCCCGTAACCCAGTAATCCCACTTAACCTCTTTGGACACTAAAGGCAATTTAGCATGGCTAATCCACCTAACCCGCACATCTTTGGACTGTGGGAGGAAACCGGAGCACCCGGAGGAAAGCCATGCAGACACGGGGAGAACGTGCAGACTCCGCACAGACAGTGACCTAAGTCGGGAATCGAACTTGGGACCCTGGAGCTGTGAAGCAACTATGTAACCACAGTGCTACCCTGCTGCCCGTGCTAATGGTTTTTTAATCCATCTCGATCGCATGGTGATTCCTTTGACACTTAGACCCATGATACGACAAAAAATACATGAAGGTCATCTAGGGAGAGAGAAATACAAAATAAGAGTGAGACAGGCAGTATATTGGCCAGGCATCAACAAGGACATCACAAACCTGATTCTTGAATGTGAAATCTCTAGGAATTCTGGGAGAAGCTGAAGAGAACATGATGAGAAGCTGAGGAGAACAGAGTGAGAATTGATTGTGGAGATATAGCACGAGGTCAAGCCGTAGTGTAGTTTATTAGTTAGATAGAATATTGATTACAGTACTACAGATTCAGTATCATTAGTTTAGTATCTGATACTCAGTAAAGTGTGTGAACCTAATCAAAGTTAGTAGTATAAAATAAATTTGTTTTGATTCAAACTTCTTATTTTTAAATTCTTTGTCAACACTACATATGAAAATCACTTATTGTCACAAATAAGCTTCAATGAAGTTACTGTGAAAAGCCCCTAGTCGCCACATTCCGGCACCTTTTCGGGGAGGCTGTTACAGGAATTGAACCGTGCTGAACCTGCCTTGGTCTGCTTTCAAAGCCAATGAGTTAGCCCTGTGCTAAACAGCCCCTGCAGCTGGTTATCTTGGAGGAAAAGGCAAGAAATATAACAGCCCCTGAGCTGGGCGGGTGCTGGGGGGGTTGGGGGGGGGGTGATGAGCATATGCGGGGCCTACAGGCCATCCTCCAATATTGTGTATACCCATAACAGGGGCAACTATAGCTGCTGCCTGTCTGTCCTACCAAACACTCCCATGGACATAGCCCTGTTCGTGGTTATATGGTGAAGTTCTTTTTAACTCCCTTTGGCTGTGAGCAGCCACCAGCTTCACAGCTGCAGGCTATTGCAAATAAGGAATAGACATTGTTAGTTATGTGAGAACTCCACAGCCCTCAAGGTCATTCTCGTTGGTATAAGTGGCATGTCTCAGACGAGTGTTATTGCCTAGCATTTCAATCAAACTGTGAGGCCTGAACACTTTGCCTGAACCCTGGAGCATCAGCACCACAGAAGGAGCAGTCAATAATCAAACTCCCAAGAGCTGGGTGTGGGGGATGTCTGGAGGTAACAGGTGGGACCAGTGCCAGGGGTCCGATGCCAACTTACCTATGTGGCCCCGGTGCAGGTCATTGAGCTTCTTCCGACACTGGACCAATGTCCTCCTGGTTACGCTCCCCGGGCTGATGGCCACTACCACTGCCACTGCCTCCCAGGTCGCAATGGCTGACCCCTCGGGAGAACATGGAGCCCATCGCAACTCCACCATGTCCAGCAGTCAGGCCAGGTTGGCATCTCCAAATCGTGGAGCGGGTCGGCTTGGTGGCACGGCTGCATGCTGTCTGGGGTTTGCTTGGACGGAGCAGTTTAAGAGCTGTTCCCCCTTGTTTGCAGGGAACTGCCGGGCGTGGTCCAGGTGAGTCAGCTGGTGGGACAACCATTTCTACTGAGAAGCCTGTGGGACATCATTACTGGCCCAAATTGAAGTTAGATACCAGTTGTGATCTTGTCGGGTTGGTCGTTAGGAAGCATCCAGCAAGTCTTGCTTGCTACCGCACTTCGTGCTTCTTCCATTAGATCTCACCCAGTGTCTCCGGGTGCTGAAAAAGTGTTTGAAAGGGTGGAATGGGCATATCAATTCTAGATTCTCGGGCGATTTACATTTGGTCATAAATGTGCCTCCTGAATTTGTTTGTTGTATAATGCCCCTACTGCCAGTGTTCGCAAGAACACTGGGCACTCAGATTACTTCTTAAATAGGATCACTTGACAGGACTGCCCTCTTTCACTACATTTGTTTGCATTTGTAATAGAGCCTCTCTCTGTAGCGTTGAGGACCTCTGGTCAATGGGGGCCCACCCCCCGGCGGTAGAAGAGCTCAGTTAAGCTCATTACCTTTCTGCCTTTATAATACCAGTATCCGTCATTTGGAGGTCCGGGTGGCCCGTGATTGGGTCTTACTTCATAGAATCATAGAATCCCTACAGTGGAGAAGGAGGTCCCATCGATCTGCATGGATCCTCTGAAAGAGCACATCATCTAGGCTCACTCCCCATCCTATCCCCACAACCCCACATAACCTGCACATCTTTGGACTCTATGCGAAACTTTGGCATGGCCAACCCACCTAAACTGCCCATCTTTGGACCATAGGGGGAAGCCGGAGCACCCAGAGGAAACCCACGCAGGCACAGGAGAACGTGGAAACCCCAAAAAGACAGTCACCGGCCGGAATCGAACCTGGGTCCCTGCCACTGTGAGGCAGCAGTGCTAACCACTGTGCCTCCATGTCTCCCCGGTCATAAGTTAAACTACTCAATCATGATTAATAGTGTCAGAGCAGATCTTCAGAGCATGTTCTCCCCGTGTCTGCATGGCTTTCCTCCGGGTGCTCCGGTTTCCTCCCATAGTCCAAAGATGTGCAGGTTAGGTGGATTGGCCATGATAAAATTATCCCTTAGTGTCAAAGATGTGCAGGTTAGATGGACCTGCAGAGATAGGGCAGGGGAGTGGGCCTTTCAGAGGGTCGGTACAGGCTTAGTGGGCCATATAGCCTCTTTCTGCACTATAGGGATTCTATGGTATGGTATCACCATCTTCTCAAGGGCAATTAGGAATGGGTAACAAGGGCGGCATGGTAGCACAGTGGTTAGCATTGTTGCTTCACAGCTCCAGGGTTCCAGGTTCGATTCCTGCTTGGGTCACTGTCTGTGTGGAGTCTGCACATTCTACATGTGCCTGCGTGGGTTTCCTCCGGGTGCTCCGGTTTCCTCCCACATGTCCCGAAAGGCGTGATGTTAGGTAATTTGGACATTCTGAATTCTCCCTCAGTGTACCCGAACAGGCGCCGGAATGTGGTGTCTAGGGCCTTTTCACAGTAACTTCATTGCATTGTTAATGTAAGCCTACGTGTGATAATAAAGATTATTTTTTTAAAAAGGAAAGTGTAACAAATGTTGGCCTTGCTAGTGACACTCACATCCCATGATAAAGAGGCTTGTTGGCACAAAACTACAAGAGCAAGAGGTGGGTCTCATGAAAGAGATGAGGTTGGGCAGCACAAAGGCGCAGTTGGGAGTAACTGCAAAATAACCAGTTTGAGGCCAGGGCCTAGGGAAGAAGTAGTATAGCCAGCTGTGCAGACAGACTTAATGCCTGAGATGAAGAAATCCATAATCTCCTCACACTTGGAACTGATTAGATTTAACGAGTTTCAAATGAGACTGCGGAATAGACAAAATATTTTTACCACAGTCATGAGATTCGAGCCAAGGCTTTTATCAAGAGCTGTTAATGCTATTCAAATTAACTTTTTTTAAATAAAGAGCAAGATAATTATTTTGAGTCTGCAAAGAATTCCTTCCAAGTATGCTTGATTTTCATTTTGCAGAGATCAATAGAAATAAGCTAAAGACTCCCTTATGACTTTGAGAGAAAGACTTGTCTCAAATTCACACAGACCAGAAAAGTTTGATTCCCTGTCTGAGTTGGCTGATTTCAGTCGTGCAGTCACAAGAGCACCACAATTGGCTTTAGTGACCATAGATTGACAAATCAAAATTCAAGCAGCACTTGTGCTCCTGACCACTATCCAAAGAAAGTATAGCTGGAAGTCTGCTTGTGTTGCTGTTGGATAAGGTTTAGAGCCTGGCTCTAGGCTATCCAAAGCCAAATGCCTTGCAATTCACGGTTATAACCCACAAATGGATAAGGGAGTCTTGGGTGAGGTACTGGAATCCATGGATCCGACTACAAGATGCAAAGGAGAAACATGGAGATCTATGAAGATCAGTGGTTGGTATCCTGAAGAAAAGGAAGTCTAGTATTTATCTCGTAACTTAACAATGGATCTCTGATATTTCACAAAATAAAATGAAGTTGTGAAGGACAATGACTGCTGTTGTGGAATCAATTGTGTGAATTAATATGGAATAAAAGGGAGGAACACAATGGTTGAAACTTGTCAAAGAAGAGGTCAGTACCTGGATCCAGAGCAGCTTGAGAAGAGTAGCAAGTTGGATCTCTAAACTATGGTAGGCATGATACTTAATTTATGTCATGAAGCCTCTGACCTTGGGAGAGGGGAAAATGAGAAAGATGGACCACTATACTACAGCGATGAGCATAGAAATAAGTCTTGAATGCAAATGTCCCCATCTGCCCATCAGATCAAACTAAGCTTTAGAAAAATTCTTTGTTTTAATATGGGAGATCAATACATTTTTAAATAATAATATTTTTTTTAGTGTCACAAGTAGGCTTACATTAACACTGCAATGATTTTTTTCTAGGCTACAGTGAAAGTATAAAGATGCCTTAAGGTTTGCATGGAACAGCAGGGGATGTTTAATTCCTATAAACAGTCCAAAATATGGTCCTTATATAAATAATTCAGAAAAGAGAGAAAAAAACCTGGGCTTTATTATTCCGAGTGGAGAAAATTGCTAGCAGAATCTGTGTTATGGAGTTACTTACCTGTGTTTGACAACTCTGTGGTGTCAACCTCTCAGCATGGTCAATGCACTCATCTGTGTTCTGTTAAGTTTCTGGAAACAACTGTTTTAAAATATTCTGTTTTTCTTTAAACCTATGCTCAAGTTTGGGGAAACAACCAAGGCAATTCCAAATTCTTTGAAGCCCAAAATACTGAAAACGAAAAGAGAAAACATTAGCTCTGACCTTGCTCTGTTGCGTCGACCTCACCAACCCATCTTCCCTCAGATGCTCCATGCCGCATGCTGTTTTGTGGGCTGGAGTCAGCTAAAACAGCTGGACTTGTGCTATCTGAGCAGCAGTATTTTCATAAGCACATGGCAATTAGCATGTGCTTTGACAGAGCTTGAAAGTCAGTCAGTTCAGAGGGAGAGTTTGTGATTCCTTTGCCTTGAATGACTGTCTTTTTCTTCCTTGAAGGTGCTGAGTCATGCTGTATGGCGGCAACTGCGCGCCAATACTTTACCCAATGGCCTTCCTGCATGTGTTAGTTCAGGCAGTTTCTATCAGCGGCTTACTGTAACATGATGTGTGGTGAGGGTGGCAGGAGGAAGGAGGGATGGTGATGTGGGGAACAGTGGTGTGTGGTGGGAGGGGGGAAAGGTGTGACAATCACCAGGTCCTAAGCTCACCTGATATCCTAAACGAATACACCTTTTAGTAAAGGGTTAACTGAACTCTGGTTGACTGTCCCCAGCCTAAGTTAACTGAAGCCGAAAATAGCATAGCCACTACCATTCAGATGGGGTAACCATTTTTTAATGTAAAAATTGCCTTATTTTCTCGCTTTCCTTAGCCACAAGCATCTTATAGCTGCCAGAAGACCCCAACCAGCAGCCGTCTGAGCTAGCTGCTAGAAATTATGTGGGAGCAGCTGTGGAATCAGTTCCCTGCTGATTCCTGCCTCCTTGTGACAAATATTATTGAAACAGCATCATTAGCAGATACTTCTGTTTATTGGTTCATGGGATGCGAGGGCCACTGCAAGGCCAGCATTTATTGCTCTAATTGCGCTTGAGAATGTTGTGGTGAGTTTTTTTGTTGAACCGCTGTGTTATTCGCGGAGTGTTGTTAGAGAGGGAGTTTTAGGACTTTGACCCAGCAAATATAAAGCAACAGTAATATGAGTCCAAATCAGAATGATGTTCGACTTGTAGAGACATTTGCAGCTGGTGGTGTCCTCGCATGCCTGCTGCCCTTGTCTGTCTCTACAGTTGAGTTCGTAGGAGTCTTGGTAAATTGCTGCAGATTATATTGCAGATTGAAACTACAGCCAAGATCCATTGGTGGGGGAGGGGATGCCAAAGTGAGCTGCTATGATCTGATGTGTTAAGCATCTTGAGTGTTAGTGGAACAACATTCATTAGGTGAATTGGACATTCTGAATTCTCCCTCAGTGTACCCGAACAGTAGTGTGGCGACTAAGGGATTTTCACAGTAACTTCATTGCAGTGTTAATGTAAGCCTACTTGTGGCACCAATAAAAATTATCATTATTATGATTCAGGCAAGGGGAGAGTAAGAGAGTAGTCACACCCCTGACTTATGCTTTGTAGATGATGAAAAGGATTTGGGGATCCAGGAGGTGAGTTACTCACCACAAAACTGCTCTGATCTGCTCTTGTAGTCTCAGTATTTATGTGGCTGATCCAGTTTGGTTTCTGGTCAATGGTAACACCCAAAATGTTAATGGGGGGGATTCAGCATGTAATGCTATTGAATATCTTGGGGAGAGTAAATGGTCATTGCTGGGCCAGCAATTAATGCCCATCCCTGAGGGCGTTTAAGAGTCAACCACATTATGGTGGATCTGGAGTCACATGTAGGCCAGGCCAGGTAATGATGATAGATTTCCTTCCCTAAAGGACATAAGTGAACCAGATGGGTTTTTACGACAATCAACACTGGTTTCATGGTCACCATTAGACTTTTAATTCCAGTTGAGATGAGGAATAATTGTGTGGAGAAATGTGTAAATCCAAATCTCAGCACTATTTGTCACCGTTCAAAATACTGAGCTGGTTCCTATCAATACAAAAATAGATACAGATAAACCAGTCAGTTCAACTGATTTACCAAACCTAGAGTATCGATCACAGTATCTAAGTAGATTTTAGCTGTGAACTCCTTCCTCAAACAGCCTCTTTAAATTCAATGAAGAATGTTTCATTCATGATTAATTTATTGACCCTTTCAAAGAAACTATTCCAAAACTCCAATTGAATTGATTATAAACCATTACAAATGTGAAATCATAGAATTTACAGTGCTGAAGGAGGCCATTCGGCCCATCGCGTCTGCACCGGCCCTTGGAAAGAGCACCCTACCCCAGCCCAGCCTCCACCCTATCCCCATAACCCAGTAACCCCACTTAACCTTTTTTGGACACTGAGGGCAATTTAGCATGGTCAATCCACCTAACCTGCACATCTTTGGACTGTGAGAGGAAACCGGAGCACCCGGAGGAAAGCCACGCAGACACGGGAGAACGTGCAGACTCCACACAGACAGTGACCCAAGCCGGGAATCGAACCTGGGACCCTGGAGCTGTGAAGCAACTGTGCTGACCACTGTGCTACCGTGCTGCCCCTAAAATGTTATCTTTATTGCAATATGAATATTATCCGAAGCATCAGTCGCAGTTACTCCCCATGCCAAACTCCAATCCAAAGTAATTTATTGGGTAAGTATGTATATTGTATACAATGAAGGAAAATATTCTCCAGGTCAATTAATTACTTTCTCTGCAACCCATTGGAGTATCAGTAACGATTCCTCCAGGTCTTGGTGGGAGGAGGACATGCCCCTTATTTCAACCTGCCAACCAAAGACAAAATTATAGGGAATCCAAGGAGATGGGTGATGCTTGTCGACTTGAGAAGGTCATCCTGAAGGGACAAGGTTTCACATTGGAAAAATATGTAGGAAACTGTGAAGGATAAATTAAACTGGCAAATATTTCTAGTTCTGTCGGAGCTCATTTCACGCATCGCTGTAATTTTCAGTGCAATTCTTCAGTTATTTTCTCTGTCTTTCCAAAATAATGCATCTGAATGTTTTGGTAACACTGTTTGCAATGCATTCAAAACACAATCTTCACATTTCAGAATAAGCTTTGCACACCACTGGCTACTATTTGCATAATTAAGTAGGGAATGACGTGACTTTCAATATTTGCAATAGAGGTTGAACAAATTTGGTAAAGCTCTCGGAAGGTTCCTCACAGGCTGCTGCCAGATTTCCACATTTTATTTGTCAGTATGTAAGATTTTCTTAAGAAACAGGAAAAGCTATTTCTGATAAATCACAACGCAACTTTCCGGTACTCAGGTTTTTCTCTTTTGAACCATATTCCTTGAACTCATTTATATTGTCAAGTTCCCTTACCTTCTTTGGTAACTGATAACTTGTTACCCCTTCGATGAATAGTTCTACCTGCCTTTCCTCACCCTCAACTCCCCATCTTTCTTTTGCATCTGTTAGTATTTGATCCCTCACTGTGGTGAACAATTTGGCTGGATCAACTTTATCAGTTTCCTTCATAGCCTTGAAAATTTGGATTTGGTCACCTTGACATCTAATCTTTTCTGAGGAAACGAGCCAAGTTATTCTCTTACTTGCATGAGGAATTCATGAGGCAATTTCTTCTTGCCTCAAGGGGAAAGTGAGAGACGTGTTTGGCCCAGCCAGATTCAAATCTTAGACTATGGTTTGCAATTTTTTGCCCTGTCCTATTGTAGGTCTTCTATGATTTATCTTTGACCTCAGAGTCAGGGGTAGTCAGTTGAGACTGAGAAAGATTGTGCATTTATATGCCACCTTATTATATCCTCAAGAGGTCGAGAAGCAGTTGATATCCAATGAGCCACTGTTATGCGGGTAAATGTGTAGCCAATTGGGCACAGCATGATCGCACAAACAACAAGCAGGTCCCTAATCTATATTTGGGAATATTTGTCAATGGAGGAATATTGTCCAGGATCCAGAACAATTCCCTACAGTTCCTCAAATGGGAACTTGGCTTCTTTAGCAACAATTTAAACAGACGGAGGAGGCAAGGTTTATACCATCTCACCCAAAGGTCAACACCTTTGACAGAGCGATGCTTCCACTGCACTGGGAGCACAGTAGGCTCGGTGTTTTGCTTCTTGGCTGAAAGGTTTGATCTGTATCCACAAGGATTGTAAAGTCGGCCGAGTAGCTGATCTGCCTGCATGCCCAAACCAAATTCACGTTCAGGGGCTCATTTGAATGCTGCCGATGAGATACAGACACCAGTCAGGCAGCCCACAGCTCACCCATTGTGGGAGGGTGGAAATTGGCTTGAATCCCGTGCTGAGCCACAGCAGATTTGAGCTCAGTGGGAGTTGGTGGGAGGGGGGTGCCTGGAGATCACAAAATGGGGTCTGGATGGGTAGGCACCATGCTGGAGATTTTGTGGGCCCCAAGTCCCCTCAGCTCAAAAAGAGAAGAATAAAAATGTTCTGGTCAATTTTTTGAGCGGCCTCCAACACCTTTAATGCGCGTTGGTTAGACTCCCAATGCCATTGAATTTTACAACTGGTGTAGGAGCCAGGTTTACATATTTAAGCGTCTTTATCCATATTTCAGTTGAGCAGGCTGACAGCCTAGTTACAGCCCACCTAAATATTGCAGCAGGCAGAGGAGGGGTATGAGGAGGCTGGGATGGGAAATACATTTGCAGGAAAATGGTCAGTGGCTGGATGAGTGGGGGAGGGCTGAAGCTTTGCTTAGTGGATGTAGCAGATGAGGAAAGGAAAATTCAGTTGAATGTGTGTGGCGTGAGTGACAATATCTATTTCAGTGTGGGGTTGGGATTTATGGGCTGAAATATTGGTTGATGGCAGGCAGAGGAAACTGCTCAATGCCAAGGGAGTGAAGAATGAAAGATTCTTCTAATCCTTGAATTAGATTTTCAAGGTCTGAAAATCTAATTGTCAACAAAGTTGCTGTCAATACTTTCGTTCATTGGGAAGTGTTGAGGGTATAGGACTTTTGCGGCTGAAATGTTTTTCCTTCATGGCTTGTAGTCTAATCACTCGTGTAGTCTAGTGATCTGCATATCTGTATATTTACAAGGGGTCAATGTAAATGGACTACAACTAAGCAATCACTGGGGGGAGCATTGGAGATGTACAAATATAGACTGACAGGAAGTCAGAGGTACTCTTCACAGGAACGGCAGCTGGTGAGCAGGACACAGACAGGCAGCTCAGATGTAATCGATGAGCACGTGCAGTACGGTAGTACAAGTACAAGAGGATAGCACTGTGGCTTCACAGTGCCAGGGTCCCAGGTTCGATTCCCCGCTGGATCACAGTCTGTGCGGAGCCTGCACGTTCTCGGGCAGCACGGTAGCATTGTGGATAGCACAATTGCTTCACAGCTGCAGGGTCCCAGGTTCGATTCCGGCTTGGGTCACTGTCTGTGCGGAGTCTGCACATCCTCCCTGTGTGTGCGTGGGTTTCCTCCGGGTGCTCCGGTTTCCTCCCACAGTCCAAAGATGTGCAGGTTAGGTGGATTGGCCATGATAAATTGCCCTTAGTGTCCAAAATTGCCCTTAGTGTTGGGTGGGGTTACTGGGTTATGGGGATGGGGTGGAGGTGTGGGCTTGGGTAGGGTGCTCTTTCCAAGAGCCGGTGCAGACTCGATGGGCCAAATGGCCTCCTTCTGCACTGTAAATTCTATGATTCTATGATTCTCACCGTGTCTGCGTGGGTTTCCTCCGGGTGCTCCGGTTTCCTCCCACAGTCCAAAGACGTGCAGGTTAGGTGGATTGGCCAAGCTAAAATTGCCCTTAGTGTCCAAAAAGGTGAGGAGAGGTTATTGGGTTACATGGATAGGGCGGAAGTGAGGGCTTAAGTGGGTTGGTGCAGACCCGATGGGCCGAATGGCCTCCTTCTGCGCTGTATGTTCTATGTTCTATGTAACATAGTATAAGCGCTGGAGAGAGAACAAATACTGGAAAGAGAATAAAGCATCTACTTCAACTGTAAGACTACAAGCTTTATTCAGACACACGGAATAATACACTCACCTTTTATGCAATCCTCTCGAATTATGCCCCAGCGACTGGGAGTGGAGGGGAAGGCCCAAGTTCAATCATTGGAGTAGTGTAATTGGAGGTGGAGATCCACCAACTTTGTCAATGGAAGTTTGAGAGGAGGCATTAATTTATTTAATGGGTTAGGGGCAGCAGGTCCAAAGTCTTGATGATTGGAGGTTGGTGGTTGGGCGTTGCTTAATCAGGACACCAGTGATTTATTTTTTCCTGACAAGTGAGAACCAGGTTTCAGGATTGAGCTCAGGGTGGGATGGTATTGTCATCCCTAATGGGTAGAGAGTGGAGGTTAATACTGTCGGGATGGGAGATGTAGCTTACATACCAAGAACAGCAGTTTGTCCACTCACTTTAATCATCTGCCTTTATGCTTACGGGTGCTATACCATTGCAGTGCTTCATCACTTACAGATCTAAATATTCCAAAGGTACTCACTATGACTCAGAAACTATGATACCATGCCTTGCAAAACTGTATCATATGATTTCATGATTTATCCTGACTGAATTTGTAAAACAGGGTATTATAGATGGATTTTGTACATTTTCAGATTTGACTATTGATTATAAATCAGGGTCCCGTATTATTTTTGCATGCTCATTTCACAATGTACTTATTGAAATAGCAAGGAGGGAGGGGTGTGGGTTTAGCAGTACTGTGGGGGGGGGGGCAGGTTGTGGGGGGGGTGTGCTGAGTTTTGGTTATGGATGGGTAAACGTTTGGGCGAACAGAGATGGAGGTCTTAACATTGTGCACTGCCACAGTAGAGGCAAAATAAACACCTCTGCTACAAACAGATTATAAAATTCCATCTCTTGCTCTTCCTCACATCCAAGCTTCATGAATTAGAACATAGTTTCTACCTAAAAGTATGAACAAAGCACAGCTGCCCATAATCAGTCAGAAACAATAAGCTGGAAAAGCTTTCAAAAAATCCAATTCAATGTTTGTTTTTATTTGAAAATAAAGCTCAGAAATTATTTTAGAAGACAAGGATTTCTCTTTCATGCCATGTGGGCATTGCTGGCAAGGCCAGCATTTGTTGCCCATCCTTCATTGTCCTTGAACTGAGTGGCTTTCTCGGCCAATTCAGAGGAACAGTTCAGAGTAAATCACATTGTTGTGGGTCTGGAGTAGCATGTAGGACAGATCAGGTGAGGATTGCGGATTTCCTTCCCGAAAAGACATGAGTGAACCCGATAGGATTTTGCATCAATTGAAGGGAGTTTCATGACACCATTGCTGAGGCTAGCTTTCGATTCCAGATTGTTCATTAATTAAATTAAGTGATTAATTAGCTGATTGAGGAAAGTAAACTGAAATATTCTGTTAACCAAGATATTTTACTATCACTGTTTCCAAATTGAAAATGTCTGCCTAGAAATGGAAAATTTCCAGCAAGGTTAATTCAACCCTATTTAATAAAAAGCAGGGAAGTTTATCTGGGGTAATTTATCCCTCAAACATTATCATTAAAACAAAGTATCTGGTAATTAATCTGCCTGCTGCTTGCCGTTCTCAGGTTAAATGTCTGATTTAAATTCTTTCTGAATGAAAATGAAACGGTTAGAAAACAAAACTTACAGGGCAGCATGGTGGCCCAGTGGTTAGCACTGCTGCCTATGGCGCTGAGGACCCGGGTTCGATCCCGGCCCCGAGTCACTGTCTGTGTGAAGTTGACACATTCTCCCCATGTCTGCATGGGTTTTACCCCCACAACCCAAAGATGTGCAGAGTAGGTGGATTGGCCGCACTAAATTGCCCTTAATTGGAAATAAAATAATAGGGTCATCTAAAATTTTTTTTAAAAATTACATTTATGCAGTAATTTGCATAATTGGAGTACTCTAAGGTGCAAAGATCATTATAATGTTGAGAAACACAGAGGCCAATTGTTGAACAGCAGGATCAGGCAAGCAGCAAGAAGATTAATTACCAGATATTTTGTTTTCATGATAATGTTTGAGGGATAAATTACACCATGACACCAGCCAAACTTTCCTGCTCTTTATTAAATAGGGCCAAATCTTCTGAGGATAGTCACTCCACCCCCATTTTCGTAACTTACACCGGAACTTTGCATTTATTTTTTAAAATAAATTTGGAGTACCCAATTCTTTTTTTCCCAATGAAGGAGCAATTGAGCGTGGCCAATTGACCTATGCTGCACATATTTGAGTTGTGGGGTGATACTCACGCAGACGCGGGGAGAATGTGCAAACTCCACACGGACAGTGACCCGGGGTCAGGATCGAACACAGGTCCTCGGTGCCATGAGACAGCAGTGCTAACCGCTGCACCACCAGCTTTACATTTTTCACCTAGACTTCTGAACCTGGCCTCTTCGGGAATGCACAGCGTACCAGTCCTGGAAGTCCTTCCTCATTGTATAGGATCGTAGGGGGTTACCAAGCCAGGATCCCTGTTTACTGTATAGTGATATCATGGTTGTGTTGTAATTCACCAATTGACTACTAGGAGTCTCATTTGTATATAAGTGAATATTAAAGTCAGGTGACCTCAGGCTGATTTGGAAACTGGGAGAGAGGTTGCATGTGCATGTTCATACTGTTATTCATCTGTTGTTTTGCATATATTTGACACACAGTTAATGTTAATAAATCGTTTATATCTTTCACTACAAGTGTTTTTTAATATAAATAAGTACCATCAAACAAGAACATTACATTTACAACACCATCTGCCATATTCTGGTAGGTTTAAAGATCCCAAAGCCACTTTGAGAAGCTATGAAGAGACATTTAATTGTGTAAAAGTGGGTGAGGGAATAGAGTGGCAGGTAAGTAGGTGATGGGGATTAGTGGGTCAGGGGCTCAGTGAGTCGTTGTAGGATCAGGGGGCTAGTTGCGTGGTCAGGGGGTGGGTGCGTTATAGGGGGTAATCAGGCATTCATGAGGGTAATCAGGTGGTAGGGAAATAATCAGGATGTGAAGGAGTATGTCAGGGATCCCAGTGAGAATTAGGAAGATCAGTAGTGTAACTACCCAGGTGTTAGAACTGGTGATAATCCTAGCTTTACAATAATGAAATGAAATTTTACACATATATCATTCTTTGATACCTTTTGTAGCACAATCAATCACTCACGAGACGAGATGAGAAGGAGTCGAATGATGGCTTTATTATGCAGACTTGTTTCCCAGCAGCACAGTTACAGAATGCGGCTGCTGGGAGAACCCGGGCTCTTATACTCCGCCTTACTGGGTGGAGCCGGCGGCTGATCTAATCGGGACCCAGTTTCTATCCACCAATAGTCTCTCGGCATCACAGGGTACCTTAATACCCCTAATACATACCACCACATTCACCCCTTGTTAAAAAGGAACCCGGCGGGGTAGTGGGCCGTATGGTGGTAGGGGTTTCCAGAGTCGGTACTTAGGATGCCGCTAACACGGCGGCTATGCTCCGATGTCAACTACTTACAATGCCGCTTTTACTGGGCAACCCAAAAAAATTATTTACAGAGGCATTTCTTGCTTAACTATACTGATTCAATGAGTCAAATGGGTGCCCTGGTCGTCCTCGCCGATCGTCTTCACCCTGGTGGTGATGCAGGCCCTGGTTCGGGCTCCGTCATCTCTGGGAGTGTTGCGATGCCTCTTCCCGCTCCAATACACCTATTCGGGGCCGGGGGAAGGACCGATCCACCTGGGAAAGGGTCGGCTGTGGGGTGCGCCGGCGGGAGGGAGGGGGTGATTGGTGTTGGGGGGTGTGTGTGGCTCCAGAGGGGGTCACTGGTGTTGGGGGGTCTGTAGAGCTCCGGCGGGTGCCAGGTCCCGCAGGGAGACTGTGTCCTGTCGGCCGTCGGGGTACGCCACGTAGGCGTATTGAGGGTTCGCGTGGAGGAGATGAACCCTCTCGACCAACGGGTCCGATTTGTGCGTCCGCACAAGCTTTCGGAGCAGGATGGGTCCCAGGGCTGCCAGCCAGGTCGGAAGTGACGTTCCGGAGGAGGACTTCCTAGGGAAGACAAGGAGGCGTTCGTGAGGTGTTTGATTCGTTGTTGTATACAACAGCGACCGGATGGAGTGGAGGGCGTCCAGGAGGACTTCCTGCCAGCGGGAAACTGGGAGACTTCTGGACCGTAGGGCCAGTAGGACAGTCTTCCAGATCGTTCCGTTCTCCCTCTCTACCTGACCGTTCCCCCGGGGGTTGTAACTGGTCGTCCTGCTCGAGGCGATGCCCTTGCTGAGCAGGAATTGACGCAGTTGGTCGCTCATGAAGGAGGACCCCCTATCGCTATGTATGTAGGCGGGGAAACCGAACAGTGTAAAGATGGTGCCGAGGGCTCTAATGACCGTGGCCGTGGTCATGTCGGGACAGGGGATGGCGAAAGGGAACCGGGAGTATTTGTCAATCACGTTCAGGAAGTACGTATTGCGATCGGTGGAGGGAGGGGACCTTTGAAGTCCAGACTGAGGCGTTCAAAGGGATGGGAAACCTTTATCAGGTGCGCTTTATCTGGCCGGTTGAAATGAGGCTTGCACTCTGCACAGATCTGGCAGTTCCTGGTGGCGGTCCTGACCTCCTCGATGGAGTAGGGCAGGTTGCGGGTCTTTACGAAGTGGTAGAATCGAGTGACCCCCGGGTGGCTGAGGTCCTCGTGGAGGGTTCAGAGACGGTCTACTTGTGCGTTGGCACATGTGCCGTGGGATAGGGCATCGGAAGGCTCGTTCAGCTTTCCGGGACGATACAAGATCTCATAGTTATAGGTGGAGAGTTCGATCCTCCACCGCAAGATCTTGTCGTTCTTAATCTTGCCCCGCTGTGCATTATCGAACATGAAGGCAACCGACCGTTGGTCCGTGAGGAGAGTGAATCTCTTACTGGCCAGGTAATGCCTCCAATGTCACACAGCTTCTACTATGGCCTGGGCCTCCTTTTCCACTGAGGAATGGCGGATTTCTGAGGCGTGGAGGGTGCGTGAGAAAAAGGCCACGGGTCTGCCCGCTTGGTTGAGGGTGGCCGCTAGAGCTACGTCAGACGCGTCGCTCTCGACTTGGAAGGGGAGGGACTCGTCGATTGCGTGCATCGTGGCCTTTGCGATATCCGCTTTGATGCGGCGAAGGCCTGGCGGGCCTCTGTCAACAGGGGAAAAACCATGGACTGGATTAGCGGACGGGACTTGTCCGCGTAGTTGGGGACCCACTGGGCGTAATAAGAGAAAAAGCCCAGACAGCGTTTCAGGGCCTTGGAGCAGTGGGGGAGGGGGAACTCCATGAGGGGGCGCATGCGTTCGGGGTCTGGGCCTATCACTCCATTTCGCACTACGTAGCCGAGGATGGCTAGACGGTCGGTGCTAAACACGCATTTTTCCCTGTTGTATGTGAGATTCAGGGCGTTCGCGGTCTGGAGGAATTTGCAGAGGTTGGCGTCGTGGTCCTGCTGGTCGTGGCCGCAGATGGTGACGTTGTCGAGGTATGGGAACGGGGCCCGCAAACCGTACCGATCAACCATTCGGTCCATCTCCCGTTGGAAGACCGAGACCCCGTTAGTGACGCCGAATGGAACACTTAAAAAATGATAGAGCCGCCCATCTGCTTCGAAAGCAGTGTATTTTCGGTCGCTCGGGCGGATGGGGAGCTGGTGGTAGGCGGACTTAAGGTCCACCGTGGAAAAGACCTTGTACTGTGCCATCCGGTTGACCATGCCAGATATGCGGGTGAGAGGGTACGCATCCAGCTGCGTGTACCTATTGATGGTTTGACTATAGTCTACGACCATCCTCTGCTTCTCCCCGGTCTTTACAACTACCATCTGGGCTCTCCAGGGACTATTGCTGGCCTGAACTATGCCTTCCCTCAGCAGCCGCTGGACTTCTGACCTGATAAAAGATCAGTCCTGGGCGCTGTACCGTCTGCACCTAGTGGCGACTGGTTTGCAATCCGGGGTGAGGTTCGCGAACAGGGAAGGCGGATCGACCTTGAGGGTCGCGAGGCTGCAGCGGCCACTTTTAAACATTGGTTAGCGTGTTTTCAGGGATACCTCCGAACGGCCCCCGGCATACCTACAGAAGAACAGAAAATCCAGGTCCTGCATGCCAGGGTGAGCCCTGAAATCTACATGCTCATAGAGGATGCGGAAGATTTCCCGACGGCAATCGCTATGCTGATAGGAATCTACGTTCGGCCCGTCAACCAGCTGATTCATCAATGACCTACCTTCCATCATAAGGTCAGAAGTGGGGATGTTTGTGGACGACGGCACAATGTTCAGCACCATTCGCGATTCCTCAGACAATGAAGCAGTCCGTGTCCAAATGCAGCAAGACCTGGGCAATATCCAGGCTTGGGCTGACAAATGGCAAATTCGCGCCACACAAGTGGCAGGCAATGACCATCTCCTACAAGAGAGGATATAATCATCGCCCTTGACATTCAATGGCATTACCATCGCTGATCCCCCACAATCAATATCCTGGGGGTTACCATTGATCAGAAACTGAACTGGACTAACAACAGTAATACTGTGGCTACCAGGGCAGGTCAAAGACTAGGAATCCTACAGCGAGTAATTCACCTCCTGCTACCTCCAGAGCCTGTCAACCATCTACGAGGCACAAGTCAGGAATATAATGGAATACTCTCCACTTGCCTGGCTGGGTACAGCTCCAACAACACTTAAGGTGCTCAACACCATCCAGGACAAAGCAGCCCGCTTGATTGCTCCCCCTTCCACAAACTTTAAAACCCTCCACCACTGACGAACAATGGCAGCCCTGTGTACCATCTACAAGATGCACTGCTGCAACTCACCAAGGGTCCTTCGACAGCACCTTCCAAACCCATGACCACTACCATCTAGAAGGACAAGAGCAGCAGAAACCTGGGAACCCCACCACCTGGAGGTTCCCCTCCAAGTCACTCACCACCCTGACTTGGGAATATATAGCCGTTCCTTCGCTGTCACTGGGAACAAATCCGGGAACACCTTCCCTAACATCACAGTATACCTGCGCCTGAAAGACTGCAGCGGTTCAAGAAGGCAACTCACCACCACCTTCTGAAGGGCAACTAGTGATGGGCAATAACCAGCGATGCCCACATCCCGTCAATAAATTTTTAAAAAGGAACAGCGATATATTTCCAAGAGATGATAGTGAGTGGCTCGGAGGAGAACTTACAGGAGGTGGTGTCCCCCATGTGCCTGCTGCCCTTGTCCTTCTAGTTGGTGCAGTCTAAGAAGCCAACCTCTTGAACTAAGCAGGTGTAGATGGAAATGAACAAAGACTTAAGCCGCCAGAGTGTGGTCGCTCAAACCTGGGCAGTATTCCAAAGGTATAATGACCTCACGAGGGCAGGAAATATGAATGGTTTAAAACATCCAGGTGCCAACTCTCACACTCATCTGACTGAAATTTCTTGCAGTTCTTCTCTCTCCAGACATCTCCTCACATTCCCACCTGATTAGCCGACACTCACCTCTGTGCCATCATAGACTCATCCCTCACACACACTCACCACAATTTGTGGGATTCCCTCCTCACCACATAACCCATTATTTACACTCACAAAGTTCTGTGATCTCTCTCTCTATGCAGAAAAACATGCACAACCCCAGTGGGAGACAGGAATCTGGTTGTTGGCCTTCCAGTAACAGCTACCTCAACGGCCCCTGTCAATTTGTGCCCACCTGGTCCACAATGAAGGGTGTATTGCTTCAGGAGGCCACACATATCCGGCCAAGAGGCCCTGGCACTCAAGACATGTTTATAGATCCTCTGTTTGTAGACCCAGCCTTGGGGCTTGACGTCTGTGCCCAGCTCCTCTATCCTATGGAGCAAAATGTGGCTAAAGAGAAGGCAGTTGGTGCTGCTGCTGTTGTAGGGTCCTCTGTTTCTTTTGTTCCCCATCAGAGGCGCATGCTGTATTAAAAACCTTGCTGGCCCCCACCTCACCTTCTATCTGACCCCAAGCATTGGTGAACCAGCATAAAGGCCAGCCGTGTGAAATTCCAAATTACTGCCCCTGGTAGGGCTAAAACTTTAACCCAACATTTCAGGTCAGTGACACAGCTGAAACATACAGTTAGATCATCTGGTGAGCCAACAGCTTACATTGCAACTTTGTTAGATGGTATTTTGACATTAATTTGACAGGAATTAGGATATTGATTCCAGAATTTTGTCCAGTTTACAGCCAGGACAATAAATCATCGGCTTTGCCAAAGATATATTCACGTAGTTATACACTCAAGAATTTGTTTTGATGTCTCACCCTTTTGAAGTCCCAGATAATACATGGCAAGAAGATTGCCTGTAAAAACGGTCCCAGATCTAGTCTTGCACAGAGAAATTTCATGCTTTATGTGAAAAGCGATTGCTTTTGAATTGTCAATATAAACAGAGTAGAGCACAAATACTCTCATCATCACTCTCTGTCTCTGCCTGTTAGTGAGCAACAACTTCCCTCTGAAAGAAATGTCAGTGCTGGTGGTTTTCCTGCGACAGCTGACCTTAAAAATTGTTCAGGGATTCGCAGTCCATCCTATTTCCGAATCAAAAACAAATACTATTATAAGGTCCGGAAAGGAGTCCACACCGAGCCGAACAGGTTGAATCAAAAGGAAAAAAGGTTTGATGCAACAGAATAAGAGTACAGAGCAGGTAGTCTACTACAGTAGCCACTCACAGTACATGGCCCTTCCGGTTTTATACGGCAGTCATTTTCAAAGTCAGGGTCCCGACCCGCGGGTGGACTGCAAGTGGGTGTCGGAAGGGTCGCAGTGTTCCCGATCGCGGGAAGAAGTGTCAACGGCCTGACCCGCTATTTTAAAATGACGGCTGCGACCGGCTTTCAGAATGCTAGCCATCCTGTACATGTGTGCCCCTTAAGACAGATCTAGCAATGCGCAGACCCAGAGCCCAGCAAGGCAGAATGACTCCTCCTGACATCAGCGCGCAGACCCAGGACCAGATTCTTTTTTAAAAATCAATTGAGTGACAGCAGAGAGCAGGTCATGTGCCACGCATGCTGACATCACGTGCTGTGGACGCAAGAAAGATTCCTCCATTTTGTAGCTGCCAGCAATGCTGGTGTGAGCCCAGGATCTCAGATGAACAACTCATGAAGAATAAGCTGAAATAAGGACAAAGCAGTATAAAGATGATTTCTTGAGGTATGGGTTTATTAATTGTGCCACTGCAAATCAGGATTTCAAGTTTGTGTGTGCTGTATGCAGAGAAATACTGGCAACTGAAAGATTAAAACCCTCAAGACTTCGAAAGCATGTCAAGATTAAGCATGGCGAGTTTGAGGACAATCCTCTTGATATTTTTTTCAACAGATACAGTGAGATATTAAATCATCAGCTGAAGTCCTTTGCAGAAATGTAACGTTGAATGACAAAGCAAGTGAAATTGTGAGGACGAAACAGGCTCACCTGTCACATTAAAGATATGTGAAAATGGTGTGTCGTGAAGTTTGGGCGATGTGGGTCATGAGGTCAGCTGGTGTGGGTCGCGAAGGTCGGCCAGTGTGGGTCTCGAAGGATGGCCAGTTGGTATAAATGGGTCCCGGGCAAAAAAGTTTGAAAACACTGTTATACAGAATGTAGAAGGGGTCCCCTGCCCCTTAGTGGGGAGGTGCATATTCCCCATAGTTCCTTGGGAATATCAATCCCCCAGTCTCATTAGTATCCCATGACCTGCTTAACCAAAGGTTATGACAAACACGATAATAATCTGAGGAAAGACTTGCTCCAGAGAGAAAGAGGATTACAATGATGCATGCGGAGACATTCTTCACACTGCACATGCTCAGATTGTGACATCCTGGTTGATAAAAGGACAAAACACAGCTTTATTGATAAGTTTTTAAAAATAAATTTAGAGTACCCAATTCATTTTTTCCAATTCAGGGGCAATTTAGCGTGGCCAATCCACCTACCCTGCACATCTTTGGGTTGTGGGGGCGAAACCCACGCAAACACGGGGAGAATGTGCAAACTCCACACGGACAATGACCCGGAGCCAGGATCGAATCTGGGACATCGGCGCTGTGACACAGCAGTGCTAACCACTGTACCACTTTGCTGCCCTGCTTCATTGAAAAGTTTAATAGCATTCTTGTGAAATGTTGAATTTCTTTTTGCTTTTATTATATTATTTTAAACTGCAACCATGGGATTGTTGTGAGAAAGGAAAATGGTGGACTAAAGATTTGAGTATTGGGTTGCCAACTCACCAGGGTTGGCCTGGAATCCCCAGGGATTGAAGATCAACCTACAGACACTGCAGTGTGCAACCCTGGAGAAAAATCATAGAGACAATAAAAAATATGTTCTGTTGTCATTTTCTTTGAACATTTCTCTGTATCAGATATAAGAATATTGAAAATGGGGGGGGCACCGTGGTGGCGCAGTGGGTTAGCCCTGTTGCCTCACGGTGCCGAGGTCCCAGGTTCGATCCCGGCTCTGGGTCACTGTCCGTGTGGAGTTTGCACATTCTCCCCGTGTTTGCGTGGGTTTCACCCCCACAACCCAAAGATGTGCCTTACCCTGTCAGCTGTTGGCTCACCGGATGATCTAACTGTATGTTTCAGCTGTGTCACTGACCTGAAATGTTGGGTTAAAGTTTTAGCCCTACCAGGGGCAGTAATTTGGAATTTCACACGGCTGGCCTTTATGCTGGTTCACCAATGCTTGGGGTCAGGGCTAAATTGCCCCTTAATTGGAAAAAATGAATTGGGTACTCTAAGTTAAAAAAAGAAAGAAAATTGGGGCAAAAAGACTGTTTGGTTTATAGTCAAGCATTGTTAATGTAATAACTCCGCCAAGGCTAGGATTCATACAAACTCTAGCCTATTTGGACAACTGAAAAAGCCCCAGCCGTGGTGCACAATATTTGCATCCAAGCCTAGGGAATGTTGGGAATGCCAGTTTGGGTCTCTGCTCAATTTTTAAACTCCCGCCGAATAGTTCTTATTGGGTAAGCCTCGTGGCCATCATGATATTCCTCCCTACTCAAGTTTATTTCACCCTCGATGCTTTCACAGTGTGGAGGCCTCCACCGCCTCTTCGCACTTGGCTTCAAGTCTGTGTCAGGTGGAGCCAGATCAGGAGGTGTGAAGCGGATCAGAGATCTTCGCTTCCGCAGGGAGTGCCCAAGGGTCACCAATGTCATTTCTTTGGTATTGTCTATCAGTGGAACCCCCAATTCCTCGACATCCATATCGAAATCCGAGTCCTCCCAATCGGGAGAGACAGGCATAGGGTCCTCTATGGGTCGTAGCCCTGCACCAGTGATGGCCTCTACTGGGCTCAGAGGAGAGGCCTCAACAGGGCTGGTTCCCTACTTCTGAGGTGGTCCAGGTGCTTCCTCAGAACTTTGTCTTGTGCCTTCACCTTGTAGGATGCAGGCCTCGCTTTCTCTAATCTGAGTCCAGGGTCCCAACTGCAGCCATCTCCAAAATTCTGCATCTAGACTGGGTCACCAGTCTTAAACGCTGCCTCAGCTCTTATAGCATTGTGATATCTTTTTTGATTTTCCTGTTTGGACTCCACCCTCCCCGCCGAATTCGGATGTGTCAAGGTTAAGCTGGTGCGGAACCTTCATCCAATCAATAGTACCGCTGAGGCGAATCCTGCCATGGTATGGCGAATGGTTGTGTAATCAAATAAGAATCGTGCCAACCTACTTTCTATATATTCGGCCAGCAGCTTCTTCATACCATTGTTGAAGATCTGCGCAGCCCCGTCTGCCAAACGTATGGTCGGCAGATGATATGGCGCCGTCCTAATGTGCTTGATGCATTGGGTGGTACGCAATTTTAATGGAGTTACATAACTGCCATTCTGGGTTTCTAAAATTAAGATTCTCACCAAGAGCTAAATTTGGTGGTCCGGGATCTACAAGGACAGAATCTGAGGACAACTCTCTGATGACATGGGATCCGGGGTCCCCACAGGATTCTATGGTTCTTCTCGCTCAGTGAGATGTGGCTTCATGTCATCAGAGAGTTGTCCTTGGATCCTGCCGATTAGGATCTTGTGTTTTAGTTTTGCAACATTGTGTCCTTTTGTGTCCAAGCCTTGATTTACTTCACTGATACCAGTAGGATTCCAAAGACATTTAAGGTAATTGTGACCTCTTCTAATGCAGGCAAAAGAGCCAGGCTTGTGAGCAGTGGGAGACGACTCAAGGCATCAGCGTTGACTATTTGCGATCCAGGATAATGTTCTAAGGAATATTCAAAGGCTGCCAGTAACAAAGCTCAATGCTGTATCTGGGTAGAGGTGATAGGAAGGTTAGCCCTACCTTCTTTAAAAAGGCCCAATAAAGGCTTGTGGTCTGACACTATCACAAAATACCTGCCTTAGACATATTGATGAAATTTCTTTGCTTTAAATGTTACCAGCAAGCCTTCTTTCTCAATCTATGAGTAGCATCGCTCTGCATCCTAAAGCGTCATGGACGCATAGGTAATAGGTCTTTCTGTGCTATCTTTCCAATGATGCAAGAGTACCGCACCGACTCCATGAAGACTGGCATCGCATGTCAGTATAAGCTCCTTCTTGGTATCGTAATTAGCCAATAAATTAGACCAGTGTTTTTCAAACTTTTTTTCTGGTGACGCACTTTTACAAAATGGCCGACTCTCGCGACCCATGCCATGTTCACAATAGATTCTCCGTAGTTACTTTTAAAAATGCCAAATTCATTGTTGCCACTTCTGTATTATTAAATGTAAAAATCATAAATGAAAATATATTTTCTATTTTTGTTATTCGGAGATCTAAATAACTTGTAATAAAAATCTCTGAACAGATGCGTCTTTCCCCTGACTGGATGGATGGAGTTCCCAAACTCACACTCATCCCCCCCAGAGCTGAGTTTACAGTGGGAGAAACATAATCAGCTTCATAGCAATGGACCAATTGAAAGGCGAGAAGATCCCCACAGGATACACAGGAATTATCTGCTAAAACTTGCATATGGGAGTCCTCCGGCTACGAATTGCTGACTGGGGTACTTGTGGAAACATATTCCAGTAAGTAATTATTTGGTTTTCAGCGAAAGATGCAGGCATGGCAAACAACAGCACAAAGCACCACCGGAAACTAACTCTGTGCAAGTAGGTGTATCTTCAGGAAAGAAATTTAAAGAGAATTGATTTTTCTTTTAAATTCTTCAGTTTTACTTGCAGGTGCTGACTAATCTGGTCGATCAGCTGCTGCAGAAATGGGAGTTGCTGCTGGAGGCTGTGTCAGTGGCAGTGACTGTTGATTTGTTATGTTTTAGGTGTAACATAAGCGGCTTCCTTGTGGTGTACTTGACAAAGGAAGGTTCAGACGGGGAAATAACTTCCATACGTTTATTAAACTATTTACACTTCTATTACTCGGGTTCAACACTACTGCTAATCCTACTATAGCCACCCAGACTGACTAACCAGTTGCTGCAATCCACGTGGTGGGAGTGATATTGAATCAACCCTGGTCTCTACTCACTGACTGTCTCCACTGGAAAGAGGCAGATCATGTGTGCGGTGTCCTTTATATATGGGTTGGTGTAATGCCCTCCTGTAGTTGTGTCACCTCTGTGTGTATCGTGAATGTCCATTCTAACTGATTTATTGGTTGAGAGTGTGTGTGTGATGTCTTTGGTGCTCCCTCTGGTGTCTAGCTAGCCTACATGCATTTACATTGATGCACATCACCACATCCCCCTTTTTTATATGTTACATATTTTCTGTACACTTTGAGAAAATTGAACAAAGAACAGGTAGATAAGGTAAGGTCATGGGAACAGTGATTAAACATCATTCATCCAAATCATTCGTGTGAGTCCAAAAACCATCAATCATGGTCAAATGTCTCTCTTGGTTATGAACGCCATCAACGTCCCTGTGCCACAGGAACCAAGAAGTGGTCAAATCACTTTGTTGTCTGATTTGGAGTCCCTTTCTTTTTCGATGTTTGTGATGGTGCTGTCGGATGGCATCTTGTAGCTGATAATGTGTTGACGTTGAAGAGGTACCATCAACAGTATCATTCGAGGTCATGGATGTGCCATATGTTGAAGTTGGATAAGACTGTACATACGGGTTCTGGCCACGTGCTGTGCAGGAAGGGTGATCCTGCTGAGAACCGTTGAAGCTTGTCGAGTTGGAAACAGAATTGCTGCTCACATAAATACCTGGTGATGGTGTGAAACTAGAACCTTGCATCTGTTAGGAATATGCCGTCTGGCCAGGCTGGGGTGCAGCAAATCCTGGGCTGTAACTAAGGCATCCAGTCTGTAGTGCTGTAGTCCTCCTTCGGTCTTGATTCCATTAGTGGGCAATCCATAGTGCTGGCCTGGTTGAGAATATGCTGCATAGACTGCTGGCTGCTGCATGCCTGAATACTGGGTTTGTCCAACATGAGCTGTCATTGGCTGCACTGCTGGTGTGGAAATAATGTGTGGATATAGCTGTGGTGAATATTGGTGTATTCCTCTTGGACTTCAGCCGCTGCTTGTTATTACTGACCCAGTGTAATTGTTAAGTCGTCCATCACCTGTCGTTGTGGCATCTGCGGTCACCCTGAGCGTGCCATCACTGAAGTTACGGCCCTCCCTGTCTGGAGTAAAGTCCGGCTTACGTGAATCAGAGTCGGCGTTTGGTTGCTCCCCATCTGGAGTCTGGTCTGTTTTAACTGAGTCAGTGTTGGTTTGTTGATGCTCCCTGTCCGGAGTCTTAGCAGGTTCACTGGAGTCAGCTGAGATTTCTTGAAGCTGCAAATCTGGAGTCGGAACATGCAGGAATGCATTGACTTGTGATGAGGTTCGAGCAAATGAGGATGGACGTATCATGGTGTCACTGGAGTCACCAGTAGTTTCACAGTGATCGTCGAGTGCCTCTGTACACACTAGCTGAGGTCTGTCACTTTGCACATCTTGCATGGGAAAAGGGATGCTGTCGTCACTCGTCTCACATACAGTGGGTAGATCCTCAGTAGCTGCTTGTTGTTCACTTGGGTTGGGTAAATTGTCAGAGTCTTCATCTGGTGGTGCAAACAATGTGGGTGGACTGTCATTGCCTTGCTGTTGTCCTTCATTTGGGCTTGGACTGTCATCGTCGCTTTGTTCTTCACTGTAGAATGATAGACCGTCATGGTCGTCCTGCTGTGCACTGGAGCGTGGTAGACTGTCATAGTCTTCTTGCTGTTTACTTGAGCATGGCAGACTAGCATCGTCTGCCGCTAGTTGGTCAGAGGAGGTTGCTAGACCCTCATGGTCTTGTTCCTGCAAGGACTGCACTCTGGAGTCTTGCATTGCTTCTATCGTTGAGGCTGTCCATGAGCTCGCTGCGGAGGCTTGTGACACTGGAGTCACTTCTTGTTTGTGCAAGGACTGCAGTATGGAGTCTTGCGTGTCTTCTATCATGGAATCGGGAACCCTTAGCAGTGCGTGGACCACTCTCTGTGTGGCAGCAGGCCGCTCTCTGTGGGCTTATACCGCTCTCTGTCTCTTGGTGTCAGGCCACAGCATAATCCTGCACTCACGAGTCGGTATGTCGTAGATGCTGGGCTGAAGATCCTCAAATCCGAAGAACTCGTCGTCGGGGCCGTCAATGTGCAACACGTCTAGCTACGGATCAGATTTGGTACTGGGGTAGCCTCCCAAGGTGAAAGGTTCGTCTGAGTCGTTGTCTTCTAAGACCACATCGTCACGTTTTGTGTCGGAGGTGGCATTGGGCTCGCGAGGTCCAGAGAAAATGTAAAGGTCGGTTTCGAAATATTCAAGGTCGGAATCATCGGTTTGGGCATAGGTAACTGCTTGTTGCAGGGTTCTTCGGAGGTTAATTTCATTTCCTGGTTCAATTTGAGGCATTGTGCTGTCATTCCAGGTGAAGGAAGGTTGTTTTACGGCTTTAAAAGATTTTTTCTTTGCTTTGGGATGTTTCCCCTTTAAATGGGCATGGTCCGGGGCCTCTGACGTCATGTCGCATGTGACATCATACGTGGGAAGCGTTTGCACATGCGCAAATCGCTGTTCCTGTACCGGGGGCCGTTTTCATGATTGCGCATGCACGGCGTCTCGCAACTGCGCAAACGGACCTTCCCGTTCTGTGCGCTTCTCGCGCAACTGCACAAGTGCAGTCCCTTTAGAAAGATGGGCGCTGATCAAAATTGTTCTCTGCTCCGGGATCTCGGCCACGTGGTGAGTACTGGCGCTTCTCTTACCTTTTCTTGCTGGTTGGAGTGTGTTTTCCTCACAATATTTGCCAAATTTGTCCAGGACTGCCTGGAAGTCGCTCCTGTTTTGCCCTTTGGAGAACTTGAATTTTTTAAAGATTTCTTCTGCTCTGGCACCGGCGATGGTGAGCAGAAGCTCTGTCTTTTCAGCATCGGCCACTTCTTCTAGTTCGGCTGCTACCAGGAAGATTTCAAACAATATGCCGGAATGCCCGCCAGCTTTCGCGGAGATCGCAGTGGCACTGGAGCCGCCGCGGAACCCGGATTTCGAACATCTTGCCTGGGTATCGTTGCTGGTTGTCACTGTATGCTGAGGTATGGCTATATGGATTGAAACAGTTCACTGCTGGTACCATGATTTGTTATGTTCTAGTTGTAACATAAGCGGCTTCCTTGTGGTGCACTTGACAAAGGAAGGTTCAGACGTGGAGATAACTTCAACACGTTTATTAAACTATTTACACTTCCATTACTCGGTTCGACACTACTGCTAATCCTACTATAGCTACCCAGACTGACTAACCGGTTGTTGCAATCCACGTGGTGGGAGTGATATTGAATCAACCCTGTGTCTCTACTCACTGATGTCTCCACTGGAAAGAGGCAGATCATGTGTGTGGTGTCCTTTATATATGGGTTGGTGTATTGCCCTCCTGTGGTTGTGTCACCTCTGTGTGTATCGTGAATGTCCATTGGTCGTGTCCTATCTAACTGATCTATTGGTTGAGTGTGTTTGTGATGTCTTTGGTGCTCCCTCTAGTGTCTAGCTAGCCTACATGTATTTACATTGATGCACATCACAACTGTAACCGTTACCCAAGGAGGTAAGAAAGTTCACGGCACTGGCTTCTACATATGCCTCATATTGTCATACCTTGTACTGCAGCAAGAATTTATCCAGAGGGAAAACCTGAAAAATGGTCAGGCGATCTTTGGGGATCATTTTTGGTGACACATTTTACACCATTCCGTGACCCACCTGCAGGTCACGATCACCACTTTAAAAAACATTGAATTAGATGATAGCAGCTGATTTTTGCTCCTCCAAAAGCTTTTACTTGTGGTGCCTCCCAAGGCCATTTCTGGTATTTCCTCAATAGTAGATGCAACGGTGACTGCCAGGAGGCCAAGTTCGGGATGAACTTCCCATAATAATTGACGACCGCCAGAAAAATTTCAATTCTGTGGCATTGTGTCAGATAGGCACTTCTTTGATGGCTTTGGCTTTGTCTTCCATGGGCGAAGGCCTTTTTTTTCTGTGCGGGAACCTAAACAGGTTACTTCACTCGCCTGGAAAATATACTTTTTTTTTTAGATGTACCCCTGCTTTTGAAAGTCGCTGCAAGATCTCATTCAGGTTTGCTCGGTGCTCCTGCTCTGTAGTCCCTGTAATCAGAGCGTCATCCAGGTACACTGCCACCTTGGGTAACCCCTGGAGTATATTCTCCATAACTCTCTGAAATATGGCACATGTCGATGAGACCCCAATGGATAGGCGAGTATACTCAAACAGGCCTTTATGAGTGTTAATCGTGATGTACTTCTGGGAGGTTTTGACTAGTTCTGTTATATTACACGATAGTAATATGTCGTTACTCTTTTGCTTACTTCCTGAATGGTCTGATGGTTGTAGTTCAGTAAAACTATCATTTATTGAATAACAAATATAAATATCTATGAGTTTGTCCACTCTTCTACAACTATAACTGAAGATTCAGTAAATAAGAATAAGTATATATAATGTTTAACTACACTTGCCAACTAAGCTATATCTCTAACACTCTGCTCACTAGCCACTCCTGATATGAGGAGGCAGGAATCTCCTCTAAGTGTAATTTATATACATTGATCTGGTGCTGCCATCTAGTGGTTGTCCAGCATTAACTTACAGATGTTAACCCCTTACATACCAGCAGATATACAGATTACTACAAGTTCGAGCTGCAGTTAGGTGTGGCTCATGTCTAGTTTTGTAAAAGTCTGGCCACCTGCTAGTTTGGCATGTAAGTCCTCTACACTTGGCATGGTGTACTTGTCCAATTTTGAGACCTGGTTGACTGAGTTTATAATCACCACAGAGGCAGACTTAGTTATCGGGTTTGTGGCCCACTCTGTGAATTGCACGGGTTTTATTATCCATAAACCCTCCAGACATCCAAGCTCAGTCTTTACTTTCTCTAGTAGAGTGTATGGAACCGGTCGTGCCCTGAAGTATTTTGGTTTGGCATCAGTGTCGATATAGATTTTCGAAGCCTCTCTTGGAAAACTTCAGGGGATTTACTGATAATTTTGTAAAGTCCTCCGACGTCCAATCTGAAAATGACCAGCCAATCCAGTCTGATGCGCTGGAGCTAGCCTCTGCCCATAAGACCTGGTCCCTGTCCTCGCACGGCAATGAGTGTTAGTTGATCCCATAATCCATAAAGGTTCCTCCAGCTGGCTAATCATGCTCTGGTGTCCTCTAAGCTCAAATGTGGGATGCCATTCTGGAGGCAATTATATGCCTGTTCTCCATTTACGGAAACAGCAGCCCGTGTCCATCTCCATTTCTAATGGTGATCATTCTAGAGTAGCCTTATCAATATTGTGGTATCCTTAGTTGTAATGATACAGTTTAATTGCACCGTCTCATCATCTGGAAGTGGGCATACTTGCATCGTACAAACCTGTGCTTGCCTTGGCTTCTTACCTGGGTAATACATGTTATGTGTTGGTTGTGCTCTTCTGCAGTGCTTACAGTATTCCATTAGCTGGCACTTGCATTCCTTCAGAGTAGTTTCTCTGGTATATTTAGGGTTGTCACCTGGTTTCCTCGATTGCCAGGGAGATCCTATGGAGTTTTGGTTAGGCAATGGACGATTCCTGGAGGGACCTTCATCTAAGGTATGTGCTTCCTTGTGCGAGGCCCCTCCCCCCAACCTGAAGGAGCTACTGTCCGATGTCCTGTGGTTCCTGAGTCCCTCCCTCTGCATTCGCCAGGGACAGGCCTTTTTAGGGTCTAGGTTAGGCTCCACCAGTAACTTCTTTTGAATGGCGATGTTATTTATTGCACCTACCAATCTATCGGGTCGATCTCAGTCGGGGATGGGAAAAATTTGCAGTATTCCGCCAATTTTCATGACCTACTGAGGAATTCAGTGATGGATTCCTTGCTTATTAAAACGGTATCTTTGGAGAATGATTGATGGCTTCGGGTCATAGTACTAGCTCTACTTGGTCTACGAGCTCATCAAACGTTTTTGAGTCAGCGGCCTCTGGGTAGGTAAGGCTTTTTATTACGCTGAATGTTGGGGTCTCGCAAGCTGTCAGGAGAATTACTTTCTACATCTCATCTCCCACAATGTTATTAGCCCGAAAGAAATAATGCATGCGCTCTGCATATTGGGCCCACTCTTCGCCAGTAAAATCATAAGGCTTGAATTTATCGGAAAAAGACATTTCGCATTACTGACCGGAGAGTTATTTGTTTACTCTGAAGGCTGCTCGGGAATTTCGGTTTTATTCCAATATAATAACTCCACCAACGTCAGGCTTCATACAAACTGTAGTTTATTTGGACAACGAAAGAGCCCAGCCACGGTGCACAATGCTTGTGCCCCAGCCCAGGGACCATTGGGAACGCCGGTCCAGGCAGCAGGTTTTAAACTCCCATCTAACAGTTCCTATTGGGTGAGCTTCTGTGTGCTCAACAGAGGAATTCATATTCCACAAACCCCACTGTGGGATCTACCAACAATCACCCATGGCCTTCGTGGTCACCGGAAGAGTTCAATTATGTAGTGAGTCCTTTTGCTCGGCACAGGAGAGCAGTACATCATAAGAATGACTGTGTTGGCTTACTAATCGCTGGAGTGTGGGGACAAGTCATTTGATAAAGCCCAGGAATACATTTAATCACAGTTGGCCGTCCTCTTAGTGGAAGCATCAATTTCAATGGTACAGTTTTTCCTAATTTAACTGCCAGATTTTCAGTGCTTCTTATAATAAATAATCTGTGTTGTGCCAATTGTCTTGATTTGCTTTGATCGACTGGTTTTAGTTTCTGAATTATTTATTGGTTGATTTTTTTTCCACCACAGATCATAGGAATGACAGTTTTATTTGCCACTGTTTTATTGATGTGAAATTTAAATCCGTCAATTTATTAACAATCTGTTAACCAATGAACTGGGGTTAGCACATGCTTCACAGCGCCTGGGTCCCGGGTTCGATTCCCAGCTTGGGTCACTGTCTGTGCGGAGCCTGCACGTCCTCCCTGTGTCTGCGTGGGTCCTCCGGGTGCTCCAGTTTCCTCCCACAAGTCCCAACAGACATGGTTGTTAGGTGAATTGGACATTCTGAATTCTTCCTCTGTGTACCTGAACAGTCGTCGGAATGTGAGACTAGGGGCTTGATGCACTATCAATTACGTCGAGACGAGAGTAGAGTGTAATTGAAGCTTTATTAAGCAGAGATGTGGAGCCTCCTGGCTGCAGCCCGGTGAGCACACTCATTTATACTCCGCCTACTAGGCAGGGATCTACCCCCGTACCTGTAGTACAGGAGCCTTACCGTATTACATCTCGTATGTGATATATACAACAGTGGTGACTACCACATTCACCCCCTGTTAAAAAAGAGTCCAGCGGGGGTAGTGGAAAACTATCTACATGCATTTTAAGGTTAACATTTTGGGGGAAGTTCACAAATTCAGCTGATCGGATGCCTTGATCCTCTGTTGTGAGCGCCGCAGTCCCGGTGGCGATGCAGGCGCCGGCTCGGTCGCTGGTGACTCCGGGAGCATGTAGACCTCATCTTCATCCGCGGGTGGGACCAAGGGGAGGACGGATTGTCATGGAGCAGGGGCTGTGGTGAGGTTCGCTGGGGGGAGGAAGAGTGGCGCTGGGGCAAAGGGGGGAGGGGGGACCCAGCTGGCGCCAGGTCCCTGAGGGAGACTGTCTTGGCGGCCGTCGGGATACGCCACGTAGGCGTACTGCGGGTTTGCATGGAGTAGCTGTACCCTCTCGACCAAGGGGTCCGCCTTGTGCAGCTGCACGTGCTTGCGGAGGAGAATGTGTCCTGGAGCTGCCAGCCATGTTGGGAGCTAAACCCTGGAGGCGGACTTCCTGGGGAAGGCAAGGAGCCGCTCATGGGGGGTTGCATTAGTCACCGTGCAAAGTAGCGATCGGAAGGAGTGAAGGGTGTCGGGGAGGACCTCCTGCCAGCGGGAGACCGGGAGACTTTTGGACCTCATGGAGTTCCATGAGGGGGTGCATGCGATCGGGGCCGGGCCCTGGAACTCCATTTTGCACCACATAGCCAAGGGTGGCTAAGCGGTTGGTGCTGAACACGCACTTCTCCTTATTGTATGTTAGGTTGAGGAGTTTGGCGGTGTAGAGGAATGCGCGCATGTGCTGTGGCCTTCTTCAACGCGCCCGCCCCGATGCAACACGGCGCAGGAGTACAGGGGCCAGCGCAGAAGAAAAGAGGTCGGGGGGCAGAGAGGCCGGTCCGCCGATCGGTGGGCCATGATTGCGGGCCAGGTCGCATGGGAGACCCCCCCCCGGGGTCGGAGCCACCTCGCCCCCCCCCCCCCCGCCCCACAGGCCGCTACCTGACCCTTCCACGCAGAGTTCCTGCCGGCTCCGAGCAGGTGTGGACTGCACCGGCGGGACTCAGTGTTTTCACTATGGCTGCTCGGCCCATCCCGGGCCGAGAATCAGCGTGCCGGCCACATGGAGCGGCCTGTGACCGTTGGCGAGCCAACCACGCCGGCGCCAATGGCAGAGCGGAGAATCGCGTGCTGGCGTCGGGGGGGGGGGGGGGGGGGGGTGTGGGGGGAGCCCGGTCGCGGGGATTCTCCAGCCAGGCCCCGAGCTGAGAGAATCCCGCCCCATGTATTTTTCTTTTCCTCCCTCGCTTCCTTCATTCAAAAATGGTGCGTGCATATTGAAAACAGCAACTTTGAGGCACCTCACTAACGATCTCCTTATGCGGCATTACAAGTCCATATATAACCTTGCTTCATTTTGGCCATAAATGGTTAGATTTTCATGTTATCCATTTTTTATGATGCTCCATATTGAGTGGAAGATAAATGTTTGGCTAGCTTGATGCTGTTGAATTTGTGATAACTTAGAAAAGGTCATAATCTGGTATGGCGACCGGAGGATATCTGTAAAATCACACTAAAATGAAAGTCGATTCATGAGAATCAGAGCAATGAAAAGGAGAGATTGAAATAAAAAAAGTTACATGTACCCGCAAGAGGATTCAGCTTGAAAACGATAAAACCTGCAGTCGGAATGAAATGAATAGCTGTCAACACACACACAGAAGCTGGGGGTCAGGTATGCAGATTGTAAAATAGTTCACATGGTGCCACATGTGGCCTATAAACCACGGGTACTAAACCCCAGGCTGGGGTCGCAATATAAATACATCCTAAAAAGTTGCTGCAGTTTATTTTACACAAACTGAAGTTAAAATTGTAAAAAGGATATTGCCTTGAAATATTCAGGTGTGTGCTGACTTTCCACATGTTTTTGCAAGGGGACTGGAGTGGTTCTTGGCTGGGTCAGAGAACACACAGTACAAAGAGAGCCATTTTCCAGCTTTTTGAATCCCCTGATAGGCCCGGTTTCATTTTTTCCTTTCTTTTTTTTTGTCTTCCTCAGGAAATTACCTGGCTGCTGGTGAGTGTTGAGAGGGGGGAGCTAAGTGTCTGATCATGATATTCCAGTCAAAAGGACAACCTTAATTAACCAGTTGTTCTCTGCATGATCGTCATTTTCATATGTTTGTTTGTGCAGATGGTACAAATGGAGAAGCAACCAGGACTGTGGTTGGATCTGACCAAAAGGTTTCATTGATATTTTTGTTTTAGAGCTTGGCTTTCCTCTTTTTTTGTCAAACCAAACAGAACAGTTAGGAGAACGCTTTCCTTAACGTATTCCATTTGAAGGAAATTGGGGCTGAATTCTCCGCCGTTGGGATGCCCCGTTTTGCCGGCAGCCCAGGGGTTTCCCGACGGCGTGGGGCTGCCCCACAATGGGAAACCCCATTGACAAGCCGGTAAAACGGAGCATCCTGCCGGCGTGCTGACCCAGAAATCTGGCGTGGCGGGACGGAGAAACCTGCCCTTCGTGTTTGGATCCCACCTTTTCAGATGATTTTGATTGACATCAATTTATCAATGTCAAGATTGAACATATATTTTGAACCTTGTTGGTAAATTCATGACAAAACCAAGGATTTGCCTGTGTGCTCTCTTGAGTTGTGCATGTGGAATCTGTGAAGTTGGCCCACAGGGGCACCTTTCTAGTTAGTAAGTTGCAACAAGCAAATTATCACATTAATCATTTTTATTTTATGAATGGTAGGTCTGAGGACATGTCGCCAACTAAGTTCCCTCAATGATTCCTATCCAAGTGCAGCATCCTCGCTGGCCATTTTCACCCACCTCTTGCCTTCTAATTTTCTCCCTTTGATTCCTATGTTTTGTCTGAGTGAGTTGCTATTTTTATTGCATTGACCTGTTTACATTCCTAACACGCCCTTGGTCATCACAATACGATGGATCGGGTGTCAAATCGTTTGCCTTAAGAATGTGGCCCGTGACTTTCAGACACCTCTTCATGAGAAAAGGGCAGACAAAAGCATTACTGACGCCAGGGGAAAGGAATAAAACAATTCAGACCCAAGTATCCTTGTCCCGTTCAGGAACTGTTTTTTTTTCTGAATTCAACACATGAGTTAATACTGGCAAAAGAGGTACAAGGTCGTTCTCACATGCAGAGAGTTATCCCCAGGTCTCGAGTTGACAATTTATCCTCCTGACATCAAAAGAGAGAGGAAGTTCAGATTATGAAAAGCACGTGTAGCCGATGAGGGAAGGAAGCATTGACTTTATCAAGGGTGTGCACTCAGCACAGAAGGAAGCTTAGGGTATTGTAATCATGTGTTAGTGATCTTTGAGCAGGATTATGAAAAATGGCCATTCACTCTCTGTAACTGTGCCATTAATCATGGGTTGAGTAAAAATGACAGGTATGAAAATAATACATTCATCAGCAATACTCATCGGTATCTCTGTGCCCAATAAATCAAATTTACTGACAAAATTACCAAGACTCATGCAACAAAGAAGTCGGAACAGGGACACAGATCTAGCATTACTGAATGGAAGAAGTCAGAGACAAAAAACAATTCAGAGAAAAGAAAATAGGTATGAATCCTATTATATATCTATATAATTATAGGAAGAGGAACTAGCCCAAACTTCTCAACTTAAACCAGGGCTCTATTTCTCTGAGGTGCGGTGCAGTGGTCTATTTTGTCTGTTCGAGGTGATTGATTCCAAGAATAGGTTCCTTGCTATTCCCCGAATGGAGCTTCATTACTGGCAGGCATTTTCACCCATTGCTCCAATTAAGAACTGACAACTCACATTAAAAGTGTAATGAGCATGGCTGAGTGACAGGCAGACTCAGGGCTTGTGGGGCAGAGTCCTCAGGATTGTTAAGGCATCTCTTTAACAGGCTGCAAAGGTAAGCGTCCTTTGAAATGGTTTGCTTGGTTTCAAAAATGTAAACACACCAGGACTGAGTTAGTCAAAGGAAAACTCTTTCACCTTTCAAAATTGAATTAAAATGTAGCTTCGATGGTCGATGAAGTCTGAATCTTTGATAGCTGATGAAGCTCTGATTTTGGATCACTTTCCTTGGCTGTTGCTGATATCCCAATCACAGTGTTGCCTCCAAAGACAATGAGCTTCTGGCATTGTTGGACTCCATGTGCACTGATGGGAATGCACCAGTTGCACAATTCATAACTCCCGGCAACGTGTCGTTATCCAGACCCAATGTTCCTGCTCAACAGTATAAATTTGGTGTAGAGGCAACAAAAGAACTTGATACAATTATAGTGCCACTCCCAATGCGAACTGTAGCATGATTTAAACAGAGTAAGAACACACAAAGCTGCACAGTGTGCTCAAAGCTGTGGTTTATACATCTGCAGCACCAAGTCCCTCTGAGTCACAGTTCACAAACAGCTTGCAATTTAAATTCAATATGAGGACAATAAATTTGAGTCCCACGCTAGTGTTCTGGTGTTAAACCAAGGTATTTACATAGGCATGAGGACAGATCTGGCCCAAGTGGATTGGGCAGAGAGACTAAAAGGTAGGACAACTGATGAACATTGGTGTATATTTAAGGAGATATTCAATTCCTCTCAACTGAAATATATTCCCGAATCAGCCTCCCCGAACAGGTGCCGGAATGTGGCGACTAGCGGCTTTTCACAGTAACTTCATTTGAAGCCTACTTGTGACAATAAGCGATTATCATTTTCATTTCATTTCATTTCATTTTCATTTCATTACATTTCATATTCCAAAGAGGAAAATTGATTGTAAGACGGGGAAAATGCATCTGTGGCTAAGCAAGGAGTTTAAAGGCAATATGATGCCTTATTTGCAAAGGTCAGTGGCAGGCTAGAGGACTAGAAAATGTTTAAAGACAAAGAAAGGGTGAATAAAAAGTAATAAAAAGAACAAAGGTAAATTATGAAAGAAATTCTGTGCAAAATATAAAAATAGAACATAGAACATACAGTGCAGGAGGAGGCCATTCGGCCCATCGAGTCAGCACCGACCCACTTAATCCCTCACTTCCACCCGATCCCTGTAACCCAATAACCATTCCTAACATTTTTGGTCACTAAGGGCAATTTATCATGGCCAATCCACCTCACCTGCACGTCTTTGGACTGTGGGAGGAAACTGGAGAACCCGGAGGAAACCCACGCAGACACAGGGAGAACGTGCAGACTCCACACAGACAGTGACCCAGTGGGGAATCGGTCCTGGGACCCTGGCGCTGTGAAGCCACAGTGCTATCCACTTGTGCTTCTGTGCAGCCCAAAGGATAGGAAAAGATTCTATAAGTACATTAAAAAGAAGAGAGTCGCTAAAATCAACATTGGTCCCTTTGAGGATGAGACTGGGGAATTAATATTGGGGAAATGGCAGAGTCACTAAATCAATATTTTGCCTCTGTTTTCATGTTGGAGGACACTAAAACCATCCCAATAGTAACAGGTATAGTAGAGGTTGTTGAAAAGCCATCACTAGAGAAAGAGTGCTGAGAAAATGATTGAGATTAAAGTAAGAAGTCTTACAACACCAGGTTAAAGTCCAACAAGTTTGTTTCAAATCACTAGCTTTCGGAGCACTGCTCCTTCCTCAGGTGAATGAAGAGGTATGTTCCAGAAACCTATATATAGACAAAGTCAAAGATGCAAGACGATACTTTGGATGCGAGCATTTGCAGGTAATTAGTGTTATGGGCCAGGGTTTAGGGGACCCCAAAGTGTATCATGGAGTTCACCTGACTCACAACTTTTAATAGATTGTGGTATGGGGAGCACAGGGCCCACTCTACAGGTGATAAACATCCATTTCTTAAAGGTACATTTCTTAAACACCCATTTCTTAAAGGTACTCTCACATGACACCTCCCCCCAAGAAAAAAAAATAAACATCAACTTCTTCATTTTTCACCTTTTCACTATCCTTTAACAAAACATAGTAAATATACTTTTTCGTTTCAAAAAACAACACACGCCAACAGGTATAATAATATAGTCCATTTTTTTTTTGTTCTTCCTCCAACCGAAATTGCTTCCGTTCATCACATTCGTGACAAAGCATCGGCTATCACGTTTTCTCGTCCTGCCACATGTACTATTTTTAAATGAAATGGCTGTAACAATAAACTCCAGTGAAACAGCCTTGCATTGTTATTCCGGAATCGCTCCAAAAACGTCAACGGATTATGATCAGTATATATAATGGTGTCAGATGGATTGCTGGTCACATAAATGTGAAAATGTTGCAAAGCCAGCACCAAACTCAAAATCTCCTTCTCAATCGTGGAATACGTTTTCTGGTGAGAATTCAATTTCTTTGAAAAATAACGAATAGGCCGCTCTAGCCCTTCGTTGTCGTCTTGTAGAAGCACCGCAGCTATACCCACATCACTCGCATCAACCACCACTTTAAATGGTTCCGTATAATTTGGGATGGCTAACACAGCTTTCAGGCCGTCAAATGCCTGTTGACACTCTGCTGTCCACTGGAATTTGTTACGCTTCATGAGCAAGAGACAGTGGAGCGACCACACTGCTAAAATTCGGTACAAATTTCCGGTAAAATCCACTCATACCAAGAAATTGCATTATTTTCCGTTGTGTCAAGGGTATCGGAAACTCCCCAATAACTTTTGTTTTCACATCCCGTGGGACCATTCAATCCTGTCCAATTGTATGGCCAAGGAAAGTGACTTGGGCTTTTCCAAATTCACTTTTGGCTAGGTTTATTACCAAACCCGCCTACCAAAGAAGGTAGTCAAGAAGGCATACGGCATGCTTGCCTTCATTGGCCGGGGCATTGAGTATAAGAATTGGCAAGTCATGTTGCAGCTGTATAGAACCTTAGTTAGGCCACACTTGGAGTATAGTGTTCAATTCTGGTTGCCACACTACCAGAAGGATGTGGAGGCTTTAGAGAGGGTGCAGAAGAGATTTACCAGAATGTTGCCTGGTATGGAGGGCATTAGCTATGAGGAGCGGTTGAATAAACGCGGTTCGTTCTCACTGGAACGAAGGAGGTTGAGGGGAGACCTGATAGAGGTCTACAAAATTATGAGGGGCATAGACAGAGTGGATAGTCAGAGGCTTTTCCCCAGGGTAGAGGGGTCAATTACTAGGGGGCATAGGTTTAAGGTGAGAGGGGCAAGGTTTAGAGTAGATGTACGAGGCAAGTTTTTTACGTAGAGGGTAGTGGGTGCCTGGAACTCGCTACCGGAGGAGGTGGTGGAAGCAGGGACGATAGTGACATTTAAGGGGCATCTTGACAAATACATGAATAGGATGGGAATAGAGGGATACGGACCCAGGAAGTGTAGAAGATTGTAGTTTAGTCGGGCAGCATGGTCGGCACGGGCTTGGAGGGCCGAAGGGCCTGTTCTTGTGCTGTACATTTCTTTGTTCTTTGTTCTTTGTTCTTTGAAGATGATCAAATAACTCCATCAGATGTTTTAAATGTTATTTCAATGTCTGTCTGAAAATTACCAGATCGTCGATGTATACCACACAATTGGGTAATCCTGAATCAACTATGTTAGTTAACTGTTGAAATGTGGCTGGGGCGTTTTTCATGCCAAATGGCATAACTGTGACTTGGTATATACCATCTGGAGTCACAAAAGCTGAAACTTCCATCGCCCTTTCTGATAAAGATACCTGCCAGTAACCTTTAAGTAAATCCAGTTTGGAAATAAAAGCTGATTGTCCCACTTTCTCAATGCAACCCTCCAAACGTGGGATAGGATAAGAATCCGTTCTTGTAACTGCATTAACCTTTCTTTGGCAACACACAACTGTTGGGTACCGTCTGGTTTAGGCACCATCACTATGGGTGAGCTCCATTGGCTGCAACCCACTTCAATTATGCCATTTTTAAGCATACTCTCAATCTCTTTGTTAACCTGTGCCAATTTTAAAGGGTTAAGTCTGTCTGGATGTTATTTGATTGGAACAGCATTTCCCACATCTACATAATGTATAGCCATTTTAGTACTTCACAATTTGTCTCTACAAACTTGCCCACGTGATATCAATAACTCTTTGAGGTCAGTTCGTTTTTCCTCTGGAAGGTAACTCAACAATTTATCCCAATTTTTAAAGAACATCCTCATTTTCCAATTTAATTTGAGGTATGTCAAATTCACAGTCATCTGGATTTGGTTTGTCACATTGAATTAGAATCATTGAAACCTCTTTCTTTTTTCTCTCCTTCCCTTTCAAAGTACCTTTTAAGCATATTCACATGACACACTCGGTGAGTTTTCCTTCTATCTGGTGTTTTTAACCACATAATTCACCTCACTTAATTTCCTTTCAATCTGATAAGGTCCACAAAACTTAGCTTTTAAAGGTTCACCTACCACTGTTAACAATACTAAAACTTTATCTCCACAGGCAAATCTCCGAACTTTGGATTTCTTGTCCACTACCCGTTTCATCACATTTTGTGTAACCTTCAAATGTTGTCTAGCCAATTCACCTGCTCTATTTAATCATTCCCTAAAATTTGACACGTAATCCAAAAATGTAAGTTCCGATTACATATTATAATCGATTATGCCTTATATAATGGAACACTACTCCTCTCACCCTGAATTCCACATATTACCACCTTTTCTGGCAAATTTTTCCTGAACTACATAACTCCTCATCTCTTACCATTAAAATTTGACAAGCTCCTGTATCTCTTAAAATTGTGACTTCTTTACCTGCTCTTCCTGATACACATGAGTAAACTTGACCCACACAAGTAAATTCTTTAAAGAGATCTGGCACCTTCTTATCAATCACCTCTTGATCAGGTTGTACAACCTTTTGCACCTCCTTCGCTTCACTTGGGCTTTCCTTTACCACTTTAACAAACCCCACTGTCTTATCCTGTTTTACCACATCAGCCCTCCCAGTGCTTTTCTTCAACCACCAACACTGTGACTTTACATGGCCTAGTTTATTACAGTGAAAACATTTGAAACTTTTCATTTCTTTTCCACCCTCCTGGATTTCTTTTTTAATCTGAGGTACACGCTCCTTATTATCCCCCGTCAGATCACCTTTACCGTTACCACTTGAGTATTTCTCATGTCCCCAGTTTCTATCCCTCACAGGCTGAAACTGATGTCGGAAACCAAGCTTTGATTTATGAACTAATTCATAATCATCTGCCATTTCTACTGCTAACCTTGCAGTTTTAATCCTCTGCTCTTCCACATGAGTTCTCACTACATCAGGAATTGAATTTTTAAACTCCTCCAAAAGTATCATTTCTCTGAGAGCTTCATACGTTTGGTCTATTTTCAAAGCCTTCATCCACCTATCAAAATTACTCTGTTTGAGCCTTTCAAACTCCATGTATGTTTGACCAAATTCTTTCCTTAAATTTCGAAACCTTTGTCTGTAAGCTTCAGGCACTAGTTCATATGCATCTAAGATGGATTTTTTTCAGCTCCTCATATGACTCAGATACCTCCTCTGATACTGATGCAAACGCTTCACTAGCCCTACCTACCAACTTTGTTTGAATCAGTAATACCCACATGTCCTGTGGCCACTTAATTTGTTTAGCTACCTTCTCAAATGAAATGAAAAAGGCTTCTACCTCCTTCTCATGAAAAATTGGCAATGCTTGGACATATTTAAATAGACCCGCACCAAGCCTTCAACTATGGCGCTCTTTCTCACTATCCTCATCTCTATCATCCAACTGTACGTTTCCCTTTACATCTGCCAATTTTAACTGACTGTCATTTTTCATGGCCATTTTCTGAAGTTCAAACTCTCTCTCTTTATCTTTCTCCCTGATCTGTATCTCCCCTTCTCTTTCTTTTTCCTCCCTCTCTCTTTCTTTTTCCTCGCTATCTCTTTCATATTCAAGTTGCTTTCATTCTTTCTCATGTTCCATTTGTTTAATTTGTAACTGAATTTTTGCCATTTCCAACTGTATCTCAGGCAACTGTAAATGCTTAGCCACTGCCATAATTACCTCAACTTTTCAAATTTTGTCAGGTAATGTTAACTGCAATGTTTTGCCAAATCTAACAGTCTGCTTTTAGTCTCTGTCCGTAAGGAACTGCCTGACCGTCTCCACCCCCAAAACCTTCTGAGCCTCTGAAAGAGCCATTGTCCACAACACACTCCCCACTTAAACTAGAATACCACACCTGAAAAGCAACCACAATGTGTTTACCCCTCACTGTCTTTAAGTTCACTAAGCCAATCCAATAGATAGACTTTTATCCCGGACAAGCCCCCAATTTGTTATGGGCCAGGGTTTAGAGAACTCCAAAGTGTATCATGGAGTTCACCTGACCCACAACCTTTAATAGATTGTGGTATGGGGTGCACACGGCCCACTTTACAGGTGTGGTACAGCAGAAATGGAAAACTATTTTTTAAAGCAAAACAATGTTTATTCTATGAACTCAAAATAACCTTTTTAAAACATACAGTGAACATCTTAGCAACCATCAATTCAAATACAACCCCCAAAGAATACAACACTAAGTAATCCTTAATAACTTCCCAAACAACATCCAGAAGATAAAAGAAACACCTTTTTACAGAAGCACATTAGGGTTACATTCACTACTGAGAACATTTATAATTCTGAATTCACCAAATGATCAAGAGATAGACTTTTCATGGCAGAGAGAACAGCAGTACACCTGCTTTGCCTAGCTTCAGATCCAACACTGAAAACAAAACTAAAACACACCGTGCAGCAAACAGCCTAAAACAAAATTAAAAAGCTGACAGACAGCCCAGCTCCACCCACACTCTGACATCACTGATAAACACACATTTCAAAATGGTACTCTCATATGACATTAAGTCTTTACAGATCCAGAGAGAGGGGTAACCCAGGTTAAAGAGGTGTGAATTGTCTCAAGCCAGGATTGAGACAATTCACACCTCTTTAACCTGGGCTTACCCCTCTCTCTGGATCTGTAAAGACTTAATTAACTGCAAATCCTCGCATTCAAAGTATCGTCTTGCATCTTCGACTTTGTCTATATATATGTTTCTGGAACATACCTCTTCATTCACCCGAGGAAGGAGCAGTGCTCCGAAAGCTAGTGATTTGAAACAAATCTGTTGGACTTTAACCTGGTGTTGTAAGACTTCTTACTGTGCTCACCCCAGTCCAATGCCGGCATCTCCACATCATTGAGATTAAAGGGAGACAAGTCCACAGAACATGAAGGCCTACATCCTAGGGTCTTAAAGGAAGTGGCAGCAAAGATAGTGGGGGCAATAATTATAATATTCCAAATTTTTCTGGATTCTGGAAATGTTCCAGTGGATTGGAAAAAGGCTAATATAACACCCCCATTCAAAAGGAAGAAAGGTAGAAAGTAGGAAACTATAGACCAGATAGTTTGATATCTGTCATTGGGAAATTGTTGGAATCCATTATTAAGGAAGTAGTAACGGGACATTTGGAAAGTCAAAACATAATCCATCAGAGTCAGCATGGTTTTATGAAGGTTAAATACTGATTGACTCATTTACTAGAGTTCTTCAAAGATGTAACAAGCCAAGTGGATAATGGGGGTCCTGCAGATGTAGTTTATCTGGAGTTCCAGAAGGAATTTGATAAGGTGCCACACAAAAGGTTCATACACAGGGCTGGAGGTAATATATTAGCTTTGATAGAGGTTTGGCTAACCAACAGAAAGCAAAGAGTGGGGATAAATGGGTATTTTTCTGGCTAGCAAGCTGTAGCTAGTGGTGTGCCACAGGGTTTGTCCCTCAGGCTCCAAATATTTCCAATCTATATCAAAGTCTTGAATGCAGGGATAGAATGTACGACAGAGAAATTTGCATATAAGAACATAAGAACTAGGAGCAGGAGTAGGCCATCTGGCCCCTCGAGCCTGCTCCACCATTCAATGAGGTCATGGCTGATCTTTTGTGGACTCAGCTCCACTTTCCGGCCCGAACACCATAACCCTTAACCCCTTTATTCTTCAAAAACCTATCTATCTTTATCTTAAAAACATTTAATGAAGGAGCCTCTACTGCTTCACTGGGCAAGGAATTCCATAGATTCACAACCCTTTGGGTGAAGAAGTTCCTCCTAAACTCAGTCCTAAATCTACTTCCCCTTATTTTGAGGCTATGCCCCCTAGTTCTTCTTTCACCCGCCAGTGGAAACAACCTGCCCGCATCTATCCTATCTATTCCCTTCATAATCTTATATGTTTCTATAAGATCCCCCCCTCATCCTTCTAAATTCCAACAAGTACAGTCCCAGTCTACTCAACCTCTCTTCGTAATCCAACCCCTTCAGCTCTGGGATTAACCTAGAGAATCTCCTCTGCACACCCTCCAGTGCCAGTACGTCCTTTCTCAAGTAAGGAGATCAAAACTGAACACAATACTCCAGGTGTGGCCTCACTAACACCTTATACAATTGCAGCAGAACCTCTCTAGTCTTAAACTCCATCCCTCTAGCAATGAAGGACAAAATTCCATTTGCCTTCTTAATCACCTGTTGCACCTGTAAACCAACTTTTTGCGACTCATGCACTAGCACACCCAGGTCTCTCTGCACAGCAGCATGTTTTAATATTTTATCATTTAAATAATAATCCCTTTTGCTGTTATTCCTACCAAAATAGATAACCTCACATTTGTCAACATTGTATTCCATCTGCCAGACCCTAGCCCATTCATTTAGCCTATCCAAATCCCTCTGCAGACTTCCAGTATCCTCTGCACGTTTTGCTTTACCACTTATCTGTGTCGTCTGCAAACTTGGACACATTGCCCTTGGTCTCCAACTCCAAATCATCTGTGTAAATTGTGAACAGTTGTGGGCCCAACACTGATCCCTGAGGGACACCACTAGCTATTGATTGCCAACCAGAGAAACACCCATTAATCCCCACTCTTTGCTTTCTATTAATTAACCAATCCTCTATCCATGCTTCTACTTTCCCCTTAATGCCATGCATCTTTATCTTATGCAACAACCTTTTGTGTGGCACCTTGTCAAAGGCTTTCTGGAAATCCAGATATACCACATCCATTGGCTCCCCGTTATCTACCGCACTGTTAATGTCCTCAAAAAATTCCACTAAATTAGTTAGGCACGACCTGCCCTTTATGAACCCATGCTGCGTCTGCCCAATGGGACAATTTCCATCCAGATGCCTCGCTATTTCTTCCTTGATGATAGATTCCAGCATCTTCCCTACTACCGAAGTTAAGCTCACTGGCCTATAATTACCCGCTTTCTGCCTACCTCCTTTTTTAAACAGTGGTGTCACGTTTGCTAATTTCCAATCCGCCGGGACCACCCCAGAGTCTGGTGAATTTTGGTAAATTATCACTAGTGCATTTGCAATTTCCCTAGCCACCTCTTTTAGCACTCTGGGATGCATTCCATCAGGTCCAGGAGACTTGTCTACCTTTAGCCCCATTAGCTTGCCCATCACTACCTCCTTGGTGATAACAATCCTCTCAAGGTCCTCACCTGTCATAGCCTCATTTCCATCAGTCACTGGCATGTTATTTGTGTCTTCCACTGTGAAGACCGACCCAAAAAACCTGTTCAGTTCCTCAGCCATTTCCTCATCTCCCATTATTAAATCTCCCTTCTCATCCTCTAAAGGACCAATATTAGCCACTCTTTTTTGTTTTATGTATTTGTAGAAACTTTTACTATCTGTTTTTATATTCTGAGCAAGTTTACTCTCATAATCTATCTTACTCTTCTTTATTGCTTTTTTAGTAGCTTTCTGTTGTCCCCTAAAGATTTCCCAGTCCTCTAGTCTCCCACTAATTTTTGCTACTTTGTATGTTTTTTCCTTCAATTTGATACTCCCCTTATTTCCTTAGATATCCACGGTCGATTTTCCCTCTTTTTACCGTCCTTCCTTTTTGTTGGTATAAACCTTTGCTGAGCACTGTGAAAACTCACTTGGAAGGTTCTCCACTGTTCCTCAACTGTTTCACTATAAAATCTTTGCTCCCAGTCTACCTTAGCTAGTTCTTCTCTCATCCCATTGTAATCTCCTTTGTTTAAGCACAAAACACTAGTGCTTGATTTTACCTTCTCACCCTCCATCTGTATTTTAAATTCCACCATATTGTGATCGCTCCTTCCGAGAGGATCCGTAACTATGAGATCCTGAATCAATCCTGTCTCATTACACAGGACCAGATCTAGGACCGCTTGTTCCCTCATAGGTTCCATTACATACTGTTCTAGGAAACTATCGCGGATACATTCTATAAACTCCTCCTCAAGGCTGCCTTGACCGACCTGGTTAAACCAATCAACATGTAGATTAAAATCCCCCATGATAACTGCTGTCCCATTTCTACATGCATCTGTTATTTCTTTGTTTATTGCCTGCCCCACCATAATGTTCCTATTTGGTGGCCTATAGATTACTCCTATCAGTGACTTTTTTGCCTTACTATTCCTGATTTCCACCCAAATGGATTCAACCTTATCCTCCATAGCACCGATGTCATCCCTTACTGTTGCCCGGATGTCATCCTTAAATAACAGAGCTACACCACTGCCCTTACCGTCCATTCTATCCTTTCGTATAGTTTGATACCCTTGGATATTTAACTCCCAGTCGTGACCATCTTTTAACCATGTTTCAGTAATGGCCACTAAATCATAGTCATTCACGATGATTTGCGTCATCAACTCATTTACCTTATTCCGAATACTACGAGCATTCAGGTAAAGTACACTTATGTTGGCTTTTTTACCTCTGTTCTGAATCTGAATATGACACTAAAATAGGCGGGGAAGCAAGTTGCAATGAGGAAATAAGAATTTACAAATGGATATGGATAGGTTATGTAAGTAGGCCAAAATTTGGCAGATGGTATTTAACATGGATAAGTGTGAGGTTATCCATTTTGGTCGGAGGAATAAAAAGGCCACTTATTATCTAAATGGCGAGAAACTTCAAAATGCTTCGGTGCAGAGGGATCTGGGTGCCCTTGTGCAGAAAGTTAGTATGCAGGTGCAGCAGGTATTAAGGACGGCAAATGGAATTTTGGCATTCGTTGCAAATGGAATAGAGCATAAAATTAGGGAAGTGTTGTTGAAGCTGTATAGGGAATTGGTGAGATTGCATTTGGAGTACTGCACACAGTTTTGGTCCCGTTACCTGAGGATTGTTCACTAGATTGATTCCTGGAATGCGGGATTTGTTTTACCAACATCCTGGGGGTTGCCATTGACAAGAGACTGAATTAGACTAACCATATAAATATTATAGCTACAAGGGCAGGTCAGTGGCTATGAATCCTGCAGTGAGTAACTCATCTCCTGAATCCCCAAAGCCTATGCACCACTTAAGGGCACAAGTCAGGAGTGTGATGGAATACCCCCGACTTGCCTGGATGAGTGCAGCTCCAACAACACTCAAGAAGTGTGACATCATCCAGGACAAAGCAACCCACTTGATTGGCACCCCTTCCACAAACATTCACTCCCTTCATCACTGACACAAAGTAGCAGCAGTGTGTACCCTCTACAACGTGCCCTGCAGGAAGTTCGCCAAGGCGCCTCAGGCAGCACCTTCTAAATCCAAAATCAGTACCATCTAGAAGGACAAGGGCAGCAGATACCTGGGAGCACCACCACCTGCAAGTTTCACTCCAAGTCACCCACCATCCTGACTAGGAAATATATTGCTATTCCTTCACTGTCGCTGAGTCAAAATCCTGGAACTCCTTCCGTAATAGCACAGTGGGTGTACTTACACCACATGGGCTGCAGTGGTTCAAGAAGGCAGCTCACCACCTTCAAAAGGGCAATTAAGAATGGGCACCAAAGGCTGGCCTAGTCATCAATGTCCACATCCTGGATAAATGATTTAAAAAAAGAAATTGAACAGTTTAGGCTTATCCACATTGGAGATTAGAACAATGAGAGGAGATCTAATTGAGGTATATAAGATGATTAAAGGTGATTGACAGGGTAGAAGTAGAGCAGATGTTTCCCCTTGTTGGACATTCTAGAAAGAGAGGCCATAGTTTTAGGCTAAGGGCTGGCAGAGTTTAAACAAAATGAGTAGGAATTGCTTCACTCAAAGGCTCATAAATCTATGTAATTCTCTACCCCAGAGTGCAGTGGATGCTGGAACACTAAACAAATTTAAGGTGGAGATAGATAGGTTTTCAACTAGTAGCGGGATGAAGGGTTATGGGAAGCAGGCAGGAAGGTGGAGATGAAGTCGAGATGAGACGAGCCATGATCAAATTATATGGCGGAGCAGACTCAAGAGGCTGAATTGCCTACTCCTGCTGTTAGTGCTTATGATCTTATCACCTGCACCCACTGACCTTCCACACTCCACAAAACTGCGCACCCACTAACCTTACACACGTCACAAACTTGCACACCCACTGACCTTACACACTTCACAAAACTGCACAACAACTGACCTTACACACTTCATAAGTCTGCACACCCACTGACCTTACAGTCACAATTCACAATCTGTACATCCACTATCCTTCAAGTAACAATTCACAAACCTATTATAGGAAGGATATTGTTAAACTAGAAAGAGTGCAGAAGAGATTTACGAGGATGCCACCAGGAATTGATGGTCTGAGCTGTAAGGAGAGCTGGATAGGCTGGAACTTTTTTCTCTGGCGCGTAGGAGGCTTAGCGGTGACCTGGTAGAGGTCTATAAAATAATGAGGGGCACAGATAAGATAGATAGTCAACATCTTTTCACAAAGGTAGAGGAGTCGAAAACTAGAGCATAGGTTTAAGGTGAGAGGAGAGAGATACAAAAGAGACCAGAGGGGAAATTCATTCACACAGAGGGTGGTGAGCATCTGGAACGAGCTGCCCGAGGCAGTGCTGGAGGCGGGTACAATTTTTTCCTTTAAAAAACAGTTAGACAGTTATTTGGGCAGGGTGGGTATAGAGGAATTTGGGCCAAATGCGGGCAAGTGGGACTAGCTCAGTGATAGAAACTGGGCGGCATGGAGAAGCTGGGCCAAAGGGCCTGTTTCAATGCTGTAAACATCTATGACTCTATGTACACCCACTTTCCTTAAAGTCAACATTCACAAGCCTGTACACCCACATTCCTTACAGTCAAAATTCACAAACCTGTACACCCACTAACCTTATAGTCGCAATTCACAATCCTGCACAGTCTCAATTCATAAACCGATACACCCACTGACCTACATCACAATTCATAAACCTGTACACACACTGACCTACAGTCACAATTCATAAACCTGTACACCCACTAACCTTATAGTCGCAATTCACAATCCTGCACAGTCTCAATTCATAAACCGATACACCCACTGACCTACATCACAATTCATAAACCTGTACACACACTGACCTACAGTCACAATTCATAAACCTGTACACCCACTAACCTTATAGTCGCAATTCACAATCCTGTACAGTCTCAATTCATAAACCTATACACCCACTGACCTACATCACAATTCATAAACCTGTACACACACTGACCTACAGTCACAATTCATAAACCTGTACACCCACTGACCTACAGTCACAATTCACAAACCTGTACACCCACTGACCTACAGTCACAATTCATAAACCTGTACACACACTGACCTACAGTCACAGTTCATAAACCTGTACACACACTGACCTACAGTCACAATTCATAAACCTGTACACACACTGACCTACAGTCACAATTCATTAACCTGTACACCCACTGACCTACAGTCACAATTCACAAACCTGTACACCCACTGACCTACAGTCACAATTCACAAACCTGTACACCCACTGACCTACAGTCACAATTCATAAACCTGTACATCCACTGACCTACAGTCACAATTCATAAACCTGTACACCCACTGACATCATAGTCTCAATTCACAAACCTGTATTATCACTGATGTCATGATATTCAGGTAAACATCATAGCACATACATACTGATGGACAGATCAACGGACCAATCAACACACACACAACACCACAGCCAATCACAGGCAAGAGCATACACAGCACAAAACAGGGAACACGACACTTCCTGAGCATTCCAGCAGGAGACAGCTCAGGGCACAGAGCTCACAGCAAGCCACTCAGACATCCACCATGTGCTGAGTGCCACTACAAGATAGTATTAGGAATAGGTCCACAGATTCTAGGGTTATGATCGAACCTCAGTAACCAGCTTACCACTGTAAATAAATGTTAGCAATAAAACTGAGTTGTACCATTCGCAACCGTGTTGGTTCGTCTGTGTAGCAGAGTACCCAACACATCAACTGACTTTACAGTCACAATTCAGAAATGTACACAGTGAACCTACAGTGGCAATTCCCAAACCTGTACACCCACTGACATTACATTCACAATTCACTAACCTGTACATCCACTGACCTTAAAGTTACATTTCACAAATCTGCACACCTGCTGACCTTGCAGTCAAATTTCACAAGCCTGTACATCCACTGACCTTACTGTCACAATTTACAAATCTGCACACCTCCTAACCTTACAGTCCAAATTCACAAACTTGTACACCCACTGACCTTACAGTCACACCTCATAAATATCTTGGGTGGGATTCTCTGGGAATCGGCGGGGCGTCCAGAAACGGCGCAGTGGAGTGGCGGGAACCACTCCAGCGTCGGGCCGCCCCAAAGGTGCGGAATCATCCGCACCTTCAGGGGCTAGGCCGGCGCCGGAGTGTTTGTGCCCCGCCGGCCGGCGTTGAAGGCCTTTGGCGCCGCGCCAGCCGGGGCCGAAGGGACTCCGCCAGCCGGCATGGGTCCACGCATGCGCGGGAGCGTCAGCGACTGCTGACGTCAACCCCGTGCATGCGCAGGGGTGTTCACCTTCGCGCCGGCCATCGCGGAGGCTTACACGGCCGGCGTGGAGGAATGAAGTGCCCCCACGGCACAGGCTCGCCCGCGGATCGGTGGGCCCCGATCGCGGGCCAGGCCACCATGGGGGCACCCCCCGGGGGCCAGATCGGCCGCGCCCCCCCAGGACCCCGGAGCCCACCCGCGCCGCCAGGTCCCGCAGGCAAGGGACCAACTCCAATTTACGCCGGCGGGTCCTGCTTAGACCGTGTGGGACTTCGGCCCATCGTGGGCTGGGGAGTGGGCGGGGGGGGGGGGCGGTGGGGTGGGGGGGGAGAGGGGGGGGGGGGCGCCGACCGGCACGCCCGATTCCCGCCCCTGCCAAATCTATGGGGCCGGAGAATTCGGCAGACAGCGGGGGCAGGATTCACGCCGCCCCCCGGCAATTCTCCGACCCGGCGGGGGGATTGGAGAATTATCTGATTTGCTAGTCCATTTGTATACTCTGAAACGTAAACCCGAATGTAACTCTCTGAGTCACTAGCCCTACTGTAACCCTGTGGGACACTCACTTCATCGTAAAAGCTCCTTGAAATTAATATTGTAGAAAAATTATCAAAAAAAAAATTTAATAGGGAAATCCTGCGCTGCCCTTTGCGAATATTCAGTTACCCAGCCCTGAATATAATACATGTACCATGCCCACATCAGTCACTGTAATACTCTAATATCTCCCAGAGCTCACTGCATTAGGCTCTAGTTTACTGTAACTCTACTTGATATAATCGCAAAATTTTCTAATGTAACCCATCGCTCACTACATACTCTACATCTGTCAGAGAATAATGTCAATTAAATATTAAATAGCAAACTTAAATGTGGCAACACCAAGTCAAAAGAGCCAATGTGAGATTGGCTTTGTAAGCATGAGAACAAATCGGGAATTAAATCGCGCAATCTGCCAGTCCCACCAGCAGCAAGAAGCTTGGAAGGTAGGGAATTTAATTTCCCATGAGGCCAAAAATCAGTTCCCTGACTTTGGAATGAACTTTCAATATTCTGTGCAGGACCTTCAAGGTGGATTAAAGGCAACCTGAGTTCCCATTGAAAAATATTGCAAAGACATTTTGCATGTCATCTCTGCTCGATAAAAGGCCACCTCATTGGAATTTAGTTTCCCCTTCAAATTACCTTCCCTGCCAGCGAGAAATTAGAACGTTCACATTTACAAATGTATACCAGTAGCAATTATCAGGCGAGCGTCACTTCTTCCATGACTTTGAAGTCAGTAGATTCTGCTTTCGCCTTCTTTGGGACCTTCTTTGACTCATGTCAGGTGCCAGTAGGACAAGCTGAGCAAAGACTGGAAACAGGAGGCATGATAGTGTTGTAAAGTTGGGGTTAAGGAGCGGGTCGGGTAGAATGGAGACTGGAAACTGGTGGCAGGCTAACGATCGAAGAAGGGGTAAGGAGTTATGGGAGCTGGACATAGGAGTCAGATTTTGGAGAGTAGGTAGAGTCAGTGAGAGGCTGGAAACGGGAGGCGTGCTTAGGGTAGAAGCGGGGCCTGGTGGAGCCGAGGCTAGACATGCGAGGCAGATGAAGACTGAGGGTAGGTGCAGGTGAAGCAGAGGCTGGAAACAGGTGTTATGATCTGTGCAAACCACGCCCCAAAAGGAATCTTGACAAGCTATCACCACAATTTTCTATTTGTATTTTGAATTTAATATGAGATGCTATGCATACTGAAGTCAGTAGTTTCAAATTCCAGTAACAATTTTGGAGATTGTAAATATTAAATTAAAACATTTATGAAAAAGGAAAAGAAAACTTAAACACACAAGATTGCATTATATAAGGGTCTATCCTATTGATTCCCTTATTTCCCGTTTCTATATTTATGCTGTCAACATTTTGATCCATGAATGCTCAATGGAAAGTTTAAGTCAAGCAGCAGATAGAATGAAGAATTCAAAAAGTTATAACATGGTGCATGGCGCTGCTAGCTTTCAAACAGGAGAACATAGACACTGTGGCACCCAAGAGATGGGGTTGGACTCAGTTCTAATGGTTGCTGATGGTCAATGAATTGGGCAAAATACCATATTTTGACCGGTAACAGGTGTTGATTGGACCCTGCCTGAGTGGGATGATTTGCAGAGACCTAAGGAAAGCGGAGTTGAGTCTGGACACACAGAGAAAAAGACCTGCTCCCCCTCTTCTCACTCCAGAAAGGCTGTGAGTTGATGCATTTCTGAACCTACAGAGAACCTAAGTGAATGAATTCACAGTGGAAACCTCAAACCTAAAGCCTGTATTGAAGCAAGGTGTGGTAGAAATAACCATCTGAAACAAAGAGTTTTATTTTTTTACTTATAATGTTCACCCCTCTCTTCCCCTTTGTGTTTGTTTGTCTTCTGTGTGTGTGGAGGTTGGGGAGGAGTTAAAGTGGGGTTTAAGAATTAGATAATAGTTAACCAGTTATATTTTCTGCATGTTTCATTATAGTTTTTGTTTCCCACGCATGCGCAGTGGAGGGAGTCTCTTCCGCCTCCGCCATGGTGGAGACCGTGGCGGAGGCGGAAGGGAAAGAGTGCCCCCACGGCACAGGCCCGCCCGCGGATCGGTGGGCCCCGATCGTGGGCCAGGCCACCATGGGGGCACCCCCTGGGGCCAGATCGCCCCGGAGCCCACCCACGCCGCCTTGTCCTGCCATTCAAAAGGTGGTTTAATCCACGCCGGCGGGACAGGCAATTTATCGGCGCGACTTCGGCCCATCCGGGCCGGAGAATCCAGCGGGGGGGCCCGATTCCTTCCCCCGCCGAATATCCGGTGCCGGAGACTTCGGCAACCAGCGGGGGCGGGATTCACGCCAGCCCCCAGCGATTCTCCGACCCGGCGGGGGGTCGGAGAATGACGCCCCTGGTGACTGTAATTATTGGGCAGCCAAGGGCCAAACACTCTGGGTACTTTTCCATGCATTATTGGTTAATTCAATTGCATTGCGACTCTAGGTCAAGGGAGCGTTGGAATTAACTGCACCTTAGACCAAGGTGTGTTAACAGTTTACACAGTTAAAATCTGTCTTACAGAACATTCCCCCAAAAGATTCTTACTTGGTTAGACACGCAAATAAACAGTCCTGATAGATATTTAATCTTTCAGTAATTAAATATTCCAGTAACAAGGCACCCACTGCTGCTGTAGGGAAGAGATGTTCCAATGCTTTTCTGTCTCCTACTCTGCTGTGGAAAATTCTGGTTTGGTAACCGAATTAGAACCATTGTTTTCCCCTCTCTAAGGTGAAGCTCACGTTGCAGCAGGTTTGTTCTTGACCTCAGAGTCTCATAACATTGCAATCCCAGCAATATGTGGAGTTGCCATTCATTTTGTGTCATTTGCCACCTGCAGACAGAGGCACGGATGAAGGGATGGAGGAAGGTGGATGCTTCCAAGGGGCGCAGCTGGTGAATGGCAGCTCACTTGCGACTCCAAACCTCCATCCACCCAGGTGAATGGGCACGGCTGAAAAGCGCTCATGTGGGTAATCTTTTGAAGATACCAAGGCTCTTAAATCTCTCTATAGAATCTCAAGGGTAGTGGAGGCAAGCTGAATAGTGTCAGAGGGAGGGTTGTCGCACAATATTCTCAACAACCCTGGTCAAAAAGTCATGTATGAACAGGAGGAATACGCATTTCTGGTCCTCCAAGATGTCGTTCACTTGGAAGGGGGCTAGGCACAGGGCTCAGGTTTTCTGGCTCTGAGATGGAGGCGAACTACATGCTCATTAGGTTTATTGCTTCAATTTGTTCACAGATCCAGTGAGGCTCAGATGATGCAGGCTCCAACCAACTCTGTCTTTCTCCTGGCTCTCATCCTGATGAGAAGTAAGGCCCATCGCAGGTTGGCGAGGGGCCAGGAAGATCAACAGCCTGAGCATCAAGAGGCAGCAAGGCCTCCAAAAGGCCAGGATGCTGATGAACTGGATGCACTGCAACGTCAAACAGTGGTCTGACCACAGGTGTATCGCCAACGGCACAGCTATCTGCAGATAAGCTAAAGACAATGCCGAATGTGCTTTTGGATATTCTGGAATGTGATTGTAAACATCTGGCATCTTCTCATGACACCTGCGGCCACAAGGACTTGGGAGAGAATCCCATGCTGGAGGCATGGAAGTTCACCGCCACCTTAAACATCTTTGCCAGTGGCTGCATCCAGGGCTCCTGGAACCGGTGCAGCATCTCTCAGACAATGACACACAAGTTAAAATGAGAGGTGACAGCTGACAGCTATTCGGGAGAGTGCACGAATATGTCCAGTTCCTCCTGGATCCTGAATGCCAGGCTGCAACAGCATTGGGTTTTCCGGCAATCTCAGGTCAGTCATATTCATCAATATTCCACGTTTTGAATGTGCAGTTCATAAGTGGTCACAGAAGGCAAATCCTGCATGAATGTCCTGAGTCCCAGGGAGATCTCATATTCTGACCCACACCCAGATGCCACAGATTTTTGAAGACCACGGCGATCGCAGGACTGGTTCCTTGAGGACAAGGGATTCCCCAGAAGACAATGATGTGTGCTGTTGAGGAGAGCTCTGGAGTTCATTACCAGACTCTGATTGGGGTCCATATTCCAAGGGCTCACATGTCACAACCATAACAGCAGACAGAACATGGAGGGACTCCTCCAGTCTTCAGTCCAGTCTGTGCTTGACCTCTGCCAACTCTGCCTACTGTTCCCCAACTTTTCTCTGCACCTCCAAAATGTCAGTTATGGCCAGGTCCAGAAGCTCATATCTGCATGGGGCTCAGCAGAGGCCTGGTCTCCAGCAGACCACCACTGTCACTTCATCCACCAACCATGGATCCGTGTCAGTGATGTGCTCACAAGATTGTGACCCCAAGGCTTCTCCAGAACATGGATCCACCGTGGTGACTGTATCTGTGCTAGTTGAGGGTGCAGTTGAATGCCATGATGATGCATCCCATGAGGCATCCTCCTCAGAGGTGGGGTTGGATATGGGTTGGTGGCTGGTATCTGGAACAGAGAAAATAAAGATTTAATGATTGACTAAGTAGGCTCCTTAATTAAATAACTGTGTCATTATGTGGGCGCCATCGGCAACTGTAGACCAGAGGCATCCTCACTGGCTTCCTGGGGGAGTCCTAACTCACCTTCAGCACAGGTACGGTCCTGCTCCTCCCTGCTATCTCTGTGGTCTGCTTCTCCTATAGGGTGAGGACTCAGGTATCAGGGTCTGGAAATTCTTCCATGTCTTGTGGATGTTCTTATCCTGCAGAAAGACAGAAGGATAGATTGTTATCCCAATGATTCAATGAGTAGTTCAGGAGCACCTATGGCAGCTGCGGAATCCCCCCGCGTAGCAGGATGTCCTGCAATTGATAGAAGATTGAGTGCATGAGGCAGCTGGCACACAGTCAGTGCAGATGTCTAATCTGCTGGTGAGTATTAATCCAAGCTCCTGTGTGACACCCCTGTGTACTCACACACTTAGACTGCCTGATGCCCTGATGAGTGTCAGTTTACGTGAGCAGATGGTGCTCCTGGAGGAGCGCAGCAGATTATGCATCATCTGTTGGCTGTTCTGTGCTGGGCTACACAGATGCTAACGTCCACCATGGACACCGTGGTCAGATGGTAGAACATCCTCCTGCCATGCTAGGGAACCAAGAGCTCCTACCTTTCTTTCATAGCCTGAGGGAGAGTTTCCAGGGAGGCTTCATTGAATCATGAGGCTGCACGTTGTTTTCTTGCTTTCTTGGTCTCAGCAGAAGTCAGTGCAGGAAGAGATTGGCGGTCAAAAGGCCTTGTTGCACCGGATTCAATGATGCGACAAGGCCATTAAATCTCATGAGAGGCCTCTCGCGAGATTTGCGGTGCCTGGAATGCCTCCCGAGGTCTAACGAGATCGCGTGAGACAATCGCAATCTGTATCTTACCCTCACTGGGCGAGATCCTGATTAACATATTTAAGTGAGCCATTAGCATCAAAGTAAGGGGAAGTAGATTTAGGACTGAGCTTAGGAGGAACTTCTTCACCCAAAGGGTTGTGAATCTATGGAATTCCCTCCCCAGTGAAGCAGTTGAGGCTCCTTCATTAAATGTTTTTAAGATAAAGATAGATAGTTTTTGGGAGAATAAAGGAATAAAGTGTTATGGTGTTCGGGCGGGAAAGTGGAGCTGCATCCACAAAAGATCAGCCATGACCTTGTTGAATGTCGGAGCAGGCCCGAAGGGCCAGATGGCCTACTCCTGCCCCGAGTTCTTATATTCTTAAATATGTCTGCATCCGATTCTCCCGAGGCCCAGGAACTAATGTCCATCATGCCTGGGACACTTCGCCAGGGTGCCATTTAGCACTGATCCACACAAACATGAACCAGGCGTAACAGCACCTGGGGGTGGGGGGGGGGGGGTGTCCAAGGCCTCCGGAGGCCCCTGTGTGGTCGGGCTCTGGGTAGAGTGGCATGCTGGCGCACCTTCTGCCACCCAGACACCCTGGTAGTGCCACCCTGGCACTGCCAGGCTGGTAGGGGCACTGCCAGGGTGCCTGGCTGGCAGTGCCAAAGTGCCTGGGTGCCAGGATGCCCATGCCAGGGTTCTGGCCCAGGGGTGCCCTGTCCTTAAGAGGTGGAGTGAGGCAGGGCTCGAGGACCACCGAAGAAGTAAGTCGGGTTTTTGGAGGGGTCCGGATGCCGTGGTGGGGTGTCCAAGGGGAGATCGAGAGATCGTGCCGGCATTTAAAAAATGGCACCCCGATCTCTTCCTGCACTGACGAGCTGAGTGAATGCAATGAGTGATTGGCTGTCCAGCCACTCTTTAGATTTGGTACCAAACCTTTGACTCGATGAGGAATGGGTAGCGGCGGCTATGTTCTGCTCCCCGCACCCCCAGCGCCACCCACACAAGATTGGTAATGCTGCACATGGATGCATAGGTAATGAGCTGACCAGCGCAAGATTGCACATAGTCAGGCATACCATTACCCCCCACCCCCACCCTCCCGCTAGACTACCCCCACCAGTGGAAATCACTCTGACTTCCTCTTCTGCCACCCAACTTCAGAATGGAAGATCCTGCCCCAAGTAACATAAGGGAATGAGGGCATAGGATAGGGTTTATGCCACATTATTATATATCATAAATGCTCGTAAATATTTTCATGCCTGTGAAGTCATTTAATTTTCCTGGAAGTAACAGGGCTGATTAACATAGAAAACAAATATCTGCTGCCCAACATGTGCAGAACGGCATTAGTACAGAATGGCTGGGTTATATCACTGCAAAGAGCTGCAAATGAATTGTCGAACTGAATTATTTTCGCTTACGATGAGCTAGAAAAGGGACAATTTCTAACTTTTCCATCCTCTACAGTTCCTGAAATGTTATAAAAGAGAGATTGTAATAGATTGGTCTGGAAATTCAATCATGCAGTGCATGGGTATTGTGCAACGATGATAATGGCATGCACGTTCATTCAACTCCAGCTATGTGTTGCACACCATATTGGTTAGGATATCCTTTCGACCTTTCGCTTGAAACAGGTGTTTGGTCATACCGCCTATGCAAATCAAGCATTTAATGCTAACTTCAGCCCCCTTTCTTCGATTGAGCTGTTTGCAGGCTGTGATCAGTTTTTTTTCTTTCAGGCAAAAAGCAGACAAACCAGCAGGGGTGATAGGCAGGAATGTGGGCTTGAAGTTACAAGCAGATCTGCCATGATCTTATTGAATGGTGGGGCAGGCTCAAGGGGCCGAATGGCATACTGCTGCTCCTAAGTCGTATGTTCGTATTTTAAAGGGGATCACCGAAAGCTGTCACCAGATAGATAGGAACATGGAAAGAATAAACTATTTTGCCTCTGATGCAGCAATGATACTCCAAACCCCAGCTGAAAAACCAGCAACTTCAGGGGTATTTCCCTAAATGTCACAATTCTATTTTGTGCTGATGGAGGATTTTAACCTTTGGGAAACAGAGCGAATGGAAGAAAGAATAAAAATAAAGAGAGCATGAAATATAATCTGGCTGGTTGAACCATTTTACTCCATCTCTTAAACGTCTGCATTGAGATCCACCAGCACGCCAGGTTAAAATGGAAGTGGTTTATTTGGTTTACCCTGGTGAGTTAGGGGAATTTGTATGTCCCTTCAGAGGACAGAGCAAGGCAAGATTTCCTCTGGCCGCTCTGTGAAACAAGAATGTGAGTGCTTTCATCGAGAACAGGTTTATGATATCGAATACATAGAATCCCTACAGTCAGGAGGAGGCTATTCAGCCATCGAGCCTGCCCTGCCCTCCAAATGAGCACCGTACCTGAGCCACTCCCTCGCCCTATCCCGGTAACACCGCCTAACCTGCACATCTTTGGACGGTGGGAGGAAACTGAAGCACCTGGAGGAAACCCACGCAGGCACCGGGAGAACGTGCAAAACTCCACCCAGTCACCCAATTGGTGGAATTTGAATTCAATAAAAATCTGAAATTAAAAGTCTAAAGGCGACCATGAAACCATTGGGAAAAAACCATCTGGTTCACTAATGTCCTGTAAGGAAGGAAATCTGCCGTCCTTTCCTGGCCTACATGTGACTCCAGACCCACAGCAATGTGGTTGACACTTAAATGCCCTCAGGAATGGACAATAAATGCTTGTCCTGCCCACGATGTCCACATGCCATGAGTGAATAAAGAAAAATGTGCTATCTATCTTCTCTTTGAAAGCGTCCATGATATAATAGTCACAGAAAACTATTTCTTATGATATCAGATTGCACAATGTAGCTGCTCCCAGGGTAAAGAGGTTTCTCTTGAATTTCCTCCTGGCTTTGTTTGTGGCTAACTTACATTTATGGCACTTGTCTTGGTCTCCCTCACAATCGAAACATCTCTTTGTCTACCCTATCAAATCCGTTCAGAATCATGAAGATCTCTCTGTCCAGTCACCCTTCAGTTTCCTCTTTAACAGAGAAAAGAGCCCCAAGTCTGTTCAATCTTTCTTGATAAGCACAGCAGTTCCGGTATCATCGAAATATCTGCACCTGCATTCTTTTTTAGTTTGAGATTATGCTCCTGATTCCTGAGTCGAGATTGTTTATGTAAGTTACAGGGTGGGATTCTCCATCGGCCGGTGCCAGCATCAGGAAACGCAATTGGGCGGAGAATCAGTTTCGGCACCGAAATCGTGGCGGGCACCGGTTTCACGCCAAATCGCAATCGGCCGTCGCCCCGTCAGCGGCGTCAATGCATTACAGAAAGCACTTACAGTAAATACCTTTGACATATCATTTGCGGGCTCGACCCGGTATTCTCCGTGACCTCTGCAAATCTCCGCCTTCACTGGTCAAATTCCTGACGGCAAGGTTCACTTGTGCTTTTAAAAATCGTGAAACAGCCACCGTGTCTGCTGAGAGGGAGAAAGGGGGTACGGAAAGTATCCAACATTGCCATACTTTTCTGACAGTCGTGCTGCTGGCCGAGGGGCTTCTGCCAGGGCCGAGGGGAGTAGCAGGCACAGTGGGGTCAGGGTGGGCGGGCACGGAACACCATTGCCATGGTCTGAAAGACAGCCATGCAGCTGCCCATGCCGCTGACTGCCCACTGTGAACTTAGGGCCACAGGTCATATGGGTGTTCCCCCAGGGCACCCCCTCGCCATGTGCCCTCTGTCCCCAGCCAACCCATCAGCGGGATGGGTGTGCTCCAGCGCAACCAGTGCCATCTCGTTAACTGAGATGAGTATGTGAGAGAGTGAAGTGTGTGTGGTAGTAGAGGTATTACGGTTCCTGATAATGCTGGAACACCATTGGTAGAAATTGTATGCTTCCTACTGGTCAAGCGGTATGGTAGCTCCGCCCTGCTAGGCAGGGTATAACAGCCCGTGCCGCCCCAGCAGCCTTCATTCTGTACCTGAGATGCTGGGGGAAACATCGAGCTTATTAAACCCTTCAGTTGAACTACTACCTCGCTTTAGTGGTCATTGATCGTGCATCAATTTAATAAGCTAGATTTAAAAGGATGGAGCTCCGAATCAAGCCGGAGTGTCGGCAACTCAGCCCCCATGCGACGAACTCAGCAGCAATCTTCAAGCACTGGCTGGCGTGGTTTAAAGGATATCTCGGGACGGCCGAAAACACACCCACGGGAGAACAGAAAATTCAAGTCCTGAACTCGAGAGTGAGCCCGGAGATTTACACGCTCATCGAGGAAGCGGATGACTTTGATGCAGCAATAGAGCTGCTAAAAGGACATTATATTCGCCCGGTCAACCAGGTCGACGCCCGACATCTGCTAGCAACGTGGCGACAAATCCCTGGGGAATCGCTGGAAGAATTCTACCGTGCACTCCTGGTTTTGGGGAGAAACTGCAGCTGCCCACAAGTTTCGGCGAGCGAACACACTGAACTCTTGGTCCGGGACGCTTTCGTGGCAGGTATGCTATCCTCCCAAATCCGCCAGCGATTGTTGGAAAAAGACTCTCTAGGTCTCAAGGAGGCACGGGCCCTTGCAGGCTCCCTGGATGTGGCCTCCAGAAACACTCGCGCTTACGTTCCCGACTGTGCGGCAGCCCCCTGGGCAGCGTGGAACCCCTCCGCAGCCGACCCTGAGACATCCCCCATCCCCCCATAAGCTTATGCTGCAAGGTGGCCTGGCAACCCCGGGGGGCCCCGCTGCTACTTTTGCGGGCAGGCCAAGCACCCCCACCAGCGCTGCCCGGCCCACGCATGCACCTGCAAGGGATGCGGTAAAAAGGACCATTTCATGGGGTATGCCAGGCCCATGCGATTGCCGCGGTCCCCGGCGGCGAATGCAGACCGTCACCACAAACCTCTCCACGGTCCCCATGCGGCCAGCGGACGCCGCCATCTTCCTACTCCAGGGCCATATGCGGCCCCCGGCGCTGCCATCTTGTCCCGGGGACGCCACATTAGATGGTTGGGCGCCGCCATTTTGTGCACCCCCAGCCATGTGCGACCAATGGGAGCCGACATATTGGATGGATCCCCAGGACTGCGGCTCGGCTGACCCCACACTGCCCGAAGAGAATACTCAACTACTGCGATTAGCCTCGGTGATTCTGGATCAGTCCCGGCCTTGAACACTCTTAACGGCTACAACGACTGTATTTATCAACGGGCACGAGACGTCCTGCCTAATCGACTCTGGGAGCACGGAGAGCTTTATACACCCCGATAAGGTAAGGCGCTGTTCTCTCCTCGTCCACCCCGTTAATCAAAAAATCTCCCTGGCCTCTGGTTCCCACTCAGTAGAGATAAATGTGTTCTGTATAGCAAATCTCACAGTAAATATTACTGGCTCTACGTCCTTCCCCACCTCTGTGCGGCCACACTCCTGGGTTTAGACTTCCAGTGTAATCTCCAAAGTCTAACTTTCAAATTCGGCGGCCCTATATCCCCCCCCCTCACTGTCTGCGACCCTTAAGGTCGACCCGCCTTCCCTGTTTGCGAACCTCACCCCGGATTGCAAACCCATCGCCACCAGGAGCAGACGGTACAGTGCCCAGGACCGGATCTTTATTAGATCAGAGGCCCAAAGGCTACTGAGGGAAGGAGTCATTGAAGCCAGCATGCAAGTGGAGGCGCCACAGGGGTGAGAGAGGCTTCGGTTTTGTCCCCGATCTGAGAGAACCATCGGTTCGTCCAGGGGAGAATGGATGGAGGGTTCCTGAGCTGGCCCAGGGCAGGAATTAGAAGGATGGGGGACCTGTTTTTAGATGGGACGTTTGTGAGCCTTGGGGCGCTGGTGGAAAAACTTGGGCTTCCCCCCGGAAATGCCTTCAGGTACATGCAGATAAGGGCGTTTGTAAGACGGCAGGTCAGGGAGTTCCCGCTGCTTCCAGCACTCAGGATCCAGGATAGGGTGCTCTCGGGGGTGTGGGTTGGAGAAGGCAAGGTCTCGGCGATCTACCAGGAGATGCAGGAGGAGGAGACCTCGGTGGAGGAGCTTAAGGGTAAATGGGAGGAGGAGCTGGGGAGGAAGTAGACGAGGGTACGTGGGTGGATGCCCTGGGTAGGGTTAATTCTTCCTCCTCTTGCGCCCGGCTTAACCTGATACAATTTAAGATTCTTCACAGAACGCATTTGACAGGGGCGAGGCTGAGCAGGTTCTTTGGGGTGGAAGACAGGTGTGGGAGGTGTTTGGCGAGCCCAGCAATTCACGCCCATATGTTCTGGCTGTGCCCGGCGCTGTATGGATTCTGGAGGGGCGTTTTAAGGACGGTGTTTAAGGTGGTGAACACCCGGGTTAAGCCGAGCTGGGGGTTAGCACTATTTGGGGTATCGGACGAGCCGGGAGTGCAGGAGGCAAAAGAGGCTGGTATTCTGGCCTTTGCATCCCTGGTCGCCCGGCGGAGGATTCTGTGACAGTGGAAAGATGTGAGGCCCCCAAGCGTGGAAGCCTGGATCAGCGACATGGCAGGGTTCATTAAATTGGAGAGGGTAAAATTTGCCTTGAGAGGGTCTGTGCAAGGGTTCTTCAGGCGGTGGTAACCGTTTCTAGACTTTCTAGCGGAGCGTTAGGAGGTGGTCAGCAACCCAGGTTTGGGGGGGGGGGTGGAGGGGGGGAGGAGGGGTGTGTGCACTTTGTGTTTACTATTGTGTTTATTATTGCTTAATGGGGGGCTCGTATATTGGGGGAAGTCGGGATGTAGTTGTAAGATGTTTATTTATGTGTTATTTGTTTTTCTTTTTTCTGTAAGGGGGGTCGGTTGAAAATATGTAAAAATTTGCGCGATATCTGGGGCGGGATTCTCCGACCCCCCGCCGGGTTGGAGAGTCGCCAAGGCGTGGCGTGAATCACGCCCCCGCCGGCCGCTGAATTCTCCAGCACCGAAAATTTGGCGGGGGCGGGAATCGCGCCGCGCCAGTCGGCGGCCCCCCCGGCGATTCTCCGGCCCGCAATGGGCCAAAGTCCTGCTGCTGTCATGCCAGTCCCACCAACGTGAATCAAACCACCTACCTTACCGCCGGGACTGACGGCGCGGGCGGGCTCTGGGGTCCTGGGGGGGCCCGGGGCGATCTGGCCCCAGGGGGTGCCCCCACGGTGGCCTGGCCCGCGATCGGGGCCCACCGATCCCGGGCGGGCCTGTGCCATGGGGACACTCTTTCCCTTCCGCCTCGGCCATAGCCTCCAAGATGGGCGATGCGGAAGTGACCCCCCCCCACTGTGCTTGCGCGAGGCTGACATCAGCAGCCACTGACACTCCCGCGCATGCGCGGAATTCTGCCGCCCGGCGAAGTCCATTCGGCCCCGACTGGCGTGGCGCCAAAGGCCTTTCCCACCGGCCGGTAGCGCGCCAACCACTCCGGAGCAGGCCTAGCCCCTCAAGGTGAGGGCTTGGCCCCTAAAGGTGCGGAGAAATCCACACCTTTGGGGCGGCCCGACGCCGGTTCGCGCCACTCCATCCCGTCGGGACCCACCGCCCCGCCGGGTAGGGGAGAATCCCGGCCCTGGTTCTAAAGGTTACCTCTGATTTCAATGTGTCAGAACAGTATAGTCTGTTTTTACACCCCTTTAAAAACCTGATTTGATAGCGTGAAACTAGTGGGTGGAATGCTCCGCTCCAGCCAGCTGTGGCAATTGTGGCGGGTGGGCAGCAGACTTACATCAACGCAAATTTTAAAAAACCAGGAGCGAAATTCTCCATCCCGCCCCGCCACATTTCTGCCCCGACCCGCCGGCGGGATGCTCCGTTACACCGGCCGGTCAATGGGGTTTCCCATTGTGGGGCAGCCCCACGCCGTCGGGAAACCCCCGGGCGCCAGCAAAACGGAGACTCCCGCCGGCGGAGAATGACGCCCCAGTTTCTTGCAAGCAAAAAAAGGGTTTGGAATTTTGTTGTCCCAATTTTCAAGGTAGATAAAAGGAGTTTCCCACTGAGGAATGTCGGGAACCCAATTTGCATCAGTCAGCATATCGTGCATGCTAATGAACAGGTCAGCTCTTGGAATTAAGCTCCCGCTCCAAATTAAGTTCCCCACCATCGTGAAATTAGAATGGTCATATTCACAACAACGTTTAAGTGGCATGTGACGAGAGATGTTGGCTTCTTCCATGATTAACAATGAGTTGCTGCTGCTCTGTCCTCTTTGGGGAGTGTCCATAAATGCAAATTCTGGGATGGACAGATTGTCGCAAGAGAAGAAATTGGGTCGACTGGGCCTGTATTCACTAGGATTTAGAAGAATGAGAGAGTCGAGCTAATTGAAATGTGTAAATTTTTGACAGGGCTGCTCAGACTAGATGCAGGAATGTTGTCTCCTCTGGCTGGGCAGTCCTAAACTAGGGGTCACAGTCTCATAATACGGGGTCTGCCATTTAGAACTGAGATGAGAAGAAACAACTTGGGCGAAATTCTCCGGTATCGGCGCGATGTCCGCCGACCGGCACCAAAAACGGCGCAAATCAGTCTGGCATCGCGCCGCCCCAAAGGTGCGGAATCCTCCGCCCCTTGACCGGCTGAGTCCTAACCTTGAGGGGCTAGGCCCGCGCCGGACTGATTTCCGCCCCGCCAGCTGGCGGAAGTGCCCCACCAGCTGGCGCGGAAATGACATTGTCGGGCGGCGCATGCGCGGGAGTGTTAGCAGCCGCTCACCGCATCCCCACGCATGCGCTGTGGAGGGAGTCTCTTCCGCCTCCGCCATGGTGGAGACCGTGGTGAAGGTGGAAGGAAAAGAGTGCCCCCATGGCACAGGCCCGCCCGCGGATCGGTGGGCCCCGATCGCGGGCCAGGCCACCGTGGGGGCACCTCCTGGGGCCAGATCGCCCCCCCCCCCCAGGACCCAGGAGCCCACCCGCGCCGCCTTGTCCCGCCGGTAAGAGAGGTGGTTTAATGCATGCCGGCGGGACAGGCATTCTAGCGGCGGGAGTTCGGCCCATCCGGGCCGGGGAATCGCGGGGGGGTGCCCGCCAACTGGCGCGGCGCAATTCCCGCCCCCGCCGAATCTCCGGTGCTGGAGAATTCGGCAACCGGCGGGGGCGGGATTCACGCCAGCCCCCGGCGATTCTCCGACCCGGCGGGGGGTCGGAGAATTTCGCCCCAGGAGTCCAAGTTACTAAATATATTTAAGAAGGAAATAGATGGATTTCTAAATCGTAAAGATGTCAAGGGAGAGAAGAGGGGTTAACGGGGAAAGGATGGAGCAGAGGCCAGGCAAAGGTGGAAGGGATAGTGCAGGCGACCCGGATGTCCATTAAGTATGGCACCTGAACCTACAACCATGAGAGAACAATGTGGACGGCGACTTCTTGCCCGTTCCTGCCGCAGGAATCAACAAGCCCCTCACGGATGCGCATGAAATGAGATGGACAGCAAGATTGTGCAGAGCCAGCGGGGGGGGGGGGGGGGGGGGGGGGGGGGGCAATGGAAATTACCCCCATTTCTGTGCCCACCACCAAACATGGACTCCAGAATGGAAGTTACCTGTGGCAATGAGATTAGAGCCATAAACATTGGAAGTTCACTCCATTTGAAATTATTTCTTAAAACTTCCTGCTGCTGGGGTTCCTAGTGTATTTCCTGTAGAAGAACCAGGAATCACTGACAGCAACTTTGGGATTTTCCTATTTGACTGTGCATGTGTGGATCCCATAAGTTGCTGTCAGTTTTATAGTTGTAATGATAGCAAATGTTGATCATTTCACTTTTATTACAACTGCAAAACGGGGTTTGAGGTCTTTATGTAATTTTTGTTCTCTCCTTTCCATCTCCATTAAAGGTTCAACAAGCTGCATCCAAGCCTTCCATCCTCACACCATCATCTGTCTCAATCGAAGAGGCAGCCACTCGAACTACCCAACATTATCTGAAAGTGGAATCCATGGCCAGAATTTTCCAGCCTTCCACACTGAGAAGATCTTCCGTTTTCACTGATGTGAACAGAGATTTCAATGGCTCATTGGTCCCTCCACAGGAGAACCCATGATGATGGGGGGTTGGGGTTGTAAAATTTCATCCCGTGTTTACTTCCAATTGATTATATACCAGACTGAGATTCTTCATCTAGATGAACACAAATCGTTGCATGAATCAAAGTTTGATGGCTAATTGATGTTTACTACACATTTTCACTTAAATGCATGTTACAAAAGAATATAATGCCATGATCCCCAATATCTATACTGTGACTGTTTGGTTGGGCATAGATTGGTGCAAGAGGCTTATGTTCACTAGGCAAGCAAGTTGGGGGTCACAATGGGCTGCTCATTTCTCGTCTTTGATGCCCGCTTTAACCGTTGCTTCACAGCGCCAGGGTCCGAGGTTCGATTCCCTGCTTGGTTCACTGTCTGTGCAGAGTCTGCATGTTATCCCCATGTTTCCTCCGGGTGCTCCGGTTCCCTTCCACAAGTTCCAAAAGACGTACTGTTAGGTGATTTGGACAATCTGAATTCTCCCTCAGTGTACCCAAACAAGTGCTGGAGTGTGGTGACTAGGGGATTTCACAGTAATAATAATCGCTTAAAATAATCGCTTATTGTCACAAGTAGGATTCAATGAAGCTACTGTAAATAGCCCCTAGTCACCACATTCCGGCACCTGTTCGGGAAGTAACTTCATTGCAGTATTAATGTCAGCCTAATTGTGACAATAATAATGATTATTATTATTCTTAGGCTTTGTTGGCACACAATTGCCATAAATGTTTTTACTGAGCCACAGTTTAGTTAGCCATTCAGCAGTGGGCTCAGTTATGAGAACTTTGGGTCCTTGAGCTTGAAAGAACGGAACTGAGAGGCACTTCACATGGGTATATAATGATGAACTGTGAAATCTGAAGTACCACTTGAACCATACCATGACTTGAGGACAAGAAATTATAGGTTTGAACTGACAAAAAATCAGTTGTAGTTCAGGGGCCATGAAGTTAGTATTCACACAAATGCTCAACACACGGTAACTTCCTCCAGGTAGGGTAACAAGCAAAAACCATCTGGAATAGTTTAACAAACAGTTGGGAGCTGCGAGGTTGGCACATCAAGTATTTTTAAATGACCTGAGTTAAAATATCTTAACCAAGTTCTCAGGAGAGACTGAACACGTGAGAAAAAAGACCATGAGGTGATCTGATAGGTGTTTAAGATTATGAAGGTTTATAGACTCTGAACTTGTAAAATAAAAGCCGGCTGCTGCGGCTGTTGCCCACGGATTTGCGCAATCGGAGGCGCAGAAGATTTTTTAAAGAATTCTATGTATTCTTCCTGCCTGAAGGGAGGCAGAGAGCAGGTCAAGCACCCCCGAACATTGACATCTGGGGCGTCATTCTCCGACCCCCCGCCGGGTCAGAGAATGGCCGTTGGCCGCCGTGAATCCCGCCCCCGCCCCCGCCGAAGTCTCCGGTACCGGAGATTGGGCAGGGGCGGGAATCGGGCAGTGCCGGTTGGCGGGACCCCCCGCTCAATTCTCCGGCCCGGATGGACCGGATGGACCGAAGTCCCGCCCAGAAATTGCCTGTCCCGCCGGCGTAAATCAAAGCTGGTATTTACCGGCGGGACCAGGCGGCGTGGGTGGGCTCCGGGGTCCTGGGGGGGGCGCGGGGCGATCTGACCCCGGGGGGTGCCCCCACGGTGGCCTGGCCCGCGATCGGGGCCCACCGATCCACGGGTGGGCCTGTGCCGTGGGGGCACTCTTTCCCTTCCGCCTCCGCCACGGCCTCCACCATGGCGGAGGCGGAAGAGACTCTCCCCACTGCGCATGCGCGGGAAACTGTCGGCGGCCGCTGACGCTCCCGCGCATGCACCGTATTTCCGCGCCAGCTGGCGGGGCACCAAACACCATTTCCGCCAGCTGGCGGGGCAACAAACAACAAACGCCATTTCGCGCCAGCTGGCGGGGCGGAAATCCCTCCGGCGCTGGCCTAGCCCCTCAATGTTGGGGCTCGGCCCCCAAAGATGCGGAGCATTCCGCACCTTTGGGCCGGCGCGATGCCCGTCTGATTGGCGCCGTTTTTGGCGCCAGTCGGCGGACATCGCGCCGTTGGGGGAGAATTTCGCCCTACGTGCTTTGGGCGCGATTGCGATTCCTCCATTTTGTCAGCAGCAAACAAGGTAAGAGAAAATGGTGGGCCGCGAAGGTCAGCCGACGAGGGCCACAAAGGTCGGCCGGCGTGGATCGCGAAGGTCGGTCGGCGTGGGTCGCGAAGGTCGGCTGGGTTGTGTCCCGAAGGTTGGCCGGTTGGTAAAAATGGGTCCCCTGAAAAAATGTTTGAAAAAAACTGTTGTGGTGCATGAGTCACAAAATGTTAGTATGCAGGTACAGCATATAATTAAAAAGGCTAATGGAATGTTATCCTTTATTTGGAGAGGAATTGGACATAAAGTAAGGACTTTATGCTCCAGCTATACATGGTATTGATGAGACCATGGGCAGGATGCTCCGTTTGAGAGACTATGGGGGTGATTCTCCAGTCTCCGATGCCGAAAACGCGTTTGGCCATCGGTCGGAGAATCCACGCTGGCGCCGAAATCAGGGTTGGCGCCGCTTTGGCAATGCTCCGCCTCCTCCAAAATGGTGCACTCGAGGACTACGCCGCACGCCATCGGGACGGCCTCAGGATGTTACCTGAGGCCCTTCCCCCGATGCTCCGCCCCCGCTGGGCCGAGTTCCCGATGGCGTCGGTCGTGTGTGGTATTTATATTCGGGAACTCGGTGTGGCGGCTGCGGACGGTACAGCGTCCAGCGCCGCCACAGTCGCGGGGTAGCCGATCCGTGGGCAGGGGGGCTTTGGTGGAGGGTGGGGGCACTGGTGGGGGATGTTCCCGGGCTGGCGAGCCTGGCCAAAGGGGGACACTATTTGGCAGGCCGGGTACGTGCACGGCCGGCGCCATGTTGCACGTCGCAGCCGCTGCAGGCCGCCGCCTTGCGCATGCACGGCCACGGACCCAGCAATTCTCTAGCCGTATCAGCAGCTAGAGCCGGGTGCTCTACGCTGTGAGCCTACTAGACCCCCACTAGACAGGGCACCAGTGGCCGCTTTGCGCATTTTTTTCGGTCGTAAAATGGCACCATTCCCACGCTGGCATGAGCACTTAGTCTCAGAGTCAGAGAATCCAGCCCTTTCAGCGGAACTCTCCATCACGGGACACCGGGATCGCGTTCCCCACTAGGATGGAGAATTGGTCGTCGGAGCAAAATCGAAAGCGATGCTGGGTGCCGACCCGAATGTGATAATGTGACCTCCAAAATCGAGGTCCACACCATGCACCAGCAGGACCATGTAAATAAATGCAAATGGGTCTTAATGGCCCATTGATATCCATTTAGTGGGCCCTACTGCTTATTCTCCATCCTTCCATATTCTCCAGTCCCCACGGCCGAGAATCACGTGGGGGCAGATCACTTGTAGTCTCTAGCATGGTGGACCTTGCAGTGGGCTAAGGGGGCTACCTCCCCCAAGGAATTACCCATTTGGCCCACTGCGAGGTCCATCACACCAGGGCCATACTGGTAGAGACCACCCGAGCTCAACTGATGGCCGCCCCACTCTGACAATGCACTGCCTGCCCATCCCCATCAACCAGAACTGCCCCCACCCCCACGCCCCACCAGATCCCTGTAATAGGGGATCCCCCTAGGGACCTTTGTAAGAGGGATACACATTCAGGGCCACTATATTAGGGAGATCCCCCACAGGGACCCCAATAATAGGGGATCCCCCGAGGGACCCTTGTAAGAGGGAGACACCTTCAGTGTCCTACAATAGGGAAATCCCTCTCGGGGACCCCAATAATAGGGGATTCCCCTAGGGACCCGTAAAAGGGAGACATGCCCCAGAGACCACTGTATTGGGAGATGCCCTACAGGGGCCCCTGTAATAGGGAGATCCTCCACAGGGACCCTGAAGTAGGGAGACCCCCCACAGGGGTCCCTGTAATAGGAATCGTGGGAAGCCCCAAGGGACTCCTCCCCCCACAGACCATCCCACACACAGGCCACCCCCACCCCCCCGTAGAAAACAGACCCCTGTCTGGATGTTTGAGAGCGGTCCAGACCTGGCAATGAGAGGAATTACAGCTGGAACACCTACCTTGAAACTCTATGGGCGGGATTCTCAGTAGCCCGACGCCGATATGGGAATGGCGATCAGGTGGAGAATGGCGCATATTTGATGCCGGGTTGCGATGCTCCGCCCCCTCCAAATCGACATTATCAGGATGTGCGGCGTCCGCAGTCGCAACGGCGTTGGTATGCCATTAGCCAGCCCATTCACGATGCTCCGCCTCCGATGGGCTGAGTTCCCGACTGCACGGGCCACGTGTGGCCCCAGCAGTCAGGATCCTGGTGTGCTGACGTGCGGACAGTGTCCAGCGCCACCACACTGGTCCGAGATCCTTACCGCTGGCTGGGGGACTTCTACCAGGGCTGGGGGGAGTGGTGGGGAGTGGCCAGGAGATGGGCTGTGGTGTTGTGGTGGGTGGGTACGCTGTCCAGCATGGCTGCCGCCATGTTTTCCAGCGCGACCAGTGCGTATGTGGGAGTTGTAGGTGTGCGTGACTGCCGCTTGTCAGCGCATGTGAAGCACGGGACCCGCCGATTCTCCGACCGTTTTCCACACATTCCGCAGGTGTTTTACATGGCACCGGTGCTCGCCCCTCACCAGTAGCGGAATTGGTGAGTCCTGTGGGGGCGTCCTTTAGTTAGTGGGTCACTGTGGGGGCTTCCTTTAGTTAGGGGGTCTCTGTGGGGCTTTCTTTTGTTAGGGGGTCTCTGTGGGGGGTCCTGTTAGTTAGGGCCATTCCTGGAAGGAGAGCAGTTGTGACCTGTGTCTGGTTCCCACAGATCCGTTTGCTACAAGCCACTCATTGTTTTCTAGTGGTGGTCTGTGATTGACAGCTTCTGCAAACCATCTGCAGCTTTGATTCATTCATTTCCCTTCACGATTCAGTGGCCTAAGTGGTCCTGATGGAATCCCGTTGTCAGGCCACCATTTTAAGCTGCGACCCGATAGTGCAATGCCATGGCCAGACACCCCTGCACGCATCGCAAAGCGGCCCCTCCACCCCCACATCACAAAACAAGCCCTCCACCCCCAGATTTTCTGGACGCCACCCCACCCCCCTTCCCCAAGTACAGGGGTGACTCAACCCATCCCCCGGGGCCTCTTAAACAGCCATACCCTCCACAGAGATCCCCTAAATAGGGAGACCACATAGAGACCCCCTAACTAACAGGACCCCCCACAGAGACCCCCTAACAAAAGAAAGCCCCACAGAGACCCCCTAACTAAAGGAAGCCCCCACAGTGACCCACTAACTAAAGAACACCCCCACAGGACACCATAACTAAGGGGACCAACCACAGAGACCCACAAACTAATGGAAGCCCCCACAGAGACTCCCCAACTAAAGCAACACCCCACAGAGACCCCCTAACTAAAGGAACACCCCACAGTGACCCACTAACTAAAGGGACCCTGCACAGAGACCCACTAAATAACGGAAACCCCCACAGAGACTCCCTAACTAAAGGAATGCCCCACAGTGACCCACTAATTAAACGAAGCCCCCACAGAGACCGCCTAACTATAGGGACCCCCCACAGAGATCCCCCCACTAAATGAACCCCTCAGAGACTCCCTAACTCAAGGGACCCCCAGAGACACTCTAGCTAAAGGACCCCTCCCTCCAGAGTCCCTTTAGCTAAAGTGACCCCACCCCCCCTCTTCCACAGACTCACCAGAAAAGAGACCCCTGTCTGAAAGCTAGAGAGCAGTCCAGACAGGGGCAGTGAAAATAATTACCGTTGGAACACTCAGCTGAGCATACACCTGCCGGCTCAGACTGTGGAAGCACCACATGCCCATTCCTGGAAAGAGAATAGCCGTGGCTTGTGTTGAAACCCTGGAGACCCTTTATCTGTAAGCCATTCATTCATTTCCCTTAATGGGCTATGATTGACAAATTCCACAAACACAGCTATGGGCCTTCCTTCAGTCACCTTTTTTCATGGATGAGAAACTCTGAAGTGCTTTAACCACAATGTTTACAAACATCAACCACTTCAAAGAGTTAAGTGCATTCCAATCACCCTCTTCATGCTTGAGTGATTTTAAAGTACTCAGCTGGAAATTGACAGAATTCTTTTCTCTCAGATGGTTGTGTGACTTTGAAACTCTTTACCTCAGAAGATAGTGGAGGCAGGGTCTTTGAATGTTTTCAAGGCGGAGGTAGACAGATTCCTGTTAGCAAGAGAATTAAAGGTTATTGGGGATAGATGGGAATATAGAATTTTGAAACACAAACAGATCAACCATGCGGAGCAGACTGGAGGAGCCAAATGGCTTGCATCTTATCCTATTTAGTATGTTCATAAATCCACTTGAAGGAACTGTGAGTCAGGGATGGGGCCTCCACACACTGATTTTCCAACCTGCGGTCCTGACAGTAACAGCTTCCCGGGGAGGAGTATCAGTGAGTATCTGTAATCCTTGACTCCGAGAACAACATGAAACTCAAAACATCTTTTAGAACACCATGGAATAAATGTTCTGGATTTGTGATCCCAGCACAGAATTAAAAATCTGGGTGGGAATTTCCGGCCTTCTCCCCTATGACATGTTTCCTGGGGGCGGAGACAGCTCGCCGTTGATGCCAGTGGATTCTTCCAGTCTCGCCGACGCCTTTGGCATTTTGTATGGCTTCCCCACAGGGATGTCCATTCCCGCTGCCAGGGAACCCATCGCAGGAAATCACCTTTGACGGGACTGGAAGATCCCTACGCCGGGAAGGGCCAGAAAATGCCGTCCTATTGATGCAAATTGAAAATTTGGACACAAATGACTTTGCATCCCTACTGTGATTTCCCAGAATGCAGCCTCATCATGTGAAGCTCTGATCTGGGGACTGAGGCGCTAATTCATAACATCTACCCACACACAAAAATTAATTAGCATCAGATACTGTGAAATAAACACGGGTCAGACACTGGGATGGGAAGTTCATCAAACTCAGTGTCCCAGTTACCAGGGTCTACTCCACTCTTTAAAATTGTGAGTTGTGCGGTGGGCTGTTCATTGAATAAATGTTACGCTTCGGCCAGACCCCAATGTGAAGATCGATTTATTTTTGTTATGTTAAAATTGTCAGCAAAATGTGAATGCCACTTAAGACAAACTGGATTTTAAAATCTGGTTCCTATAAAATGTGAGATATTATTGGATAATGACAACCTTGTGTCTGAGCATTTAGACCTGGCACGACAATACAAAGAGCTGCATCAACTGCCATCCGTGCAATTAGCCATGTTAACGTGCAGCCAACATTGAAGTCCCGAAAATCAGATAATCATAGTTTTACTCCAACTGCCAAGAGGAATTCGCCAAATTGCCTGAGCCCCCAACCCCTTCACCCTGTGCCTTCAACCTATAACTTTACGGCAAAACCCGAGGAAAAACAAAGATGATAATCCGTTTTAGAATCATCACGGTTTTCAGGCAAATCGGAGGAAGCCAGGAGGGAAAGCTCTTGAGGAAAATAAACCAGTCATGCTCCTTTTGACGGGGAATCACTCGTTGAAAAAAAAAAGGGTTCTTTGGAAAAATGATTGTGTCTAGGACGGGAAAGCCAATATTCAAGCTTAACCTTAGAGAGCAGTCAGTTTGAACAATTTCTAATATCCTGTAGGGCATTACAGTGGCCTTTGCACCCAAACAGCTCACGAAAGTCTGAGGAAACAGAAGCCTGTGTATCCTGTAGGCCTGTGGATTGATATTAAATTGAATTCACTCAGCATAAGCATGTTTTATTAATTTGCAATACCGAAGGAGAAAGGCAAGGGGGAGGAAGGGGGGGGGGCTACAGTTGGTAGTAATTTAAAATCCACACCACTTTTGCTGCTAAATCTGCAAAAATGATTTTCTTTGAATTTCCTCTGGCTCGATTTTAAGTGTTTATTGCAGTTCAGCAATGTGATGGAAATGTGAATGGAAAGATTATGGCTGTTGAGAACAAGGTCCGTGTTTGCTGAAGAAATTCTTGTTTATTTCACGAATAAGGCAAGCTGAGAAGCCCTCTTTACTCTTAACATAGGTCCCAAAACCTGAGAATCTCACTCACCATAAATGACTGGCTTTCCATTAATGACTGGAACGATTTCTATATGTGGTAGTGAGCAGGAACTGCTGCGGGTTTCCCGGCGCACGGCCCAGCGAGGCTGGCAATGTTATCAACGTTAATTGGTCCACTTAACGAGGGCCCACAGGCTTCTCACCGTAAATGAAGGCTCGCCATCCGATTTGCCGGGACCGGGCTCGCAAGCCCCCCACTAACAAGTTCGAGCAGCACTTGCACAGCCAGCCCCACTAAGCTCGCTACAATGACGCCGAGAAGACCGGCCTCAGGATTCGACAATGCTCACCTGTGGAGGTACCTCAATGTGGTCAAGGCCAGAAGGGATGTCCTGTTCCCCTGAGGGTCCAGAAGGGTGAGCCACAGGGCAGCCGGCACCACCTGGGATGAGGTGGTGGCAGCGGATTGCTCGGGAGGTTTGACCAGGAGGACTGGCCTCCAGTGTTGCAAGAAGGTCAACGACCTAAACCGGGTAGCACGGGTGAGTTGACACCTACACCCCGCGCCACTCCCCTGAGACCTTTCCTCCCCGACGTGGACATCCACCCCCAATCCAACCTTCCCTTCACACCTCCTCTCCCTTCAACCACCCCCAACTCTTCCTTCACAACCCCCCCTCCCACCACTGTGAACCACACGTGTGGCTAATGATGCCCTCTCTGTGTCTCCACAGACTGGGGGAGGTATGCCGGATATACGGATCCTCACCAGCTTCGAGGAATGGGCCTTGGTGGAGAAGGGGGTGGCAGGGGACAGAGCGGTCACCAAAGAGGAGATGAGGATCCATGGGCCCCACCAGGAGGACCTGTCAAATGTGAGTTGTTATTGCCTTACTGACTGACCCATCCTCCCACTGACCACATGTACATTCTCCTGCAGGTCCTCCAGCCAACCCATCCCGGTTGATCCCCTCTCCAGCCTCCCAGGAGAACACCTCAGAGGAGAGCTCCGAGGAAGACACGATTGATGCGCCACGGCTGTCAAGCCCACCCTCAGCCAGCGCAGGAACACAGACCTCAGTGGGAAACATTAGTGGTCAGGCTTCTGGGCCCAATCTGCTGAGTACTACACAGCTGCTGATGCACATCCAGTGGAGGCAGGAACCCCCAGGCGAGACAGCAATCAGAAGTGTGCTGGATCCCAGGACCCAGCTGAGTCCTAGCCTGATGCTGAGCCTCGGGTCCAGGTTTACCCGGAGCTGATGGAGACTTTAGGGTGCAGTCTGGACATTCAGAAGAAGATGTCAGCGAACCTCCAGCAGGTCCATAGCCGATTGGAGGAGTCCCAGAGGCTGCGGCACAGGAGATGTCGCCAGCAATGCGTGACATCGAAGCCAACACTGCTAGGATGGTGTCGGCAGTGGAAATTCTGGTGCATACCGTTAGCAGCATGAGTGAAGGTGTCCAAGGCATCATGCAGTCGGTGACGGCCATGACTGAGGGTCTCGGCAAAATGTGCAACTCACTGGGGATGTGACCCAGTACCAGGTTGACCTTGATGAAGCGCTGAGGGACATCTCCCAGCCTCAGATGGGAATGGCCAAGGTGCTGCGGATCTTGTCCCGGTCGCAGGTGAGCATTGCTGAGGCACTGCAGAGCATGGCGTAATCACTGAAGAGCATCGCCGAGGGCGTCGACACAATGGTGCAGACATCAGGGAGCCACCAGGGCAGGCAGAGCCAGATGATGCAGGGGCAGCTGGAACTTGAGCCAGCTGCCCCTCCATCCTGAGGTGAACCCCGGGATCCTATGGGCACTGAGCGGGAGGAGGGGGCACTGAGTGCCAACCTGGACCCGTCCCATGGAGTGGGGACGGTGGCCACCAGCTCCGCCGAGTTCCATTTCTCTGATGAAGCCACGTCTTGGGGTCAGCGCGGCTGTGCATGTGCCGTCAACAAATACGCCGGGGCCCCAGAGGACATCCGAAGGCCACGGGATGAGGTAAGCCTCCACCTCAGATGTGCAGCCTGGAGAGACACCTAGATGTGGTGGTCGAGAGAAAGGAGGGCAAAACACATTTTTGAAGTTGGGAAGTTATGTTGCAGTTGTAGAGGATGTTGGTGAGACCGCACCTGCAGTATTGTGTTCAGATTTGGTCCCTTGCTATAGGAAAGATGATAGTAAACTGGAGAGAGTGCAGAAGAGATTTGCAAGGACTCAAGAGACTTAGTTATATGGAGAGATTGGACAGGCTAGGACATTTTTCTTTTGAGCGTAGGAGACTGAGGGATGATCCTATAAGATCATGAGAGGCATGAATAGGGTGAAGCACTCAGTCTTTTACCCTGGGTTGGGGAATCGAGAATTGGAGGGCATCGGATTAAGTTAAGAGGGGAAAGAATTAATGGGAACCTGAGGAGCAACATTTTTACACAGAGGTGGTATGCATGTGGAATGAGCTGCAATTTAAAAGGCATTTGGACAAATATATTGATAGGAAAGGTTTAGATGGATATGGGCCAAACGCAGGCAAATGGGGTCAGCTTAGAACGTCCATACCGTTCAATATCTGTAAGGAATTGGGAAATGCTTTTAGACTGATAAACAGCAGTGGCTCCCACCCAAGGACACTCCATTCCCCCATGAGTACCCCTACCTCCCCACCTGGAAAGTCCTGCCCACCCATGTCCGGCCGCAGCAGGCTCCCGTCAATGGACCCCAGATCCTGTATCCCAGAGAAATGCTCATAATGGGGCATAGACAGAGTGGATAGTCAGAGGCTTTTCCCCAGGGTAGAGGGGTCAATTACTAGGAGGCATAGGTTTAAGGTGAGAGGGGCAAGGTTTAGAGTAGATGTACGAGGCAAGTTTTTTACGCAGAGGGTAGTGGGTGCCTGGAACTCGCTACCGGAGGAGGTAGTGGAAGCAGGGACGATAGGGACATTTAAGGGGCATCTTGACAAATATATGAATAGGATGGGAATAGAAGGATACGGACCCAGGAAGTGTAGAAGATTGTAGTTTAGTCGGGCAGCATGGTCGGCACGGGCTTGGAGGGCCGAAGGGCCTGTTCCTGTGCTGTACATTTCTTTGTTCTTTGTTCTTTGTCACCTGGACCAGACATGGGTCCCCTCCCCGTTGCACTCACCCACCCTCCGGCCATGGACATGTCCCCGGAGCTATGTCCCATCCTCAGGATGTTCAAATGTTGACTACTGCGTGTGTGGTGTTGCCTCCCGCAGTGTCCAGGCATTGTGGTCTGATTGGGATCAGACCTTGGGTTGTGTGAAGTGCTTACTTAACCAGGTTGCCAATTCCCTATTAGCAATAGCCTTCAGCTGCACGGCCTGAGACCTCAGCAGTCGGTGGGGATTATGGGTGATCAGTTGGGCAGGGACAAGGGTTGCCCCCAGAACAGGTACACATGATCCAGGGGTTGGCATGGTGGTATCATGTGCGGCTCCCCCCACCCCCCGCCCATGCCTCCCCCCCACCCTTCCATGGTGGCTCACCGCTGCGAAGGATCTCCACCCGCAGCCGGAAGGCTGTCCCCCCGCGCAGCCAAGGGTACCCCACCCCTCCGCTGAGCACTGGAGTGGCTCTTTGCCTGTGAGCAAAATGGTTACTCAACTCCTCGGCTCCCACAGAAGCCCTTCCACCAGGTTCACTTTTTTAAATAGGTGAACTAATCTGAGCCAGCTGGGAGGCTTATGAATCACGGGACACCGTTGGATACGGGATCACTCCCGTTAATTGTATGGAAATAGGGCTTAAGTGGTGATAATTGTTTCTTGCCACGCTACGGCGGGATCCCGATTTTGCCTAGGGGAGCTGGCTGGTTATAAAGTGTTTGGCGCCTTGCGTGCTTCTCGTTTTCGGCCTCTCCCGCTATTCACTGGCATCGTTTCGCTCGAGCGAGGGCGCAACGAAGCTGGAGAATCGAGCCCTATAACTGATTCTCAATCGTGAATCACTTCCTGCCACCCCAGAAAGATTTCTCCTCTACTTTTCTGAAGGCACTAGACACTGAAATTTTAGGCCCGAGGCATCTAACTCCAAATGATACTGTTGTACACCCACCACCTTTGAAAAATTAAATACATACATGAGAGAAATAGACATAAAGAACAAAGTTTTCTAATTTGCAGTTTTCACATACAAACAGAATTGGAGTTTAATCCTTAAAACAACAGTGAATATCCCAAATTAATACATGATTAAAAAACAGAATTTGACATTCAATTGTGGGGTGGGTTGTTTGGGGCAAGGTGCAGGGAACCTGGTGGTGAATGGTTTCACTTCTTGACCTGCAAAGATAGAGAGGCTGAGGATGCATGGCATGTGAGTGGGAGGTTCTGCCTCAGGTTTTAGATGTAACTGCTGTGAAGCTAGTTCAGTAAGAAGTCTTACAACACCAGGTTAAAGTCCAACAGGTTTGTTTTGATGTCACTAGCTTTCGGAGCGCTGCTCCTTCCTCAGGTGAATGAAGAGGTATGTTCCAGAAACACATATATAGACAAATTCAGAGATGCCAAACAATGCTAGGAATGCGACCATTAGCAGGTGATTAAATCTTTACAGATCCAGAGATGGGGCGACCCCAGGTTAAAGAGGTGTGAATTGCATTAAGCCAGGACAGTTGGTAGGATTTCGCAGGCCAGATGGTGGGGGATGAATGTAATGCGACATGAATCCCAGGTCCCGGTTGAGGCCGCACTCATGTGTGTGGAACTTGGCTATAAGTTTCTGCTCGGCGATTCTGCGTTGTCGCGCGTCCTGAAGGCCGCCTTGGAGAACGCTTACCCGGAGATCAGAGGCTGAATGCCCTTGACTGCTGAAGTGTTCCCCGACTGGAAGGGAACATTCCTGCCTGGTGATTGTTGCACGATGTCCGTTCATTTGTTGTCGCAGCGTCTGCATGGTCTCGCCAATGTACCACGCTTCGGGACATCCTTTCCTGCAGCGTATGAGGTAGACAACGTTGGCCGAGTCGCACGAGTATGTACCGCGTACCTGGTGGGTGGTGTTCTCACGTGTAATAGTGTCGATGATCTGGCACGTCTTGCAGAGATTGCCATGGCAGGGTTGTGTGGTGTCGTGGTCACTGTTCTGAAGACTGGGTAGTTTGCTGCAAACAATGGTTCGTTTGAGGTTGCGCGGTTGTTTGAAGGCAAGTAGTGGGGGTGTGGGGATGACCTTGGCAAGATGTTCATCGTCATCAATGACGTGTTGAAGGCTGTGAAGAAGATGACGTAGTTTCTCCGCTCCGGGGAAGTACTGGACGACGAAGGGTATTCTGTCGGTTGTGTCCCATGTTTGTCTTCTGAGGAGGTTGGTGCGATTTTTCGCTGTGGCGCGTTGGAACTGTTGATCGATGAGTCGAGTGCCATATCCCGTTCGTACGAGGGCATCTTTCAACGTCTGTAGATGGCTGTTACGCTCCTCCTCGTCTGAGCAGATCCTGTGTATACGGAGCGCTTGTCCATAGGGGATGGCTTCTTTAACGTGTTTAGGGTGGAAGCTGGAGAAGTGGAGCATCATGAGGTTATCCGTGGGTTTGCGGTAAAGCGAAGTGCTGAGGTGACCGTCCTTGATGGAGACGAGTGTGTCCAAGAATGCAACTGATTTTGGAGAGTAGTCCATGGTGAGTCTGATGGTTGGATGGAACTTTATTAATGTCATCGTGTAGTCGTTTCAGTGATTCTTCGCCGTGGGTCCAAAGGAAAAAAATGTCATCGATGTATCTGGTGTATAACGTCGGTTGAAGGTCCTGTGCGGTGAGTAGGTCCTGTTCAAACTTGTGCATGAAGATGTTGGCGTATTGGGGTGCGAATTTGGTCCCCATGGCTGTTCCGTGCGCCTGGATGAAGAACTTGTTGTCGAAGGTGAAGACGTTGTGATCCAGAATGAAGAGGATGAGTTGCAGAATTGCGTCTGGATATTGGCAGTTGTCGGTGTTGAGTACTGAGGCTGTTGCAGCAATGCCGTCGTCATGGGGGATGCTGGTGTAGAGTGCCGAGACGTCCATTGTGACGAGGAATGTTCCTGGTTCAACTGGTCCATGGGTGCTGAGTTTCTGTAGGAAGTCCGTCGTGTCGCGACAGAAGCTGGGCGTACCTTGTACGATGGGTTTCAAGATGCCCTCGATGTAGCCAGAAAGGTTCTCACACAAGGTCCCATTGCCTGAAACGATAGGGCGGCCTGGTGTGTTGGCCTTATGTATTTTCGGGAGGCAGTAGAGATCTCCAATGCGGGGAGTACATGGGATGAGAGCACGTAGGGTGCTCTGAAGATCTGGATCCAAGGTCTTGATCAGTCTGTTAAGTTGGCGGATGTGTTCCTTGGTCGGATCTGCGGGTAACTGTCTGTAGTGTTCTTGGTTGTTCAGTTGTCGGCATACTTCTTTGCAGTAGTCCGTTCTGTTCAGTACGACAGTGGCCCCTCCTTTGTCTGCTGATTTGATGACGATGCTGCGGTTGGTCTTGAGAGCGCGGATGGCATTGCGTTGTGCTTGGGTGACGTTCGGGGCTGTCTTGTGAATGCGACTGATGAATCTGGCATTGACGCGACTCCTGACGGCTTGAGCATACATGTCGAGTCTAAGGCAGCGGCCTTCTGGAGGGGTCCAATTCGACTCTTTCCTCTTCGGTTGCCACACCGCAGATCTCTCGGTCTGCTGTTCCGGTTCATTGGTAGTCTGCTTGGGTTCGCTGTTGGCCTCTTGGGGTCTGTGGAAGAATTCCCGGAGCCTCATTCGCCTGATGAAGTGAAGCTAGTTGAGGAGGGACTGCTTGATCCTGGCAAGCGAATGGGTAATGTATGATGCTGGAGTGGTGGGGGTGATTTAGGTCCTGGTATGGGGTTTTAATGAGAGGGAGAGGGAAGTGGAGGGGAGGGGTGAGGGAGGGGGCACTGAGGTGTCTGATCATGGCGGATGGGGTGGGGGCAGGGCGGGGGGGGGTGGGGGTGGGGGGGGATATTAATGGAAATAAAAACACTTATTCCTGAATTCATCAGCCTTTGCCATGTTTCGGATGGTGGGGATTCGAATGCCAGGAAATTCGAACAGTCAGCTTTCTATTTGAAATGGTGCATAAATATAAGACACACAGCCTCATATAAAATTGTCAACTTAGAGTCTGCACCAGCCCTTGGAAAGTGCACCCCACTTAAGCCCACACTTGCGACCTATCCCCGTAACGCCACCTAACCTTTTTGGACACTGAGGGCAATCCACCTAAACTTGCCTTTGTAAACGTTCCTGTAATAACTCATGTTATTCTCTATGTGCTGCAAGCACTACTGCGATTACGAAACAGAGAGCCCCCTGACTCAACATGAGCAAGCAATGACACGGAGTATCTTCATACACTTTTGTAACTGAATTGAAGAATGAACAAAAAATGCCACAAATGTGCTCAGCTGCCTCTCGGCCCTGGTGACAGTTGGTAATAACTGGGTCTCTTCGAGCAAACAAAGGAACCATGGTGACATATATTTGGTTGCAGTTGATCGGGTTTCTGTCAATGTTAAACATTTAAAAATTGTGAATTTCTTGGCTTGGTTTCCCCCCAGCCTGTCCCGTCTCTTCCATGTGAAATCGCCTGGACACACTACTGGAAGATATTGCGCTCATTCTGCCAACTGGAACAGCCTGAAAGCACTTTTGGGCTTCTCACGCAGAGAAGCTCCAGACAATCCATTGCCTCATGTCAACTGCTTTCAGAGGAATGCCCAAAGTCGCCAACTTGAATTTGTTTCAATATAAACCAGCCATCACAAACTGGACCTCATGATCCCAGAATTCTGATGCTGACTAGTCATGATTTTTAACATCAACACAGATTTCCAATAATTTGGTTTCTTGCCCAACTAAACGCCAACTATCTGGCCCTGTTGTCCGGTATATTTTTCTTTGCCGAAATTTCTTTCTTTTTTTATTCATTTACTGGATGTGGGCGTTGCTGGCTAGGCCAGCATTTATTGCCCATCCCTAATTGCCCTTCAAAAGGTGGTGGTGAGCTGCTTTCTTGAACTGCTGCAGCCAATCTAATCTCCCAAGCAGATCTTGCTCATATCCAAAGGCAGTCAACAATTCTTCCACCAGCCTGCCAGTTGCTCAACTACAATGGAAATACCATCACTGTGTTAGGGTCCTGTCACCTGCATGTATCCAACAAGGCCATCAAGGCCACTTTGCGGTTTGAGATAGTCAAGCCCGGCATGGCTTCTCTGCTTGGTGCCCATGCATGCAAGCTACTCCATCTCCTCCAGCGTGTACATAAGACCATAAGACATAGGAGCGGAAGGCCATTCGGCCCATCGAGTCCACTCCACCATTCAATCATGGCTGATTTCAACTCCATTTACCCGCTCTCTCTCCATAGCCCTTAATTCCTCGAGAAATCAAGACATGCCATGTCCTCTGCCAACAGCACTCTTCAGGCCGACATTGAGGAGCTACTATTGCAATACCCGGATGTATTCAGTGGGATGGGTACGCTGCCCTACCGCTGTAAAGTTCTGCTCAGGCCTGATGCCACGCCTGTCATCCATGCGCCATGCTGGGTGCCGGTGCCCCTAAAAGACTGTCTAAAGCCGCAGCTGCAGGAGATCCAAGATCAGGGAATAATATCCAAAGTGACAGAACCAACTGACTGGGTCAGCTCGATGGTCTGTGTCAAGAAGCCCTCTGGAGAACTGGCATTTGTATTGATCCCAAGGATCTGAACCGCAACATTATGAGGGAACACTACCCGATCCCGAAGCGGGAGGAGCTGACGAATGAGATGGCACATGCCAAATTCTTTACAAAGCTGGATGCATCGCGTGGCTTCTGGCAGATACAACTGGACGAGTCCAGCAGGAAGCTCTGCATGTTTAATACCTTTCGGAAAGTACTGTTACAACGGCATGCCATTCGGTATTGTTTCGGCCTCCAAAATCGTTCATCGAATAATGGAGCAAATGCTAGAGGGCATTGATGGTGTGTGGGTTTATGTTGACGACGTCATCATATGGTCCACGACCCCGGAGGAACATATTTCTCATCTGCAACAAGTCTTCAGGCGCATACATGCCAACGGCCTGAAATTAAATAAAACCAAATGCTCCTTTGGCATGTCGTCAATTAAGTTTCTGGGTGATCTGGGGCGGAATTCTCCGACCCCCCCGCCGGGTCAGAGAATCGCCGGGGGCTGGCGTGAATCCCGCCCCCGCCGGTTGCCGAAGTCTCTGGCACCGGAGATTCGGCGAGGGCGGGAATCACGGCGCGCCGGTTGGCGGGCCCCCCCGTTCGATTCTCCGGCCCGAATGGGCCGAAATCCGCTCCGATAAATTGCCTGTCCCGCCGGCGTAAATTGAACCACCTACCTTACCGGCGGGACCAGGCGGCATGGGCGGGCTCCAGGGTCCTGGGGGGGGCGCGGGGCGATCTGGCCCCATGGGGGTGCCCCCACGGTGGCCTGGCCCGCGATCGGGGCCCACCGATCCGCGGGCGGGCCTGTGCCGTGGGGACACTCTTTCCCTTCCGCCTCCGCCACGGTCTCCACCATGGCGGAGGCAGAAGAGACTCCCTCCACTGCGCATGCGTGGGAAACTGTCAGCGGCCGCTGACACTCCCGCGCATGCGCCGCCTGGAGATGTCATTTCCGCGCCAGCTGGCGGGGCAACAAAGGCCGTTTCCGCCAGCTGGCGGGGCGGAAATTCCTCCGGCGTCGGCCTAGCCCCTCAATGTTGGGGCTCGGCCCCCAAAGATCCGGAGCATTCCGCACCTTTGGGGCGGCGCGATGCCCGTCTGATTGGCACCGTTTTGGGCGCCAGTCGGCGGACATCGCGCCGTTTCGGGAGAATTTCGCCCCAGATCGCCCAGCATGGCGTGCAACCAGATTCGGACAAAGTCAAGGCCATCAAGACAATGAAAATGAAAAATGAAAATGAAATGAAATGAAATGAAAATGAAATGAAATGAAGACCCCAGAGGCAAGATGGCGGTCCTCTGCTTCCTGGGGATGGTAAGTTTTGGGGGGGAACTTCATTCCCAACCTCGCGTCACACACCACGGCCCTCAGGCACCTGGTGAAGAAGTCCACCACTTTCCAGTGGCTACCCGCACATCAAGCAGAGTGGCTTGAGTTGAAAGCGAAGCTAACCACCACTCCTGTTCTAGCTTTTTTTGACCCAGTGAGCGAGACTAAAAGCTCCACAGACGCCTGCTAGGGCGGCATTGGGGTGGTGCTTCACCGGAAGGACGACACTTCGTCCTGGGCTCCAGTGGCCTACGCGTCAAGGGCCATGACCCCCACTGAGCAAAGATATGCTCAAATAGAGAAAGAATGCCTGAGCCTTCTCACCGGCATCGTGAAATTCCACGATTATGTCTATGGTCTCCTGACCTTTACAGTAGAGACGGACCACAGACCCCTAGTGCACATTATACATGCTTAAATGACATGACACCCAGACTCCAACGCATTCTCCTTCGACTCTGCAGGTATGATTTTGAACTGGTTTACACACCTGGAAAGGAGCTAATCATCGCGTATGCCCTGTCGCGTGCCATCACCTCGCCACGTGAGCAGGTAGACTTCATACACGACATTGAGGCACAGGTGCAACTGTGTGCCAGCACCCTCCCGACATCTGACGAATGACTCATCATCATTAGAGAAGGACCCTCTTCTGCAGCGGGTCATACATCACCTCACGAATGGCTGGCAGAAAGGGCGATACCCCCAATACTATAATGTAAAGGATGACCTAACTGTTGTCGAGGGAATCCTCCTGAAATTGGATCGCTTCGTCATTCCGCGCAGCCTCCAGAGCTTGGTGCTCACGCATATATACGAGGACACCTCGGTATTGAGAAGTGCAGGCGCAGGACCCGGCAGGCTGTCTATTGGCCCGGCATCGATGAGGATATATCAAACATGGTCCTTGATTGCGTGACCTTCCAGCGCTTCCAGCCTGCTCAGCCCAAAGAAACGCTCCAGCAGCACGAGATCGTGACCTCTCCGTGGTCTAAGGTCAGAGTTGATCTTTTGCACGCCTGATAATTGATTACTTCTCCAGTTACCCAGAGGTAGTGAAACTGTCTGACCTAACATCCAGGACTGTCATAAAGGCCTGCAAGGAGGCATTTGCCAGGTATGGAATCCCGCGCACAGTTATGAGCGACAACGGTCCCTGTTTCTATAGTCAAGAATGGCCCAACTTCGCAAAGCAATACCACTTCCAGCACATCACCTCGAGCCCGCATTATCCGCAATCTAATGGGAAGGTCAAAAAAGGGGTCCATATCATGAAGCAGATGCTCTGTAAGGCTGCGGACTCAGTTTCAGACTTTAATCTTGCTCTTCTGGCATACAGGGCAACCCCTCTGTCCAACGGTATGTCTCCAGCACAACTCCTTATGAATCGTAACCTGCGGACGACAGTTCCAGCCATTCATGTACCAGGCCTGGATCACCTTCCAGTGCTGCAAAAGATGCAGCAGATCAGAACCCGGCAGAAGCTGACATATGATGCTCATGCTACTGATCTGCCCGTGCATCAAGTTACCTGGTGGAGGCTGGTCAGCTCCAGCTGTTGTTGTTCGACAGGCTGCTCCCAGGTCGTTTGAGGTGCACATGGCTGATGGATCTATTGTCAGGCGCAACAGAAGGGCACTACGCAAATTTGCCTGCCCACCACTGGATCTCACGTTCCCAGCTGTCGTTCTGCCTTATCCGGACACCTCACTCCACGAGGCCACCAATTTGGCTGCATGCCAACCTGTCAAGACACCTTCATCCCCGCCTCCACCTCTCAGGCGGTCCACAAGAATCCGACGAAAGCCTCAACCACTGGACTCATAAATAGTTCCTTTGTATATATACTGTTGTGTTTCTGCACGCTAGACACCTTACATGTACATATCCATTCACTCACCAATTGCTGTATATAGTTACTTTTGTAAATATGTCGTATATGCTCTAAGGAGCCGACAAATCTTTTTTTTAAAGGTGGGATGTCATAATATGCACCCGCACATCATGAGGTATAAGCAGACAGTGACAGACACCCAGGTGAGTCAATCAATATACAGAACAGAACACGACCAATCATCAGACAGAACACCAGAGGGAGGCTTCCAACTATAAAACACACGAGGCATCAGCACGCTGCCTCTTTCCACTGGTGACAACTGTAGTGACAGTCAGGGTGTACAAATCATTCAACACCTTCTACACATGGATCAGAGCTAGCCTGGTCTAGATAGTTAATGTTAGTTTACTTAGAGTAGTAGAGAGTCAACCCACAGGCAGCTGTGTGCTTCGTTACTGAAGTTCAATAAATCTTATTGAACCAACGCCTACGTTTGGTGTATGCTTGATCATTTAACTGCATCGTGTTTCAGTCCGTGTTACCCCAGGGTGAATAACACAACACCTGCCTCCAAGTTATTAATGTAAATAGTGAACAATTGTGGACCAAGAACTGATCCTTGCAGTACTCCACTCTGAAAAGGACCAAGAATGTTGTGAGAGATGTTATGGCCTGCATGGTTTGCCACCACACAACTGGGCACATTTATTCAACAAGGCATGTTGGGTGGGAATGGATATATTTTGGTTCAGAGTAATTTGGCTCTCTGGTGTGTACATTCTGGTATTTTATGCCTGAAATGGGGTGGGATTCTCCCCTACCCGGCTGGGCGGGAGTTCCGGCGTAATGGAGTGGCAGGAACCACTCTGGCATCGGGCCGCCCCAAAGGTGCGGAAGTCTCCGCACCTTTAGGGGCCAAGCCCTCACCTTGAGGGCTAGGCCGGCGCCGGAGTGGTTTCCGCTCCACCGGCTGGCGGGAAAGGCCTTTAGCGCCACGCCAGCCGGCGCCGAAAGGTCTTCGCCGGGCGACGCATGCGCGGGAGGGTCAGCGGCTGCTGACGTCATCCCCGCACATGCGCAGGGGAGGGGGTCTCTTCCGCCTCCGCCATAGTGAAGACCATGGCGAAGGTGAAAGAAAAAGAGTGCCCCCACAGCACAGGCCCACCCGCGGATCGGTGGGCCCCGATCGCGGGCCAGGCCACCGTGGGGGCACCCCCCGGGGCCAGATCGCCCCACGCCCCCCCCCAGGACCCCGGAGCCTGCCTTGTCCCGCCGGTAAGTTAGGTGGTTTAATCCACGGCGGCAGGAGAGGGTGGACAGCGGCAGGACTTCGGCCCATCGCGGACCAGAGAATCGCCGGGGGTGTGGGCCCTCCAACCGGCGCTTCGCGATTCCCGCCCCCGCCGACCGGCACGGCGCGATTCCCGCCCCCGCCGAATCTCTGGTGCCGGAGAATTTGGGACACGGCGGGGGCAGGATTCACGCCAGCCCCCGGCGATTCTCCGACCCGGTGGGGGGTCGGAGAATCGCGCCACATATGCTTCACAGTTCCAGTAATGCTGTCAGCTGTTTGTTACTTGTACAATTTTCAATTCCTGGTTGCGCATCCTGGCTGTGGTCTGACGTATACCACCTCCTCATTCCTTTTCCAAGTTTTGCACTGATTGATAAATACGCTGCCAGATATATAAAGTCAGCCCATTATTCTTTGCCAGCAAATATATTCAACACCACCTAACAAAACTGTTTCCTGCCCCCTGCTCCTTGTGCCAACCCCTGGGGCAGATTAAAACAAAAAGTAACCTTTGTCTAGATTGTGCCCTTGTTTCAATGGGCTGTGCCACAATTCACATGCACACATGCGCAGCAAAATAATGAAGGGGACCTTTTCTCAGACCCATAACTGAGTCTGAACAAACAACTGACAGGGCAGGAAATTTGGCCAAAAGCAAATACTTGATTTATATGATTGCTTTACTCCATAAACAAAGGGGGTTGGATTCATCCAAATCCACAGCGTCCAAGTTGGACCAAGGCTTGGTTTTCTTTTTCCACGTGAAACTATTTTTGTGGTTCACTCATTTTCCTGACATGGAATTTTTCCCTTTCGTGGCGCTGATGGAAGTTGGGAGGGACAGGGTGGGGTGGGTTGGGAGGGTTGTGTGGATACATTTAAATTAAATATCTTCCATTCCAGTGGATGGTGACTTGTTGTTCCATCAATGATCTCTGGCTTGCACTACACCATGATTTCCGCAGTTTTTGACTGTGGTCTCTGTGGGATTCATTAAAAAGTAAATTGCTTTCATTTGGGAAGGGAATATGAGTTACAGGACCTGTGGCTAACTTTCAACACTCCCACACCCTGTGGAATTATCCACCAGTTTTCCTGTCTGTCTCCAGAAAACCAGGTGGTTAAGGAGAGAACTGGATTGAAGTATATAAAATCCTGAACAGTCTTGACAAGGTGGATGTGGAGATGATGTTTCCTCTTGTGGTTGAGTCCAGAACTATGGGGCACTGTTTTAAAATTAGGGGCCATCCCTTTTAGGACAATGATGAGGAGAATTATGTTTTCTGCCTCAGAGGCTTGTGCAACATGGGCAGCATGGTAGCATGGTGGTTAGCACTATGACTTCACAGCGCCAGGGTTCCAGGTTTGATTCCCGGCTTGGGTCACTGTCTGTGTGGAGTCTGCACGTTCTCCCTGCGCCTGCGTGGGTTTCCTCCGGGTGCTCCGGTTTCCTCCCACAAGTCCCGAAAGTCGTGCTGTTATGTAATTTGGACATTCTGAATTCTCCCTCAGTGTACCTGAACAGGCGCCTGAATGTGGCGACGAGGGGCTTTTCATAGTAACTTCATTGCAGTGTTAATGTAAGCCTAATTGTGACAATAAAGATTATTTATTTATTCATAATTATGGAACACTTTGCCTCAGAAGGCAGTTGAGGTGATTTTCTTGAATGATTACTGGATTGGAAAGGATGTGGCATTTATCTGGAAATCGAAAAAAAACAGTGATAGAATGTGACAAAGGTACTGAGTTAAACAACTGAGAACACTTCATTGGTCTGTTTGTTTCTAATGCCCTCAGAATAGACTGACAAGTTCACTAAGTTACTGATGTTCTCTTCCATGTAGCTCTGTCTGCAATGGCATATCTTGAAGGGTGCATTCTCTTTGCCTGCCATTTTGTTTGTTTCCACCATTAAGTTGAAAAAAATATATATATATTGTGTTAAGGAATGCAGAGTGGTTCAAGTTAACATAATATTTTAATATGACTCTTGGTGCCTAGGTGTCTGGATCGAAGCGTGGCTGAAAGTTCAGCCTTTTGGATTTGTTGAAAATATTCATTTGTAATGAGATTTTACAACCCCTTAAGTTAAAGTGACGGGTTAAAAAGGGTTTAAAATATAGTGATTTTGGAAAAAAATGTACAAAGTCGAAAAAAACTGCTGTTACCGAACAACAATGGTCAAGTGACACAGACATGAAGAAAAACAAAGGAGCATTCAATGTGTGTCCAGGAGTGAAGACAGGGGGCGGGATTCTCCGTCCCGCCGCACCTGTTTTCTAGCAGGACGCGCCCCCACTGGCGGGGGGTCCTCCGTCCCAGCAGCCGTCCAATGGGGCTTCCCATTGTGGGCATCCCCACACCGCCGAGAAATCCATGAATGTGAGTGCGTTGCCAGCGAAGCGGAGGATCCCACCAATGGAGAATCCCGCCAAGGGATTTTTCGGCTCTCTGAGGAAAGAAAAGTACAAGGCAAGTGAAACAGTAGTGAATTGACTCGTCTGTTATTGGACTCAGTAACATGATCAATTTAGCGGTGTTGCTATTGGGATCCGACTTGTCCAGTATTAACATCAGCCAGGACCATAACAAAGCTGGGACTCTTGCATAATCGAAAGTCCTTGAATTTAAGAGGGTTCTGTGAATTATTTTTTTTAAAAAACGCATTTATTCAAACTTGTATCAAAGTAGTTACAGCAAATAAACACCCGGGAAACATTCTTCCCAACAATCAACTATACAGTTTGTACAGATGTTCCTCCTTTTTCACCCCCCCCCTCCCCATCATCACCCCCCCCCCCCCCAACATGGCGAACAGCTCCTCAAACACGGTCACAAACATCCCCCACCTTTTCTCAAACTCCCCTGTGGGCCCCTTAACTCACACTTTATCTTCTCTAACCGCAGGAAGTCATACAGGCCATCCAACCATGTTGCTACCCCCGGTGGCGATGCGGACCGCCACTCCAGCAAAATTCATCGCCGTGCAATCAGAGAGGCGAAGGCCAAGACATCAGCCTTCCTTCTCTCCATGAGCTCCGGCTTCTCTGAAACCCCAAATGTCGCCACCAAAGGGTCCGGGTCCACCTCCCCCTACACTATCCTGGCTAAGACCGCGAACACTCCCGCCCAGAATCTTCCCAATTTTTCACAACCCCAAAACATGTGCGCATGATTCGCTGGCCCCGGCCCACACCTCTCACACTCATCTGCTACCCCCTGAAAGAACCCAGTCATTCTCGCCCGAGTCATATGCACCCTGTGCACCACCGTAAACTGTATCAGGCTCATCCTTGCAGAAGAGGAGGTCCCGTTTACCCTTCGCAGTGTCTCACTCCATACTCTCCAATTGATCTCCCTTCCCAACTCCGCTTCCCATTTCTCCTTGATCGTCACCACCCGCTCGCCTCCCTGCTCCCCCAGCCACTTATATATATCCCCAATTCTTCCCTCCCCTTCCACATCCGGAAGCAGCAGTCGCTCCAGCAGGGTGTATCCCAGCAATCTAGGGAACCCCTCCCAGACCTTTCGTGCAAAGTCCCTAACCTGTAGATACCTGAACTCACTACCCCTCGGCAGCTCTACCCTCTCCCTTAGCTCCTCCAGACTAGCGAACCCTTCCTCCAAATACAAATATCTCACCTTGACCAGCCCCACTTCCCTCCACCTCCTGTATACACTATACACCCACCAGCTCAAACCCATGATTCTCGCACAGCAGCGTTAGCACCGACACCCCTTCCACCCTACAATGCCTCCTCAGCTGATTCCATATCTTCACTGTGGACTGCACTATTGGGCTCCCTGAATACCTACTCAGAGCCATTGGCAATGCTGCCGTCACCATAGCCCTCAAACTAGACCCATCACAACATTCCTCCTCCATCCTAACCCACTCTATCCCTTCTCCTTCCCACCACCGCCGCACCTTGTCCACATTCGCCGCCCAATAATAATGAAGCAGGTTTGGCAACGCCAACACCCCCTGCTGCCTCTGCCTCTGTAGCAGGGTCCTCCCCACCCTCGACAACTTCCCCGCCCATACAAAGTCAGAGATGATTGTGTCCACTTTCCGAAAAAAGGCCTTTGGTATAAAGATCAGGAGAGCCTGAAAGATAAACAAGAACCTTGGCAGAATATTAATTTTCACCACTTGGACCCTCCCCGCCAACGTTAAGTGCCCCCAACAGATGTGGTGCCAGGTCCGCTGCAAATTCCTCATAAAATTCTGCCAGTTACCCATCCGGCCCAGGGACCTTAAGATCCTCTCTGGACTCCTCCACCAGCTTTGTTAAGTTCCACTTATGGAGCCCCGTCCATTCCCTTGCTACCTGAATCCCCAAGTACCTAAACCTACCCCTCCTACCGTAAATGGCATCCCCCCTAAATTAGCCCACTGTGCCAGCTCACTCACTGGGAATACCTTACTTTTCCCGACATTCAGCTTGTATCCCGAGAACCCTCCAAACCTCCCCAACAGGCCCATACTCTCCAACGGATCCGAAACATACAGCAAGAGGTTATCGGCATAGAGCAATACCCGATGCTCCCTCTGTCCCCTCATTATCCCCTGCCACTCCGCCGACCCCCTGAGAGCCATCGCCAATGGCTCTATGGCCAGCGCAAACAGCAGCAGCAACAGCGGGCACCCCTGCCTCGTACCCTGTGTAAGTCAAAGCTTTGTGAGCTCATATCATTCGTCCTCACCCTCGCTCTTGGTGCCATATACATTAACCGCACCCATGCCACAAATCTCGGCCCAAACCCACACCTTCCCAAAACTTCAAACAAGTACCGCCACTCCACCCGATCTAATGCTTTGTCCGCGTCCGTGGATACCACCACCTTCGTTACCAGAGCTCTCGACGGATTCATCACCACATTCAACAGCCGTCTTATAATACTCGCGAGCTGCCTGTCCTTCACGAAGCCTGTTTGATCTTCTGTAACCAACCCCGGGCCACAATCCTCCATCCCCCCTGCCAACAACTTAGCCAATACTTTCACATCCATGTTCAATAGTGATATGGGTCTATACGACCCACATTCCACCGGATCCTATCCTTTTTGGGATTAGTGTGATTACCGCCTGCTTCATCGTCTGCGGCAACTCCCCCTTCTCCAGTGCTTCATTAAACGCCCCCAACAGATGTGGTGCCAGGTCCGCTGAAAATTCCTCATAAAATTCTGCCGGGTACCCATCCGGCCCAGGGGCTTTCCCCGACTTCATACCCCTGATACTATCCAGCACCTCCCTCAGCCCCAGGGGCTCCTCCAACACCTGCCTCTTTGTTTCCTCCACTGGGGAAATTCCAGCTCGTTCAGAAACTGCCCCATGTCCCCCTCCTCTCCTCCTGGGTCTGCCTCATATAGTCACTGGTAATACTCTCTAAATGCCTCATTTATCTTCTGTGGCTCTGACACCACATCCCCAGCCCCAGTCCAGATCTTCAATATTTCCCTGGACGCAGCCTGCCTCCGCAGCTGGTGCGCCAGCATGCGGCTCGCCTTCTCCCCATACTCGTATTGCACTCCTCTTGCCCTACGCAGTTGCCCTACCGCCTCCCCGTTGTCAGCCTATCAAATTGCCCCTGCAACTGTTTCCTCCTCGCCAATCCCTCCACGGTGGGCACCTCGAATATTCCCTGTCCACCTCCACTATCTCGCTCACTAGACGGTCATGTTCCGCCCTCCTTTCCTTATTTGCACGAACCGTAAATTAGATAATTTCTCCTCGGGTCACTGCCTTCAGTTGTTCCCAAAAAATGCCCACCGACCCCTCCCCATTCTGATTGAACTCCACATAATCCCTAATCGCCAACCGTACCTTATCACAAAAACCTCCATCCGCCAGCAACCCGAGTCAAAGCTCCACCCCGGCCTCTGCTCTCGTCCCGTACTGAACCAAATATCCAGCCAGTGGGGTGCATAGTCCGAGATAACTATCCCCGCATACTCTGCCGCCTCCACCCCAACCAAAATCTACCGGCTCACTAAAAGGTAATCAATCCTCAAATACACCTTATAGATGTGTGAAAAGAAGGAATACTCCCTTACCCCTGGGTTCTGAAAGCGCCATGGATCAACCATAAATCCTCTCCATAAACCCCCCCAGCTCCCTTGCCATTCGTACCCTACCCATCGACCTGGGGCTCGATCTATCCACCCTCGGCTCCAGGACACAGTTAAAATCTCCTGCCATGATCAACTGGTACCCGGCCAAATCCAGGATTGCTGCCAGCAACCTCCTCATAAAACCCACATCATCCCAATTTGGGGCCTACACATTTACCAGCACTACCGGTGCCCCTTCCAATACCCCACTCACAATCACATATCTCCCACCTGGATCCCTCACCACCTTCGCACTCACGAATCCCATTTTTTTGCTCATTAAAATCGCCACACCCCTCGATTTCAAATCAAACCCCGAGTGAAAAACCTGACCAACCTACCCCTTCCTTAACCTAACCTAGTCTTTCACATGGAGGTGTGTCTCCTGCAAAAAGACCACCCCCCGCTTTCAGCTCCTGAGGTGCGCGAACACCCGCGACCTTTTAATCGGCCCATTCAGTCCCCGGATGTTCCACGTTACCAACCTTACCAGAGGCTTGTGCCTCCAATCCCCTCTACCATCCGTCATCTTCCCCACTTAACTCCTGCCCCTTTAATTCCACTCTGTACCTAGCCAATCCCAGATGGCCCCTTTCTTCGCCTTTGACCACGTCATCTCTCACCTCCTGCCACGTCACAGAAACCCCCTCCCCGCTTCTTCCCTTCCCCTTCTTTCCCCCCACTTCCCCTTTCCCCCCTCCCCCCGGCCAGCCCTCTTGGCCTACTCCCCCACCACCTTGTCATGATATTCAAACACACACATCATGATAGACACACCAACAGACAAATCAGAACACACAACACCACAACCAATGACAGAAAGATATAAAAGCACAGACACGACCCCCGGTGGTCAGTATTAGCTGCAGAGGAGAACCAGGACACATCAATTGCCAAACACACTCAGGGAGACAGCACGTGCAGAGTATCCAGAACGAACTGTATTATAAGAGTTATAATAAAATAGAGTTGTACCACATACAACTGTGTTGGCTCATCTGTGCACCAGAGCACCCAACACCACATGGTACAGGAGTGGATCGATACCTGCCGGCATACCTCAGTGTACACAGACAACCAGCAGTGCCCAGGCATGATGTACGAGCTCCCGGTTCCGCAGGCGCTCCAGTGCCACGGCGACCTCCACGAAAACTGGCGGCGATTCCGGCAAAATTTCGAATTGTTCCTGGTGGCAGCTGAACTCAAAGACCTGGATGATAGGGAAAAAATTGAATTTCTCCTCACCGGCGCCGGTGCAAGGGCAAGAGAAATATTCAGAAGGTTCAGGTTCTTCAGGAGGCAGCAAAGGTACGATTACCAGGCAGTCCTGGACAAATTCTCCAAGTACTGTGAAGAATACGCAATCCAATGGGCACTTAAAGGTAAGAAAAGCTGCAGTACTCACCTCGTGGCTGGAATCCCAGAGGCCGAAATCCCGGGCCTGAGAAAAGGCTGTGTCGAGGTCGGCGGCCATCTTGCTAAAGGTATAACGCTAGCACAGTTGCGCGAGAAGTGCGCAGAACCGGAAGTTTCGTTTGCGCATGCGCGAGATGCTGCACATGCGCAGTCAAGAAAACGGCCATCGGTAAAGGAACAGCGATCTGAGCATGCGCAGTCGCTTCCTACGTGCTACATACCGAGCGTCAGGGTGTCAGAGGCCCCAGACTGCACCAATTTAAAAGGGAAACGTCCCAAATCCAATTTAAAAGGGAAATGTCCCAAATCAAAAAAACAAAAATCTGTTAAAGCTGTAAAACAACCTTCCCTCACCTGGAATGACAGCACAGTGCCGCAAATTGACCCAGGAGATGAATTTGACCTCCGAAGAACCCTCCGACAAGCAGTTACCTACGCACAAGCCGATGATTCCGACCTTGAATACTTCGATGACGATTTTTACAGTGTTTCCGGACCTCGCGAGCCCAATGATAGCTCCGTGGTCCTCTATGACTATGACTCGGACGAACCTTTCGTGTTGCACATTGGCGGCCCCCACATTGAATCCGACGCAGATGCGGATTCATTTTTCGGATTTGAGGATCTTCAATCCAGCAGATATGACGTTCCAACTTATCAGTACCGGATGATGCTGCAGCCTGACATTAACAGACAGGGAGCGGTGCAAGCACACGGAGAGTGCCCTGCTGCCACACAGAGCGTGGTCCACGTCCCGCTCAACGTTCCCGACTCTATGAACGAAGACATGCAAGACTCCAGAGTGCAGTCCTCGCATGAACCAGAAGTGACTCCAGTGTCACAAGCTTCCACAGCAAGCTCGTGGACAGACTCCACAATTGCAGAAATGCAAGACTCCAGAGCGCAGTCCTTGCACGAACAAGAAGTGACTCCAGTGTCACAAGCCTCCACAGAGAGCTCGTGGACAGCCTCCACGATAGAAGCAACGCAAGACTCCAGAGCGCAGTCCTTGCACGAACAAGAAGTGACTCCAGTGTCACAAGCCTCCACAGGGAGCTCGTGGACGGACTCCACGATGGAAGGAACGCAAGACTCCAAAGCGCAGTCCTTGCAGGAACAAGACCATGAGGGTCTAGCAACCTCTCCTGACCAACCAGCGGCAGACGATGCAAGTCTGCCATGCTCACGTGAACAGCAAGAAGGCTATAACAGCCTACCATGCTCCACTACACAGCAGCATGACCATGACGGTCTCTCATGCTACAATGAAGGGCACAGCGCTGAAGACTGCTCAAGCCCAACTGAAGACAAGCCAAAGGAATCGCCTCGTCCAAGCCCGAAGAAAAAAGGTTTATGCGCTGACCTTCAGGATCATTATAGCCGAACAGAGATTAATAATGCTGCACGGCCACAGAAGGATGCTGAGGATTTGCTAACGAAATTAATTGAATGTTTAACTTGCAAGGAGCAGACTGAGAATTGCCAGTGTTTTAGTACGGATCGAAAAAATGGACAAGACATTGATCCTCAGGTAATGGAAATAACACAACCTGAATCATATCTACAGCAGGGACAAATGTCTCCCTTCAACACAACACCACAAAATCCCAACTTCGGAGACCAGCAGTTAGTCAGTAATGACTCTTCAAACCTTGAGGGGAACATTAATTGCATTGAACCTATACACGCTCCACTGATTATTGAGCAGAACATTGGAGCAAGAATCCTGAGGACACCGACATCGAGTAGCCAGATAACGAATTTAAAACCCACAGCAGTGCCAAGTGAACCAAGTGTGCTTTCCACTAATGGTGAAGATGCAGATAAGGTCGACCCGATTATCCATTGTACCACACTAACCCCAGTGATTAAGCAGTTATGTATGGGGAGTATAAGGTGGGCAATTGAGAACAGTAAAAGAGAGACTGTGACCATGCCAGTCCCAGCAAAATCAGACCCAGAGACCATGAAGGCATGTACATTAGACAAAGATACACATGAGGCACCTGAGAAGAAAAGTGAAACGGAATGTTCTTTGGAAAATAGTACAATGTCGATAGAAACATTGGATCCTATATTCGAGACCATACCTATGGGAGAATTTGGGGGTAATAAATAAGGTTCTGCAATGTCTGGGGGAAGATTTAAAATTCCAAAGAAGAAAAGCCCAAATGAAGGACAACGGCAAGACAATGACAGTCCACCGACATGGTGTGCACCACCAGATGAAAACTCTGACAATTTACCCAACCCTAGTGAACAGCAAGCTGCTAATGAGGATCCATCCACGGGATGTGAGACGAGTGACGACAGCATCCCACTTCCCATGCAAAAGGTGCAAGGTGACAGACCTCGCCTAGTGCGTACCGAGGCACTCGACGATCACGGTGGGACCACTGACGACTGCGGTGGCAGCGCACCGCTTCCACCCTCGATGGCTCGACCCTCTCCACTGGTTGGTGCATTCCTGCATGTTCCGACTCCAGAAGTGCAGCTTCAGGGAATCTCGGCTGCCTCCAGTGAACCTGTTGGGACTCCGGACGGGGGGCATCGACGGAAGGCAGACCGGACTCCAGATGGGGAGCAGCCAAGCGCCGACTCTGATTCGCGCACGCCAGACCTTGCTCCGGACGGGCGGTGTCGCGGCCTCGGTGATGGCACGCTCAGGGTGACGGCGGATACCACGGCGACAGGGAATGGATCGCGTGGCAGTCCCACTGGGTCGGCAGTGGCAACCAGCACCGGCGGTCCAAGATGGACACACCAATTCGCGCCATCGCCAGACGTTGATGCGAGCAACAATTCTCTCTCCAAGGCGACATGCTTCGACGTTTCTCTGCGGAGTCGCCCTTACGGCACAGCAGGTGGCCGGAACCAGCGTACACGGTCTCGGCCAACTTCCACATCTGGCACAGTCATCGCCTTGCACGATATTAGTGATGGTGCTACTTCGATGGCAACGACCCATCGGCTACAAGATGCCGTCCACCACAAACATAAAAAGAAAAAGACTCCACCTTGTTCCTGGCATGCAGGGCGGATGGATTGGTGCGTAGGCGCAATCAGCGAGCTTTGCGCCGCCTTCCACGCTCGCAACTGAACCGTACGCACACGCCGGATCCTCCACTGGTTCCCAAGGATGACTTCGTGGAGATGCCACGGATCATGCCCCTTCCATCGCCACCAGAACCAAATCTCCACAGCTGAACCGGCTTGAGGACCAGCCCATTCTTGAGGCGGTCACCCATTAGACTGGACTTATAACGCTGTTCATACGTTCAAAAAGTCAAACACTTCTGTATTATAACCTGTTGTTGTTTATTGTTCCAGATATCGTCTGACCAGACCAATGTTCAAGTTTTTTTTTTCTCTCGCATCCAAGTTTTGTTATGGTACAACCTTGTTAGTGTGACGCACCCGACATCGCCCCATGTAAATAGTTACGTCATATACACACGCTGTACATAACACACACACACACTCTTCGATGCACTCACGACACAATTATATTTATAACCACGTAGGCACATATCTTTGTAAAAAGGGGGGATGTCATGATATTCAAACACACACATCATGATAGACACACCAACAGACAAATCAGAACACACAACACCACAACCAATGACAGAAAGATATAAAAGCACAGACACGACCCCCGGTGGTCAGTATTAGCTGCAGAGGAGAACCAGGACACATCAATTGCCAAACACACTCAGGGAGACAGCACGTGCAGAGTATCCAGAACGAACTGTATTATAAGAGTTATAATAAAATAGAGTTGTACCACATACAACTGTGTTGGCTCATCTGTGCACCAGAGCACCCAACACCACACACCTCACTTCCGTTCACCAGCATCACCTGCTAGCCCGGCTGCCCCTGCCCAAAGGCACATCCTAATGACCTCCCCCTCCCTCTCCACCCCCCCTCCCACTCCTCAGCTCCAAGAAGAAGGCCTCCTGCTGGCCTTACCCTCTCCCACCTAAACAAGGACTTCTCCTGAACTCCAGGCAGCCTTCTCCAAAAGCAAACAAACAGATGTTAAACACAAACAGTCCCATAAAACAGGAGGGGGGATGGGAACATCCATCCCCACATAAACTTTTCACCTCTACAGCTCCTTACAATCTCAACATTGAACAGAAACAACCCCCCCCCCCACAAAAAAAAAGGCAAAAATCCCCCAATCCGTATACCCACTTCAAACATGCTCCCAACCATTACATAGTGCAAGCACCCCGGTTCCCAAGCATTGTCCACTCAGTTCTCCCCCAGTTTATGCTCCTTAATGAAGTCTTCGGCCGCTTCTGGGGTCTCGAAATAATACTCCCGGTCTCCGAACGTCACCCATAATTTCGCCGGGTAGAGAACCCCAAATCTGATCTGCCGCCGGTACAGCATCGCCTTGGCCTTGTTGAAACCTGCCCGCCGTTTTGCCAACTCCACTCCGATGTTCTGATAAATCCGGCCGTTATTTCCCTCCCAGTCGCAGCTACGCTTCTCCTTGGCCCACCGTAGAATTTTCTCTTTCTCCCCAAATTTATGGAGCCTCACGATCACCGCCCGCGGCGGCTCCCCAGCTCTAGGCTTCTGCCTCAGAGACCTATGCGCTCGGTCCACTTCAGGTGCCTTATCCAGCACCCCTTCTGCCACCAGCCCCACCAGCATCCTCGAGACGTACCTCGTGGCGCTCACACCTTCCACTCCTTCAGGCAGGCTAACTATTCGCAGGTTCTGCCTTCTCGAGGTATTCTCCTGCTCCTCAGCCTTTGCCCTCAGCATTTTACAAAGGACTCCTAGGATTTCCACCTCCGCCTCCAGAGCCAGCACACGATCGCTGTGGTCCGAGATCATTCCACCAGTCTCCTGAATCTGCGACCCCTGCACCTCCAAACACCTCTCCATCCGCTCCAAAGTACTCTTCAGGGGTGCCACAGCTTCTGCAATGGCCTTTGCACGATCCTCACGCATTTCTTTCCTCTGCTTATGGAATTCCTCCTTGACAAAAGTCATCAGTTCCTGTATCTGGGGCTTTCCAGCTTGCCCCTCCGCTGCCTGCATGCTGGAAGAGGCTGTTGCTGCAGCTCCAGACTGTTTCAACTTTCCCGCCAAACCTCTCACTGCTTTCTGCCGGGTCTGGCGATCAGAAGACATACCATTCCAGGGGTAAACTACTCCTCTAACATTCACCTACACCTTTTCATCAAAATTCCACCCGGATCTGTGTGAAAAGAGCCCTTTTCTGTGACTTTAAGCAGGAACAGCCCTGTATGTGACCACTGACTCCATGGTCACAACCGGAGGTCCTCGGGTTCTGTGAATTCTTAAAGAAAATAATGCATGGTGGTCCTCGGCATAGGAACAGGATTTGCTGTGAAGCATATTACACTGGTTGGAACTCAAAAATTGCTTTGACTGCTGCTAAGGCTTCTCTGGGAGTAGAAAATGTTACAGTGGATTATTTGAAATCCTTGACTAAAGCTTTACAAAAGAATTATCAGATAAATTGAAGGCAGAAATGAAAGCAGGAGAACGTAAGGATGATGTGATTGAAGTAATTACTCAGCATTTAGAATTAATTCTTTTAAAATTTAGAGTACCCAATTATTTTTTTCCAATTAAGAGACAATTTAGTGTGTTCAATCCAGCTACCCTGCACATTTTTGGGTTGTGGGGGTGAGACCCATGCCGACACGGGGAGAATTTGCAAACTCCACACGGACAGTGACCCGGGGCCGGGATCGGACCTGGATTCTCAGTGCCGTGAGGCGGCAGTGCTAACCACTGTGCCACCCTGCCGCCCCCCCCATTTAGAATTGAAAAGAGAAATTGGCATGTCACAGCTAGAGTTAGCAAAAATTCGGTTGCAAGTGAAGCAACTTGACATAGAAAAAGAAAAAGAGATAAAGAACTTGTATTAACAAAAGAAAAATAAATTGCTAAAGCTTGAAAAGTTAAAAGAAAATGAGTGAGGAAAAGGAATGGAAATGAAGAAGCTGAAACGTGACACCCAGAGAGAGGGAAGGGAGATATGGAAAGTGATAGGGAGCTTCAAAGACAGAAGGAACTCGGACAGTATAAACTAAGTAAAGAAAAACTGAGATGAAGGAAATGAAGGGGAGATAATTGGTTCAGAGGATGAGTTTAATTCCACTGAAAATTTTGATTTCATGAAAAACCTTCATTTAGTGCTAAGTTTGCAGAGGATGGAGATGAAAAATATTTCACCTCATTTGAAAAGATAGCTGTGAAGCTGTAATGGCCAAAGGATGCTTTTTAAAATTTTCTTTAAATTTAAAGTACCCAATTCTTTTGTCCCAATTAAGGGGCAATTTAGCGTGGCCAATCCACCTACCCAACACATCTTTGGGTTGTGGGGGTGAAACCCACACAGGCAACGTGCAAACTGTTGCTCTTTTTAGCCTTAGTTTATTAGCTCTGATTATGTCACCTTTGCTCACGAGTCGCCAGGTATCTTTCTGATACCGCCACGTGGTTCAAGCTCGAGTTATGATTAATAAGTCAGCACACCGCTTAGTAAGATTGAAATCAATGGTCATTTATTATATACAACAAGTAATGCTTACACAATAATCCTACTATCTATATAGAAACCTACCACTACTGGCCAATACTTAACTTTAGGAAGGGCCCACCAGGTCAGGGAAACGAATGGCTTATCGAATCGGATCTGGCCCGCGGGATTCAAAAAGGCTGATACGGGTCGATGGCTAGGAGTCTTTATCGGGTAGTAATCGCTGGAGTCAAACTTACTGTTTCTGGTGGATGTTCTTGCGACGGTCTCGAGCAGGAGAAGAAGGAGAGAGAGATCTGAATTTGGCCCCTCACTTTATAGGGTCCCGGGCTTCCCGCCTCTCGGGGTAGCCCTTGACCCTGAGTCCCAAGTGATTGGACTTGTTCCCAATCACTGGGCTCGATATATCCAATAACGGGGCGATTCCTCGATCGGGGGGGTGGTCGTTCACCTGTCTTTGTTTCAGCCACTGCAGGTGCCGACAGGTCTGGCCCAGCATTCAATTGCTAATATGTTGCAATTGTTCCTGGGGATAGCCGATTAAACTGCAGATGTCTGGGTTGATGTGCTGCTAATGGTCTTGAGTATCGATCTGGGTCGACTTCCCCAGAGCCGAATACGCTATTCTGTCTGCAGCTGTCCGTTTGTGTCCTGTTGGCTGCTTTTCCCATCAGCCTTTTCGGTAAGCCATTTTAAATCGGGTTTTGGCCAAATTAATAGGGAATTAGCCATTTTAGGTGGCTACAAAACTCCACATGGACAGTGACCCAGAGCCAGGATTGAAGCTGGGTCCTCAGTGCCATGAGGCAGCAGTGCTAACCACTATACCACCATGCCACCCTGGCCAAAGAATTCTTGGACCTTAATGTTACAAAGTGTCCTGACAGGTACAGCTATGAATGTATACACTACTATGTCAAAAATCAGCAGACTATAAAGTGGTTAAAAAGGCGATACTCAATGCTTACAGGCTTGTCTCTGAAGCATATCAGTTGAAATATTGAACTTAACAAAAAAGACCAGATGAAACGTTTGTAGAATTTGCTGGGGGAAAGAATAAATGCTGTTGGACTGGTGGTTTTGATCATTGAAGTTAGAGAAAAAAAATTGAGAACATGAGGGAAATTATGATTATGGAAGATTTCCAAAATAGCATTCCAGGAACCATTAAGACTTATTTAGATGCGCATCAAGTATCAAAGATCCGTGGAGAGGCAGTTTTGGTTGATGCTTATGATTTCTCACACAGACAGTTACATGTGGGGAAATGGTCACATGGGAATCGATAGAGGAATTGGAGAAATAGAAAACCTGGTGATGGAAATAGTTCTAGGGAACAGACAGAAAGGATATCAAAATAATAAAGGAGATAGGCTAGAATCTAAAAGTGATATAAAGAAAACAGTATACATACATAGATACATACATAGAAGATAGGAGCAGGAGGAGGCCTTTTGGCCCTTTGAGCCTGCTCCGCCATTCATCACGATCATGGCTGATCATCCAACTCAATAGCCTAATCCTGCTTTCTCCCCATAGCCTTTGATCCCATTCTCCCCAAGTGCTACATCCAACCGTCTCTTGAATATATTCAAAGTTTTGGCATCAACTCCTTCCTGCGGTAATGAATTCCACAGGCTCACCACTCTTTTTGTGAAGAAATGTCTCCTTATCTCTGTCTGAAATGGTTTACCCTGAATCCTCAGGCTGTGACCCCTGGTTCTGGACACACCCATCATTGGTAACATCTTCCCTGCATCTACCCTGTCTAGTCCTGTTAGAGTTTTATAAGTCTCTATGAGATCCCCCTCATTCTTCTGAACTCCAGCGAGAACAATCCCAACCTAGTCAATCTCTTCTCATATGACAGTCCCGCCATCCCTGGAATCAGTCTGGTAAACCTTCGCTGCACTCCCTCAAGAGCAAGAACATCCTTCCTCAGGGAAGAAGACCAAAAACTACACACAATACTCCAACTGTATGATTTCATTGCAATAAAACTGGACATACTAAAGCTAATTGCTGGAAATTAATTGGGTTACTTATTGCAGTAATAAGGACATCTGAAGGCGGCACAGTAGCACAGTGGTTAGCACGGTTACTTCACAGCTCCAGGGTCCCATGTTCGATTCCCAGCTTGGGTCACTGACTGTGCAGAGTTTGCACGTTCTCCCCATGTCTGCGAGTTTCCTCCGGATGCTCCGGTTACCTCCCACAGTCCAAAGACATGCAGGTTAGGTGGATTGACCATGATAAATTGCTCTTCGTGTCCAAAAAGGTTACGTGGGGTTACTGGGTTACGGGGATAGGGTGGCGGTGTGGACTTAAGCAGGGTGCTCTTTCCAAGGGCCGGTACAGACTCGATGGGCCGCATGGCCTTCTTCTGCACTGTAAATTCTATGATTCTAAAGATCATTAGGAAAAACTAACTGCAGGAAGGAGAAAAGTGACGAAACACTGTGATGCAAGCGCACAGTCAAGGCTCAGAATCTACCAGAGAGGTAGAGATAATTCCTCGAAACTACGATTCAGAAAAATAAACTACAGAAGGTTTTAAAGCATTTTGTTCACAGAGGAGAGGTATTCCCTTATTCTTCCAATCAAGGTGGTAAACCAATGAAGACATTAACAAACACTGGAGCAAGTTAGTCACTGATGTTGGTTGATGATACAATTTGTTTTCTCGGTGGGGTTTAATGAAGGAAAAAAACGGAGGTATCAATTCGATGTTATAAATTAGTTCCTTTGTATAGAGTTGGACTAATGAGGGATTTAGAAAATGGCAAGGTGTCAGCTGGAGCAGTGCATAAAATGCCTCTAGCAGGAATTGATTGATGAGGGTAGTGCAGTGGATGTTGTCGACATGGATTTCAGCACGGCATTTGACAAGGTGGCAAAAAAATTGGCTGCGTAGTTGGTAGTGGAGAGGCTAGTTGTTCTCTCCAGAGTGATATCTATGATTTGGTTGAGTGGGCAGAAAATAAGTGAATGGAATTCAACCAAGAGAAGTGAGATAATATACTTGGGGAGGGCAAACAAAGCTAGGGAATACACAGTAAATAGGAAGATATTGAGGCGGGGGAGGGGGGTAAGGTAGGGGGAGTAAGAGAACTTGGAGTGCATGTCCACAGGTCCCTGAAGGTGGCAGAACAGCTGGATAAGGTGGGAAAGAAAGTACATGGAATGCTTTTCTCTGCTGGACAAGTATCAAGTACAAAAGCAGGGTTGTAATGCTGGAACTGTATAAAATGCTGGTTAGGTGACAGCTGGAGTTTTGGGTACAGTTGTGGTCACCAAATTACAGAAATGTTTGGAAAATATATTTTCAAAAACGTAAGTTTTCTTTTAAACACGGAAAGACATTGGGCGGGATTGCCGCTTCTGAGACTTAGGGCTGAATTCTCCGATTTTGAGGCTATATCCAGAGCATGTGTCTAATCTTATGACCAAAAAGTCAGCGCCGCCCCCGCCCCGATGCTCCACCCGGTGGGGGGGGGCTGGCAGATACGGACGAAGAATTGAGGAATTATCCGTGGCCGTGCATGCACATGCCGGTAGTCTGCCAGATAGTGCGCCCTGTAAGCCCCCTCACCACCCCCGGACCTCCCCCGACACCCTCCAATAGTCCCCCCAGCCCCGGCCAGCGGAATGGCTCCCCCGCCCCCCAACTGTGGCAGCGCTGGGCACAGTCCGCAGCCGCCACGCGACACCCCGAAAACAGTGTCCCACACCATCAGGAAGTCGGCCCATCGGGCGCAGAGCATCGAGGGAGGACCTCGGGTGGCGTCCTGAGGCCATCCCAATGGTTTGCGGCGTACTCACCGATGGCGACGTTTTTGAGAGGGCGGAGCATCCAAAAAATGCACCGCCCCCCGATTTCAGTGTCAAAACGATTCTCCGGCCAATTGCCGAATACGATTTTGGGGTCGGGAATCAGAGAACCCAGCCCTAAGTGTTGGCTCAGAGTTTGTGGAGTTCCACAACAGCAAAACTGGCACCACCTGCACTGATTCAGCGACTGGGAAGGGGCTAGCATCAGCGCCATGTGGAACACAATCGATTCCAATGAGAAACGGTGCCGGATTTGCCAGTTTCGCGATTGACACTCAGAAGGCTGACAAGCTGCAGCCGCGTTTATACACTTCATTCCCCACACACATCATCCCAGCTAACAAGATGGCAGTGAGGAGAGCAGCCCCAAGATTCGAGGATGCAGAGCTTGAGACCCTTCTGGACGCCGTGGAGCAGAGGAGGATGACCCTGTACCCCAGCCCGGGAAGGAGGCTGCCAGCCGCCGCCGTTCGCCATGCCTGGGCGCAGGTGGCAGAGGTGGTCAGCACCGGGGCAACACCGTTCGGACCAGCCTGCAGTGCCGAAAAAAACTGCACAACCTCCTCAGGCAACACTATCCCCATTGGCACCAACCCCCTTCCCACACACCTGTGACTCAAACCCCCCCCCATCCAGCTGGAGGAGGTCGCGCACAACCGCTGGGAGCAGGAGAAGACCAGAGGGGGACCAGCCTGCGGCCCGGAGGAAAGGGAAGTCGTCGAGGTGGAATTTGGTCGTGGCGAGGACGTGAAACCCTGCTTAGTTGCGGTTCCCTGTGTCACGTATGTCAACCCCCACCAACACCTCCTGCACCCCCACACCACCCTCACCCCACACCACCCTCACCCCCACCCACACTGTCCTCACCCCGCACCACCCTCACCCCCCACACCACTCCCACACCACCCCCACCTTACACCACCCCACCCCACCCTCACCCTACACCACCCCCATCTTCACCCCCATACCACAGAATTTTGAACATCTCAATAAGGTCGCCACTTAACCTTCTCTCTGCTCCAAGGAGAACAAGCCCAATTTCTCTAATCTTTCTTTGTATTCTAAAATTCCTCCTTCCTGGTATCATTTTAGTAAATCTCCTCTGCTCTCTCTCCAGGGCTTTAACATCCTTCCTTTAATGGCTTTTCACACCCTAAGAGTTACAGACAGCCAAGGTATTTGAGTTTGGCATAATGAGCCATCAAAACATAATGTAAGGTTTGTGAGATCCATTTCATATTTATCTCGCACCCATTGAGCATTGATGACTTTATTGTCCCTGGTCCTTTCCGTTATGGTATATCCTTAACAAAAGGTCTGTGTGAATTTCTCAAGCGGCTGTGATTGTCCTAATGAAATTACATATTTGTCTGTGTTTCAGGACTGTTTGAAGCTGAATACTGCCAAGTCACGTGATATGCTACAGCCATCTTGAATAGTGTTTGGTGCCCACTCTTAAAAATAAAACCTCAAATATTGCAATATCTTCATGTCTGCTCCAGGCATGGCACTAATGTTATGAGCAATGTCAAGAAAGTTTTCGTCTGCATCTAACCTGACTTTGGAAATGTTTCATAGAGTAGTGTAGTGGGATCTTTACCTGTGCTGTTCCAAGGGGTGCTTGATACTGGCATTGAATGGAAAGAGTCTAATAGCCTTTTGTTCAGTAATGTGACATTTTTCATTTTTATGCGCAAAAGGTTAAGTTAAAAATTTAGCAAAGTGCAGGATAGACTGGAATTGATTTGTGTTTTCCTCACAGCCAGACAGGAAAAAGCAGTCCTCATGCTAATCTGAGTACTGACCAGCCTTTGCAATGGAAAAAAGTCAGTCATTCATCAAATTTAAAAAAATAAGAAAAGGGCAGGCAAAGTTTTTCCTGGTTCATGGCGTGTATTTGTGTAAATATTTGTGCATGGAATTAAATGGGACAGAGTTATATAGGGAGCAAGGTTAAACTCTCAATGCTGGATCAAACATAAGACTAAACAAAGCACAGCGTTTGAAAATTAACATTGTAAATGCTATAGGGATCATAGAATTTACAGTGCAGAAGGAGGTCATTCGGCCCATCAAGTCCGTACCAGCCCTTGGACAGAGCACCATACCCAAGCCCACACCTCCACCCTATCCCTGTAACCCAGTAACCTCACCCAACCATTTTGCACACAAGGCCAATCCACCTAACCTGGACATCTTTGGATTGTGGGAGGAAACCGGAGCACCCGGAAGAAACACACGCAGACACGGGGGGAATGTGCAGACTCCACACAGACAGTGATCCAAGCCGGAATCGAACCTGGGACTTTGGCGCTGTGAAGCAACTGTGCTAACCACTATTTTAATGGCACTGGACTCCTGTTCTGCCCTACAATACAAAAGCTTTGAAATCTAGTTGCAATTGATCCTTCAGTGCCATCAACTTCCTCCAAAAGAAAATGGGTGCAGTGAAGTGATGCATACCCGATGCCACATCACGGAATGGTGGGCTACACACGTGTCTATATTTCATCTCATGGCATCAGAGGAGAAGAATTGAACAAAACCCAGGCACGGCCCTGTGGGAAGTTAAAGATGGCACGGAAGCTTAGCTCTTCCACCAGCTTATGGTCAGTCCAGAGTTGTAACATGAAAACAGACTCAGGTACAGTGATCGTGGTAGGGAGTGCGGATCTAATACTGCCTACATTGAGGGAATGATATGCAGTTCAGGGAGTCATAAGCAAGTCAAGGAAAACTGACTGAATAGAGCTTAAGAATAGTTCATGGCAGAAATAATGTGCATAAGCTATGTTACAACTTTAGAATTTAATGAAAGCAAAATATTGCAGATAATGGGGATCGGAAATAAAAACAAAATGCTGGGAAAACTCAGCAGGTCTGGCAGCAGCATCTGTGGAGAGAGAAACAGAGTGATGGCCTCAAGTCCAATATTTTTTAAAAATATATATTTATTAAAGTTTTTAACACAATTTTTCTCCCTTACAAACAATACAAACAATAACCACCACCCGCAACAACAAAAAAAGAAACGAGAAATTGTGCGGAGCAAGATATATACATGGCAAAATAGTATATTTACATAGCTTTGTACACTGGCTCTCTCCCGTACGTGCCAGTTTCCCCGACTCTTCATGATGTTATCTTTTGCTCATCCACCCCCCCCAGGCAGCTTCCCCCCCACTCCCCCCCCCCCCCCAGGTTGCTGCTGCTGCTGACCAACCTTCCTCTAACGCTCCGCGAGATAGTCTAGGAACGGTTGCCACCGCCTGTAGAACCCCTGCGCAGACCCTCTCAAGGCGAACTTAATCCTCCCAACTTTATGAACCCAGCCATATCGTTTATCCAGGCCTCCACGCTGGGGGGCTTCACCTCCTTCCACATTAGCAAGATCCTTCGCCGGGCTACTAGGGACGCAAAGGCCAGAATGCCGGCCTCTTTCGCCTCCTGCACTCCCGGCTCGTCCACTACTCCGAATATTGCTTGCCCCCAGCTTGGCTTGACCCGGACTTTCACCACCTGAGATATTGCTCCTGCCACTCCTCTCCAGAACCCCTCCAGTGCCGGGCATGACCAAAACATATGGACATGGTTCGCCGGGCTCCCTGAGCACCTTCCACACCTGTCCTTTACCCCAAAGAACCTGCTCAACCTCGCCCCCGTCAAGTGAGCTCTGTGAACCACCTTAAATTGTATCAGGCTGAGCCTGGCACACGAGGAGGAGGAATTAACCCTACCCAGGGCATCAGCCCACAGACCTTCCTCGATCTCCTCCCCCAGCTCCGCCTCCCATTTACCCTTCAACTCTTCTACCAGCGCTTCCCCCTCTTCTTTCATCTCCTGGTGTATTGCCGACACCTTTCCCTCCCCGACTCATGCACCCGAGATCACCCTGTCTTGAATTTCTTGTGCCGGGAGCAACGGGAATTCCCTCACCTGTCTCCTCACAAAAGCCCTCACCTGCATATATCTAAAGGCATTTCCCAGAGGTAACTCAAACTTCTCCTCCAGTGCCCCTAAGCTCGCAAACGTCCCGTCAATGAACAGGTCCCCCATTCTACTAATCCCCGCCCGATGCCAGCTCTGGAACCCACCGTCGATCTTCCCCGGAACAAACCGGTGGTTACCTCTGATCGGGGACCATACCGTTGCTCCCATTGCGCCCCGGTGCCGTCTCCACTGGCCCCAGATCCTTAACGATGCCGCCACCACCGGGCTCGTGGTATACTTTGTCGGCGAGAGCGGCAGCGGTGCTGTCACCAACGCCCCCAGGCCCGTTCCTTTACAGGCCGCCATCTCCATCCTCTTCCATGCCGACCCCTCTCCCTCCATAACCCACTTGCGGATCATCGCCACATTTGCTGCCCGGTTGTAGCTCCCTAGATTTGGCAGCGCCAACCCTCCTCGGTCCCTACTGCGTTTCAGGAACCCTCTTCTTACCCTCGGGGTCATATTCGCCCACACAAACCCCATAATACTCCTACCTACTCTCTTAAAAAAGGCATTGGTGATCACGATGGGGAGGCACTGAAACACAAACAGAAACCTCGGGAGGACCATCATTTTGACCGACTGCACTCTACCCACCAGCGAGAGCGGTAGCATGTCCCATCTTTTAAAATCCTCCTCCTTTTGCTCCACCAATCTCGTCAGGTTCAGTTTATGTAGGGCCCCCCAACTCCTGGCTATCTGGATCCCCAGATACCGAAAGCTCCCCTCCGCCCTCCGCTTTGCAACCTCCGTGTTCCAGTCTGGGTATATTCGGATCTCTGCATTGTCCCACTTACTGCTCCGCTCCTTCTTGGTCCATTTCAGGACCCACTCTCTGTCCGTGAACCGGTGGAACCTCATCACCATCGCCCTTGGCGGCTCATTTGCCCAGGGCCTCCTCGCCAGCACCCGGTGTGCCCCGTCCAACTCCAGCGGCCTCGAAGGGGCCTCCTTGCCCATCATCGCCCCAAGCATCGTGCTCGCGTATGCCCCGGCATCGGCCCCCTCCGCTCCTTCAGGGAGACCCAAGATCCGCAGATTCTTTCTCCTTGACCTGTTCTCCAGGTCTTCGAGTCTTCCCTCCCACCTCCTGTGTAGCACCTCGTTCTGCTCCACTCTCACCACCAGGCCCGAGATCTCGTCCTCGTTCTGACCAACTCTTTTTTGTACCTCCTGGATCTGAACCTCGTGGGCCTTCTGGGTGATCCCTAGTCCTTCATTTGCTGAAAGCATAGGCACCAGCATTTCCTTACGCATCTCCTCACACTGCTCCTCGAAACAGTGCTTGATAAACTCCTGCAGCTCCATTTTGTCCCTGGCCGCCGCCATTTTGTCTATTTTTCCTGGTTTTTCCCGTTGCTCTAATGCCACTTTTGTGGCCGTTACACTTCGAGTCCGTTTCATAAAAGTTGAAGGGGGACCTCCCTCTTACCTTCCCCACGGGTTGGTATCAAAAAAAGTTCCGTTGGGGCCCTTCTAACGAGCCCGAAAGTCCGTGGTAGCGGGAGCTGCCGAATCGTGCGGCTCAGCTCCGCATAGCCGCAACCGGAAGTCCCTCAAGTCCAATATGACTCTTCTTCAGAACTTTCAAAGTATCTTCGACAAGAAGTTTAATTTTAAATGTCACGCCAGAAAACTAGCATACAGGTGCAGAAGGTCATCGGGAAGGCAAATAGAATGCCTTATTTCAAGAGGTCTGGAATATAAAAATAAAGTGCTTTGTTGCAACAGTTTAAGGTAATAGTGAGGCCACATTTAGAGTACTGTGTCCAATTTTTGTCCCCTTATTTAAGGAAAATTGGGCAGGATCGTCCATTGCCCAACATCGAAATCGGTAACGGCGATTGGGCGGAGAATAGTTCCCGATGCTGAAATCGCGGCATGCACCGATTCTACAGAGAATCATGATGCGCCACCCCCTCCATATCGGAGACATTGCGACGCGTAGTTGCAACCGCGTTCGCATCTCATTATCGGACCCACCCACGATGCTCTATCTCCGCTGGGCCGAGTTCCCGACGGCGTGGTCCACGTGTGGTCTCAACAGTTGGGAGCCTGGCGTGGTGCTGTGGAGAGAGAGAGGGGGAATACGAGCAGTGTCCAGCAGCGCCATACTTCGGCAACAGTTATGCCACTGGCCGTGAAACTTCTGCCAGTGCTGGGGGGAGTAGTGGAGCGTGGCCAGGGAGTGGGCTGTGGGGTCTCGGTGGATGGTTATGTGGTCCAGGACAAACGGCGCCATCTTTTCGGGCATGATCAATGGATGTATGGGGGTGTATAGTGTACTGCGCCTGTCCATCAAGACCCGGCGATTCCCCCACCATTTTTCACATGTTCTGCAGGTGTTCCACGCGTCGCAGTGCTAGCCCCTCACCGGTAGTGGAATCAGCGCGGGTGTGGCACCGATTTTTGCAATGTGGAACTCCACGGATCCTCCATTGGCGTCAGCACTTACACGCAGGAACGGAGAATCCAGCCCATTATCTTTGGAAGCCGTACGGAGGAAGTTTACTCGGATCATCCCTGGTATGGAGGGACTGCCAAATGAGGAATGATGAAACAGGTTGGCTCAGTACTCCTGGGGGTTCAGAATAATGGGAGGTGGGTATGATTGAAACATATAAGATTCTTAGGGGGTTAGATCGGGCAAATGTTGGGAGGATGTTTCCTCTCATTGGAGAGCATTGGACCAGAATAATGATGCATTTGAGGAACAATTTCTTCTCCCAAAGAGCAGTGAATCTTTGGAATTCTTTCTCCCAGGAAAGTGTGGAGGCCGAGTCCTTGAATGTTTCAAGGCTGAGATCGATCAGTTTTTAATCAGGATGGGAAATAAGGGAAAGTGGACTTAGTGAATGTTAGATCAGCCATGATCTTATTAAATGGCACAGCAGGCTCGAAGGCCTGAATGGCCTACTCCTGTTCCTATTTCTTATGGTGTTATGTGATCCTCGGTAATAACTATTACTCTTCTTGAAATGATCGGCTTGCCCATTTGAATAAAATTTTCAGCCAGCTCTTTTTTGACAGGGAGACACAGACCAAAGCTCTTCCAGGCTAATCTAATAAATGCATTCAAAAATCAAGTGAAAATATAAAGAGTAAAATCATTTGACAAATATTATGAAATATATTATTAAATATAAAAATGACAAGCATCTGTTCCAGGGCATCACTGCAGGAGGTCTTCCGGGTAGTGTCCCAGGCCCAACCATCTTCAGCTGCTTCATCAATTACTTTCCTAAGGACCGTCATAAAATCAGAAATGTGGATGTTTGCTGGTGATTGCACAGTGTTCTGCACTATTCGCGACTCCTTAGACACTGAAGCAGTCCATGTCCAAATGCAGAAAGATCTCGACAACATCCAGGCTTGGGCCGCTAGATGGCAAGTAATATTTGTGCCACACAAGTTTCAGGCAATGACTATCTCCAGCAAAAAAGAACCAAACCATTGCTCCTCGACATTGAATGGCATTACTATCACTGAAGCACCACTATCAACATCCTGGGGGTTACCATTGACCAGAAACTCAACTGGACCAGCCATATAAATAATGTGGCTATAGGAGCAGGTCAGAGGCTAGGAATCCTGCAGCAAGTAACTCACCTCATGATTCTGGAAAGCCTGTCCACAAAAAAGAAGGCCCAAGTCAGGAGTGTGATGGAATGTTCTCCACTAGCCTGGATGAGTGCAACTCTAATAACACGCAAGAAGCTCAACACCATCCACAACAAAGCAGCCAGCTTAATTGGCATCCCAACCACAAACATTCACTCCCTCCACCTCCGATGCACAGTGGCAGCAGTGTGCACCATCTACAAGATGCACTGCAGCAACTCACAAAGTCTCCTTAGAAAGTACCTTCCAAACACATGACCACTACCATCGAGAAGGTCAAGGGAAGCAGGACCTGGGAACACCACCACCTGGAAGTTCACCTCCAAGCCACTCATCATCCTGACGTGGAAATATATCGCTATTCCTTCACTGTCATTGGGTCAAAATCCAGAAACTGCCTTTTTAACAGCACTGTGGGTGAACCTACTCCACATGGACTGCAGTGGTTCAAGAATGCAATTCACCGCCACCTTCGCATGGGCAGTTAGCGATGGGAAATAAATTCTTGCCTAGCTAGTGATGCCCACATCCCATGAATAAATGTAAGAAATATTTCCTTTCAATAACTTCTTCTGGCATAATGTAGCAAGCGTTTTGAAAAGACAAGAATTAATAGTCCTTCACGGCCGGGGCACGGTAGCACAGTGGTTAGCACAGTTGCTTCACAGCTCCAGGGTCCCAGGTTCGATTCCCAGCTTGGGTCACTGTCTGTACGGAGTTTGCACTTTCTCCCCATGTCTGCGTGGGTTTCCTCCGGGTGCTCCGGTTTCCTCCCACAGTCCAAAGATGTGAAGGTTAGGTGGATTGGCCATGCTAACTTGCCCTTAGTGTCCAAAAAGATGGGGTTGCTGGATTGCGGGGATGGGGTGGGGGTGGGGGCTTGGGTGGGTGCTCTTTCCAAGGGCCAGTGCGGACTCGATGGGCTGAATGGCCTCCTTCTGCACTGTAAATTCTATGATTCTATGAAACCCATCCTTCTCAAAACCAAGGATCTCTCCATCTAGTTGCCTTTAAAAGATTCCTGAACTTTACCTCTACCATTCTGGGTACTGATCACTCTATTCTTGAAGAAATACTTCTTGGTATCAGTCCTGGACTTGGTTTCACCAGTCGATATTTTTATGTCCTGAGCTCTCCATTAGTATTGCTCACAGAAGTTTTACTCTTGCAAGCATTGTAATGTAGTCATATATGATTGGCTAATCCACAGTGTTAAATGGAAAGAGAATTACCGGTTGCAGTATATATGTAGAGGACACGCAGGGACACGCCCTAGATGAAATTTCATTAAAGTTGCCAGGACACTTAGGCTCGCAGGCAGCAGAGCTGGAAGCAATTGCATACATTGTAGACCACCCCGACTCGGGGTGACCCCAGCAGACATCTATTCAGACAGCTTGTATGTCTGTAATAGTTTGACAGAATTCCTACCCCTGTGGGAAACAAGAAGATTTGTTTCCATGGACAGTAAACACCTACCCTCAGCTCCATTACTTCGCCATATCTTAAAGACAGCGAAGGATAGGAAATACGGAATAATTAAGGTTCGCAGTCATCACCGTTCTTCCCCCCTGGTAACATTAAAGCAGACACCCTAGCGAAGGCAGGCTCCAGGCATGGTTTTTTTGGAACCCCCCTGAAAACACCCCAGTACACGCAGTTCAGGTCTCACAGACCAATATTCAGGATCTAGCGAAGGCACAAAAAGAGGACGAGAAACTAAGGGAAGTTTTAAAGGAAACCTTCCCAGCCCCGTATGATAAATACAAAAACGCAATCACCACACACGACGGTGTGATTTTAAAGGATGCCATTTATATAGTTCCCAGCCAGGACAGGAACCAGATCATTTGTCAGTTCCATGACAATAATGGACACCAAGGAATTGAACCCACCCTAGCCCACCTCAGACCGCTCTGCTGGCAGCCTGATTTAAAAATTGATGTAACACACTACTTTAAGAATTACTTAATCTGTGCCCAGAACAATCTGGACAGATATGCTAAAAAGGCTCAACTTAGTCATACCCGCCCCATTAATGGATTATATAGGACCCCTACCCCCATGCAGAAATGGTTACAAGTATGTGTTGGTGGTCATAGACACCTTCATAAAATGGGTGGAAGCATTTCCATCGTGAACTAATACGGCCAAGACAATGGCTAAAATATTAACACACCACATCTTTACAAGATGGGGCCTCCCACGCAGTATAGAGTCCGATCAAGGCTCCCATTTCACCAGACGTGTAATGAAAAACGTCCTCACAATTTTCGGCATTAGACAATAGTTCCATAACGCATACCATCCCAGTCAAGTGGTATTGTAGAACGAATGAATAGGACATTGAAAGCCACCCTCAGGAAAATGGTACAGCAGAATAACAGCACCTGGGATTCAGTTCTCTCATTTGCTTTAATGTTTTTAAGAAACACGGTATCCATATCCACATGTTACACCCCCCACACCCTCATGGCCGGACGCCCCATGAAAGGCACAGTGTATTTACTGGAACTGGATTTGGCCAGCCCCGCAGTTACAGCCCTCACGCATGAAAATGCGGTTAAACAACTGATACAGAACATAAAGGCAGCCCAACTCGCAGCAGCAGTGAGACTTGGAACCAAGAAGAAACAGAGCAAGGCTTGTTTCAACAAAACAGTACACGCCACTGAGTTTACAGTGGGGCAACAAGTTATGCTTTCCCTTTACAACCCCAGTTCATTCCTCTCCCCAAAATTTTCCGGACCGTGCTCCATTTCGGACAAAGTCAGCCCCTCAGTATACAAAATAACCTGTCCCAATGGTAAGTCTGCGTGGTTTCATATAAACCAGGCTTAAGGCTCACAGAATAACCACACACACCACATCCTGCTCGCAGCAGCGGACGAGCACGCTCCGCCCACAGATGACGTATTCCTACCCTCCCCCAACCACTCCAGCCCGCCCTCAGACACGACTTCAACTCCGCCCCCAGAGGCACGACTCCGCCTCTCCCTTCCCTCAACCAGCAGCGACAGCGACAGTGATAGCGATCACAATGACGATAGCCACAGCACACCACGTTACGATTATACCCCTGCACCAGGCCCCACTCCCAGCGAATCTGAGCATGATTCTACTGACCGATTTGAGATTACTTATATCAATGCCCCTGACCCAGACCCACCGCCCGACAATTATGGATTGAAGCATAATAGCTCCAACCTCGACACACGATTCTGGCACCGAGACAATTCATTCAGGCTCATCCGGAATGATGAGATGGACCCCAATTTGCCCCAAGCAGCTTTAGCACGGTTACTACAGTCAAGAGTTTGGCAGCCGGGAGAAGATGATGACTTAGAGTCTGACTCCCACCAAACAAATCCCTTTGCGACCCTGTTCGCTATTGAGCAGTGAGGTGTCCAGATGATGGAGAAAAAAGGAGCCGATGGAGAGATACGGTGTCCTTTCTGATGGAACCTGCACCATTTTCATTGTATGTTTGTTCGTTAGTGTTAACGTTAACTGTTGTTCGTAAACCCGAAAGTTTTCACGTCCCCACGTCACCACTCCTTGGACACCCAACGCCTGTTAGAGGAACAAGTTTGTCCCCAGACAATAGTTCAGAGGAACTAGTTTATCGACAGACATGGATCATAGTTACTCTCCTGATTCGAGAGGAAGCCCCCACGACGACCACATTCTTACCCGTTCTTGCCGGTTACTCAGGCAGTGGGGAAACGGCATTGGTCCCCGCCCTGCCTGAGGACCCGCCCTTCTGGTCAGCTGTGCTCGGGTATCACCGTCCTACCCAGGGATTCCACCCATTTCTTACCCGCCGCGGCCCATACGCACCCCATTTTGGCTGATTATGTTCAAAATTCTTTTGTTTGATTTTGGCAACCCTTAGGCTGCTTTCCTATGCTATTTACGTCCTCAAACATTGGGATGGTAAATCACACAGGCTGCGAGATGGCTCGCAGTACGGCAGTATTTTTCTTTGATGTCTTGTCCCAAGATTCGGTTTTCTTTTTAAATGAGGGAGTCACAGATGGTGACCAATGATAAAGGGAAACTGGCAACAAAGGATAGACAGACAGACATATGAGATCTTAAGCAAGATAATAACAGAAATTATGCTTGTGTTCACAGAACTCCGGAACCTCAGGAACCCCAGAGGAAGACAAAGAAGTGACCGACAAAGATGAAGACAGCCTTCGTGTTCACATGGATCTTAGCGGGATCCCTTCAGTTGCGCGCGGACACTACCCCCCTGACCCCTATCACATAAACCGTAAACGATTCTCACCCCTGCAATACACGGAACCCCGAGATAACTAGCCCAGCGACAGCTAGCAATACCCCGACCTGGTGAGATAAGTTTATCACCTGGTACTCACTCTCATTTGTAGTCGAAGCACTCTTAGTGCTGGCGATACTTTGCAATGTTGTGCAAACGTTTAGTCAGGAAATGGCAAAAGAGAGCATATCACTCTCGCACCCCGGTATACAGGTTTAGGACCCCATTTTGGGATTTCACCAGACCCCCGAACACATTGGGATTAAAGTGCATCAATTTTTCTTTATGTGTTCTGTGGAATAAAGAGATGTAAACCACTGTGTCTCACGGCGAGGCCAGAGAAATGTGTGTGCTGCTATTTTGTACAGGATCAGGGGCGGGATTCTCCCCTACTCGGCGAGGCGGGGGGTCCCGGCGTGATGGAGTGGCGGGAACCACTCCGGCGTCGGGTCGCCCCAAAGGTGCGGAAGTGTCTGCACCTTTAGGGGCCAAAACCTCACCTTGAGGGGCTAGGCCCGCACCGTGGCGGTTTCCGCTCCACCAGCTGGCGGGAAAGGCCTTTGGCGCCACGCCAGACGGGGCCAAAAGGTCTTCGCCGGGCGGCGCGGGAGCGTCAGCGGCAGCTGACGTCATCCCCGCGCATGGGCAGGGGAGGGGGTCTCTTCCGCCTCCGCCATAGTGAAGACCATGGCGAAGGTGGAAGAAAAAGAGTGCCCCCACGGCACAGGCCCGCCCGCGGATCGGTGGGCCCCGATCGCAAGCCACGCCACTGTGGGGGCTCCCCCTGGGGCCAGATTGCCCCGCGCCACCCCCCCAGGACCCCGGAGCCCGCCCGCGCCGCCTTTTCCCGCCGTTCAAAAGGTGGTTTAATCCACTCTGGCAGAACAGGCATTCCAGCAGCGGGACTTTGGCCCATCGTGGGCCGGAGAATCGGCGGGTGTGGGCTCGCCGACCGGCGCGGCGCGATTCCCGCCCCCGCCGACCGGCGCAAAGTGATTCCCGCCCCTGCCGACCGGCGCGGCGCGATTCTCACCCCCGCCGACCGGCGCGGCACGATTCCCGGCCCCGCCGACCGGCGCGGTGCGATTCCCGCCCCCGCCGAATCTCTGGTGGCGGAGACTTTGGGACACGGTGGGGGCGGGATTAACGCCAGCCCCCGGTGATTCTCTGACCCGGTGGGGGGGTCGGAGAATCCCGTCCCAGATGTATAGATTATTTTTGGATTGTTTGAATAAGGATAGTTTATTGAGAATAGTTAGAGGTTCCAGTTTTTTTATTTTTCAGTAATACATGTATTAATGTCATAGCGCCGTAGAGTTTTATGATAATGAATGTATTTAAAATGGTTTTGGTAAAATTGTATTGCATAGGATAGGACAGTGTAGAGCCTAAGTATGGATGTCCCATTTGGTCAGAGGATGAAGACGACGTAGTAGTGTGATCCTTTACGCTTTGCATTGAGGATCACAAGGAGGGAGTGTAGCCATCTGGGATGGCCACGTCCCGATTTCAAAATAGACACTTGCAAAGAATGTAGGGAAAATTGGACAATGCTAAGAAACAAGCAGGTCCAAGGTCGGTCTGTTGATTAGAAACTAGCTCTCAGACAGGACAGAAACTGCTAAGCAATCTACATACTAATGAGTCATGTCCGGGGAAAAAAAGGGACACATTCAGATACACAATGTTAAGGCAGACACCCCGGCGCCAGAAGATACTAAAACATAGCAGACCAACGGTCACCTAGGACACGCCCAGCAATCAGGGAACCACCCTTCTATTGGAGGAAGATCGATACGAATGATTGGGAAAGGCCCAATTAATTGAGGCCAAGCTCAAGGCCCGACCAAAAGCGCGTGAAGCCCTTTTTAGTATAAAAGGTATTCCCCAAGGGAGAATCTTTCTTCTTTGGCCTTGGCTCTCAGAGAAGAGAGACCCGCCAAGTTGCTGCATCAGACCAAGTAAGTTCCAAGCCAACGCACGCTACGAGATAGACGCTCCTCGTTGCTATCCTATAAACAGCTCAACCCAGCAGCCTCAGAACCGAGCAACAGCCATTGTTCCTCTGACTGAGTGGGCACCCGAAGCTAAGTGTAGGCTTTAGTAATAGTGATAGTTTAGTTTGTCGAGTTTATGCATGAGTAGATTTGACTGTGTGTAAATAAATGAGCTTGCTTTTGAACTTACTAACTGTTGTATCAAGTCTTTGATCAGTATTCGGTTCTGAATCTTGTGGCGGTGTCGAAAGAAACTTGGCGACTCTTGAGCAAACGTAATTAAACAGATCCAAATTAAAAGCTAAACATCCAATTAGCAACAGTAAGCATTATGCATTCTTGGCTGAAGGCGCAGACATCCATTAGTAGTTAAATCAGCTACACCAAAGAGAAGACATTATTTCATTGACAGCTCTGGCTCTCTGATCTTTTCTGTCAATTGGACAACATTTATTCATAAATGGTAAAGAGGCTTCAAGTGCATGTGATTTCATGTACTAAAACTTTAAATGTTCTGGAAGATTGACACTTTTATAAAACTGTAGTAGAGGAAGTTTTTTTTTTAAATTAGAAAGTAAAGAAATGAATGACTGGTTTCTAAAGCTTTTTCACAAATCCTACTTTTGCTTTATGGTTCATTGATTTTATACAGAGTGTATTGCGGGTAAATGGGCAGGAAAGTGCCATAACATGGCATGAAAGATATGAGGGCTATTGGGAGAGGTACCTGGAGGAGCATAGCTTGTCATGGAGGATACAAAAGGCTTTTGGGCCTGGGTGGAGGATGGAGAGCCATACCTTGGCAAGTGTTGACATGGATGTGACTTGGGGAGTGTATAGGGATTGCTGGTGAGAGCCAGAGGGCTGTTCTTTGTTTTGTTGTCTTCATTCCAACTGCAATGAAGCTCACAAGCATGGAGGTGAGCCTTTTCAACAGCCTGCCTTCACCTGGAAGCCCCTGTAGCTGCCAGCAATCTCTTTCTGGGGGTGGCAGGCCCAGCTCTTGTTATCACCAAGGACACACACCATCCCCCCTCACTGGAATAAGAATCCTACCTTTGCTGACACTTTCTCCTGAGGTGGACATGCCAAACCGTAAAACCCCCTGACTCCTACTATCTGCCTCCGGGATGAAAATCCAGCAGAATACTTTTGTAACTTTTGAAACTCAGCCATGCAATCACAATATACTCAATTGTAATAAACTGTTTTTAAAAATGTATTTGTTCACGGGGTATGGGTGTCACTGCTAAGCTTGCATTTATTGCCCAACACAGGCTAAAGAAATCAGCAGTAAGCAGCCTTCTTGAACCACCACAGCCCATGTTGTGTAAGGAAACCCACAGTGCAGTTTTGGCGGGAGTTCCAGGGTTTTGACCCAGCAACAGTGAAGGAATGGCAATATATTGCTAAATCAGTATGGTGTGTGACTTGAAGGGGAACTTGCAAATGGTGTTCCCATATATCAACTGCCCTTGTCCTTCTAGATGGTAGAAGATGTGGGTTTGCAAGGTGCTGTTGAAGGAACCTTGATGAGTTGCTGCAGTGCATCTTGTAGATAGAGTACAGACTGTTGTGTGTCGGTGGTCTTTGGGAAATGTCAACAAAGGTATTAACTGAAACCGTGGAACAGCTGACCATTTCTTTTCTAAGTTCTAACAGATGGCATGTCAATCAAAGCAGTCCAGCAGACAAATTTTGTTTTAGCTTTCACTGACAGCTTAATCTTGTTCTGCGATGATTAAAGAGCAGGAGATTTGAAAAAAACTCAGATCATGATACTTAAACAAATCTATCTGCCCTTTGTACATGTTTATACCTACTCTGTCATTTTGTGACTCCCATGGTGCAGGTTCAGACCCTTTAAACAGGGAAAATCGGGTCTGTTTGAACTCAGAACGAATTTCAAAAGGTGTTGGTGAGTTTGAATTTCCCTCTCGTGCAATTCACTCCCACCACTCCACTTGCCTCCCCGCTGCCAACAAAAATTGGATCTCAGAATCACAGATTCGTTAGGACTAAGAAGAGGCCATTTGGCCCATTGTGTCAGTACCGGCTCTCTAAATGAGCATCATGAATTAGTGCCATTCTCCTGCATTTTCCCCATATCCCGGTGCATGGTTTCTATTCAAATAATCATCTAATGCCCTCTTGAATGCCTTGATTGAAACTGCCTCCACTGCACATCCAGGCAGTACATTCCAGGCCCCAGCCACTCGTCCTGTGAAAAAAAAAATTCTCACATTTCATTCGCTTCTTTGGTAAATCACTTGAAATCTGTGCCCTTTCATTTTTGAACCTTTTATGAGTGGGGACAGTTTCTCCCCATCGACTCTGTCTAGCCCCCTCAGAATACAGGTGGGAGATATCAAACTAGTGGAGTGGTGCAGAGACAACAATCTCTCCCTCAATGCCAGCAAACCAAAGCGCTGGTCATTGACTTCAGGAAGCAAAGTACTGTACGTACCAATGTATACATCAACGGGGCCGAAATGGAGATGGTTGACAGCTTTAAATCACCAAAAATCTGTCCTGGTCCACCCACGTCAACGCTACCACCAAGAAAGCACAACAGCGCCTATACTTCCTCAGCAAACTAAGGAAATTCAGCATGTCCACATTGACTCTTACCAACTTTACAGGTGCACCATAGAAAGCATCCTATCTGACTATATCACAGCCTGGTATGGCAACTGCTCGGCCCAAGACCGCTAGAAACTTCAGAGAGTCGTGAACACCCCCCAGTCCATCACACAAACCCGCCTCCATCCATTGACTCTATCTACACCTCCCGCTGCCTTGGGAAAGCGGGCAGCATAATCACTCACTCTTCCAACTTCTTTCATCGGGCAGGAGATACAAAAGTTTGAGAACACGCACGAACAGTTTCAAAAACAGCTTCTTCCCCGCTGTTACCAGACTCCTACGCGACCCTCATATGGACTGATCTGATTAATACTACACCCCTGTATGCTTCATCCAATGCCTGTGTCTATGTATTTACATTGTGTACCTTGTGTTGCCCTATCACGTATTTTCTTTTCATGTACTAAATGATCTGTTTGAGTTGCTCGCAGAAAAATACTTTTCAGTGTATCTCGGTACACGTGACAATAAACAAATCCAAATCATGATTTTGAACATCTCTATCAAATCTCCTCTTAGCCTTCTTCTCTCCAAGGAGAACAGTCTCGATGTCTCCAATCTATCCTCAGAATTGAAGTTACTCATCCCTGGAACTATTCTTGTAACCTCTAATAAATTCACATCCTTCCAAGTTTTGTGTCATCCACAAAATTTGAAATTTTCCCCTGCACACCAAGATTTGGATTATCAGTATATATCAGGAAAAGCAAGGGTCCCAATAAGGACCCCTGGGGAACAACACTACAAACCGTCCTCCAGCCTAAAAAGATATCTATTAACTGTTACTGTTTTCTATTATTTAACCAATTTTGTATCCTCATTGCTACTGTCCCGTCTATTTCATGAGCTATAACTTTTAAGTCTATTGTGTGGCGCTGTATCAAATGCTCTCTGAAAGTCCATATGCACAACATCCATACCCTTTTCTGTTAGATCCTCAAAGCTCCAACAAGTTATTCAAACACCATTTCCCTTTAGAAATCCATACTGGCTACTCATAATCAACCCACATTTTTCCATGTTATTTCTAATTCTATCCTGAATTATTGTTACCAGAAGCTTGCCCACCACTGATGTTAAACTGGCTGGTCTGTAATTGTGGGGCCTATCATTACAACCTTTTTTGAACAAGGCTCTAACATAAGCAATTCTCCAGTCCTCTGGCGCTTCCCCTGAGTCAAAAGAGTCTGTCGCAAATGGAGACAGGACCTCCTCAGTCAGGTCCCATTTGCCATTTTTAAAGGTATCTGGAGTGGTCTGGACTCCCTGATAATCTGGTCCACTATTTCTGTCTACAGTTATAATCTTCAGGTTATCAGTTTAAATTAAAAACCACTTCACTCTCTCTACCCCACCTAATGTCGAGGTACCGAACATGATAGCTTAAATGTGGATTGTTATCTGAGGGAAAATTATAAATTAATTCACTAATTTGTTTTCAAGTGATTTAGACAAAACAAAGAAACACAAAACTGCTGTTGCATAATAGGAAAGAAACATTTTATGTTGCATATTGATGCACACCAGCAAATTCTGCACTCTCTTAGCAATAGAGTCTCAGGCTCAAGTTTAGTTAGTATCTTTCTTCACTGAGTGGTAGATTTGGGGAAAATATTAACTGCAAAGGGAAACTTCTGATAGCAGCTCTTGAGTTAATGGAGCCGCTCAAATACACAAAAGAGATTTTTATAAGTAAACAATCCCGTCGTTGCTCTCAAAATAACTGTTTAATGTTTACAATCAGTGAACCAGTCTTGAATGCATAATTTTGTGTGAAAAACAATCTGGTCAATGGCAGATTTTGCAAAATAAAAAGGAGAACATGACGTACACGACTTCTGATAATGGTTTTGTACGGATGCATTGCAGCTGAAAAGATTTTGCATATTCGCTTGAATCAGGTCTGGGTTTTTGCTACTGATTTATTGACATTGGGCGCGATCTACCACCTGTGACCTGCCCAAATGAAACACGCCATGCCTCAGTTCCCAGGCGTCTGATCGCGCCATTCTGGGCTCAGTAGGTCTCAACGAAGGGAGAGCATCATCTAAATGGTCCCTCAGCACTCACTCACTGTCAAGCCAGGAGGATGGCAGCATGGAGACCTGCTCCTCGATTTGCGGATGCCAACTTCTGCAGGCTTCTGGGAGTTTTGGAAAGAGGCAGGGCATCCTGTATCTCCAAGGGGGTAAGAGACACATCTGCACGGTGACAAATGCTGCCTGAGAGGCAGTGGCAGCATCAATGAGTGCAGGCAGCGTGTCACTGTAGGAAAAAGATGAATGACCTCCCACAGGCTGCAAGGGTAGGTTACTATCTCCCCCTTCCAGGCATTAGTCCCGCCTGCCACCCTTCAATTACCAATCCCCTACGCCCACCCCACCCCCCCGAATCCACTGGCTGACACCTCGCATCCTCTCAAAATCTGACCTCCAAGCTTGTTCCTCAGAGCCCCCTGGCAATCACCAGCACAACCCCTTAATGTCTAGGCATAGTGCCCACATATGCCACATGCTATAGAACCCCGACCCATCAAGCATACGGCTCATAATGTCCTCTCTTTGTCTCTGCAGGAAAAGATAGACCATAATAATAAGGAAAGGGAGAAGACCAGAGGGTGGAGGGGTGAAATTCCAAAGTTGCGAGTCCTCACCCGCTATGGGGAAAGGGCCCTCAAAATTGTGTGGTTTCCCAAGGAGCAAGCAGTGACTGACAGCGAGATTGGCCTGCACCAAGAAGTGAGGATCCACTGCACCTTCATCCAGATGACCTGTCTCAAGTGCGTTGCTGATGTTTCAGACAATTATCCTTTCCTTTCACTCAAGCCATGCCCATTGTCTTGCAAGATCATCATCTGATGAAGGCAGAACACCCGAGGTCACTGCGCACCCCCTCCCCCCCCCCCCACACCCCCCCCCCCTCCTCCCGCAACCCAAGGGACCACCTCGGAGCAAAGCTCCTTGGAGAACATCAACAATGCATCACAGCTATCACCCGCACTTTCCAGCATCACAGGGACACACACCTCGGTGGGCGTCATTAGAGTACAGGCTTCTGGGTCACTATCTGGAGAGCAGCACACAGCTGCTGATGCACAGTAGGTGGAGACAGGAACATCCAAGGGAGGCAGCAGTCGGAGGTCTGCTAGTTCCCAGGAACAGCTCGGCCCCAGCCAGCTGCCGAGCCTCTGGACAATGTTCTCCCTGAGCTGCTAGAGATTAGAAGCCAGAGCCGTGAGATTCAAGAGAGGGTGTCAGTGACATTCCTGTGACCACAAGGCCGATTGGAGGAATCCCAAAGGCTTCAGATGCAGGAGATAATTTGGGAATTGCATGGCACCCAGGTCAACACTGCAAGGGTGGCGACCGCAGTGAAAAACATGGGGCGGGATTCTCTTACCCCGGGGCCGGGCCGGAGAATCGCTGCGACAGGCGCGAAACGCGCCATGCCTCCCCGACTCCGCTCCGCCGTTTCTCCGGAGAGCGGTGGATCGCCGCCATTGGTGCCAGCGCGGTCGGCGCACCGATGGTCGGGGGCCGCTCTACGGGGCCCCCCCCGGCGATACTTGGCCCGGGATGGACCGAGCAGCCATACAAAAGAACCCAAGTCTTGCCGGCGGCGTTCACACCTGGTCTTACCCGGCGGGACTTTGGCGTTAATGAATCGGCGGGCGGCCTGGTTTGGGGGGTCGGCGCGGTCTGACCCAGGGAGGCGGGGCCACTGCAATGGGGCCTACCGATCAGCAGGCCGGCCTCTCTGTCTGGGGTCCTCTTTTGTTCCGCGCCGGCCCCTGTCGGCCTTAGCCATTTGCGTCGGGGCTGGCGCGGAGAAGGGAGCCACCGCGTGCACCGGTCCCATTGCGCATGCGCGCATTAGCGCCGGCCCCACTGCGCATGCACAGACCCGCTGCACCCACCTGACACCGGGATCGGCAGCTGGAGCGGCCTGGGTCGCTCCAGTGCCGTGCTGGCCCCCCCTGTAGGGCTCAGAATCGCTGATCCTGAGGTCATGTTGACACCGCCGAGAAACAGGACAGTGTTCACGCCGACGTCAACACTTAGCCTCAGGATGAGAGAATCCCGCCCATGGAGAACGCCATCCGAGTCATGAGTGATGGTGTCGAAGGCATGGCTGAGTCTCTGTCAACCATTGCTGAGGGCTATGCCATTCTATCCCATTCACTGAGGGACATATCCCAGAGGCAGGTGGACATTGTCAAGTACTCCAGAGCATGACCCAGTCACAGAGGACCATTGCAGAGGGCATTGTCACCAAGGTGCAGGCAATGGGGAGCTTCAAGGACAAGCAGCGCCAGAATTATGTATGTGTGTGCACACTATCCTGCAAGCATGCATGACAGCTGCATCCTGTTCACCACTCTTTACTGTTTGATTGTTGGCAGCTGTCTCTCTGGTACTGACACTCCTATACTACAGGCACGCTGTTCAGGTATCAAAGCTTGCAGAACATTCAGTCCACAAATCAATTTCTTAGATCGGCCACCTGATCTTTTGAAGTGGCACTAGAAAGTTCAGGGACCATGAAGTGCTATCCCAACTAACAAGGCTGATCCCTCCTTTGAGGCAGCTGTCAGATGTCAAACTAGAGGCTGGTCACAGTCAAAGCGGTGTGAAATGAAATGTGAACACCCAGTACAAAGGTAGTGATGTGACCATCAATTCACACGAGACGTTGAGTATAAGTGAACAGTGGTTTTAATCAGCTAGATCTGTGCCTGCCTGTGACTGCTCTGTACTGAGTGCCGCCTACAGGCTGCAGCTCTATATACCTCCCCCGAGGGGGCGGAGCCATAGGCGGAGCCCTCAAGGGCATTAACATAATATAACACAATGTAATGCAATACAATGGTGAATGGTAGCAGTAATACATTCACCACAGGTAGAAAAGAAAGCACACTGCAACATTGAAACTACAGAGCCTATTGGAACCACAAGGGGGTTTAAATGGACATTCACGAGACAAGCTGCAGGATGGCTCTGTTCTGTGAGAGTTTTGTAGAACAGATGGGCTTCAGGTGTGGTTGGCCCTGTCATGGGTCTCCAAGATAACTTGAATGCCCGACATACACAACCACATCCACTCCTCCCCCTCCCCCCCCCCCCCATTTGGCCCATGTGTGGCCCCTGACCATGCACCCTCCAAGCCCCCTAAACAACTGAACAATGCCAGCCCCCTTGAAGGGCCCCGAGCCCACCACAACACTGAGGCATCAGCTCCAGTGTCCTTCTGTTGCATGCAGGTAAATGGAGAGGGTTCTCACCTCCTCGCTCCCCCTTGGTGTCCATGGTGCCAGGTCCCCGATTTTGTAGAGAATTACTAAATGATGCCCGCATGACTTATCGCTGGATCAGCGGGGGTGACTCACAGGAGGCTGCTGCATTCGACTTCAGTCTTGCTAATAAGATTAAAATGAATGCAAATAAACTGTCTGGCGTCTGGTGAGAATTCTGGACAGTATTCTCCATCCCGCCAACCCTGTTTTCCTCAGCTCAACGCCCCCAACCCCCCACTCCCCCCTCCCCCTCCCCCGCCTCCCCGGCAGTGGGATTCACTGTTCCAGCAGCTAGCCAATGGGGTTTCCCATTGCGGACACCACATGCAGTCGGGAAAGCTGCGGACGTGGGTGTGCTGCCGGCAAAGTGGAGGATCCCACTGACGGTAATCCCGCAGCCTATTTTTGGACTCTCCTGCTATTCACCCGACATAGCGGGATCAGAGCCAGGCGCAACAGGGCCGGAAAATCGCGCCCTATGTTTCTAAAAAATCTCCCAAAAGTCACTACATTTTCAGCATTCACAACAAAATCAGACAAAGCATTCCAAATATTAACAATTCTATACGAAAATTTTATTTTACGAATATCAAGCTGGGAACAAAATTTCTGTAGTTTATGCTGATGGCCACACAAAATACTGTAACTGCATGTAAAGAACTTTTCAGACTTTGAGGCAGTAAGGCCATCCATCAATGTGTAAATTCCAACTAAATCAAAAATCAATCTTCTCTTCTTGAAAGATTTTAATTTAAGAATTCTTAAACGCGCCTCATAAATTATTCCCTTCATGCCTTCCATTTCCCTGGTAACACGTCTTTGCACTCGCTCTCTAAACTGTATACCTCTCTGAAAATGTGTATTCCAAACTGTGGATGCACACTCCAGATGTGGGCGTACCAGCTGCTTATAGAGTTTAACATAAACACTAACATTCCGATTCAAAAAAGATGCATTCAGCGCTCATAAAACAATTTTTGCCCACTGTACTGTCTGAGCCACATGATTCATTTTTTAAAATTCATTTTTTACCAGATGTGGGCTTCACTGGCTCGGCCAGCATTTATTGCCCATCCCTAATTGCCCTTGAGAAGGTGTTGGTGAGTTGCCTTCTGGAACCGCTGCAGTCCCTGAGGTGTAGGTACATGCGCTGTGCTATTAGGGAGGGTGTTCCAGGATTTTGACCTAGCGACAGTGAAGGAACGGTGATACATTTCCAAGGCAGGCTGGTGAGTGTCTTAGAGGGGAATGGCCAGCTAAACTTCAAATTACTTTTAACAATCACACCAAAATCCTTTTCAATGGTTGAATGTGTGAACGACTGACCATCGATATGATACTGTGAATTTGGGATTATTGTGGCCAAATGGAAAATAGAACACTTTGCCACATTAAATGTAAGTTGCCACTCCTTGGACCACTGCACCATAGTAGAAACTCTGGAGAACTGCATTCGAGAGCCCTGGATTATTTTTTTCATTTCCAAATAAATGTTAATGTCATCTGCATATTTCAAAACTATACTATGCTGCATCTGTCCATCAATGTCATTAGTATAAGCCACAAATTAAAAGAAGCCCTCAGACATTTCCTTGAGAGATTCCAGAAATCATGATTCTCCGCTGTCGGAATTCTCCATTGTGCCGGCAGCCAGGGGATTTCCCGACGACTTGGACTGCCCACAATGGGAAACCCCATTGGCCGTCTAGGGAGAAAGAGAATCTTGGGGGCATGCCGCAGGACAGAGAATCCCGCCCCATATGTGTTTGATTTGATAATTGCCCATTACCAGTGACAACTTTCACGCAGTCCAACAAAAATTACTTTATCCACTGGTCAAGTGTGTCTTTAATCCCCAATGCAGATAACTTGACAATAAGCGATTATCATCATTATTATTATTATAACTGCAAATGTGACACTGAATTAAAGCCTTTTGAAAAATCCAAGTAAATTACATCACACCATTTGTTTCTGTCAACTAAGGCAGTCACATCTTCAAAAAATTCAAGTAACTGTGAGGCACATGAACCACTAGGAATGATGCCAAACTGGTTGCCCCCCAGTCAGACCATATTCCTTCCAAAAAGCCCAGATGGTCTCGACAACCCAAGATTCCATTAATTTTCCACCTTGGCAAGTCAAACTGACCAGCCAATATTTCTCAGCATCCTTTCTGCTCCCCCATTTCAAAAAGATAGGTACAACAAGGTGGTTTTCCATTCTTTAGGTGTTTCTCCATCTTGCAAATAATGTTTAAGGAGCACACAAAGCAGACACAGTAAAAAAACCCTCCTCTTTTCAGAATATAACAAAGTGTCTTATCTAGTCCAGGAGAGGCAAAATTCTTGCATCTGAATAGCCTTTCTGAAGACATTAGGAGTGAAGTTTATGGTCTCCAATAGGCCAGCTGTAATAATAATAATCTTTGTTGTCACAAGTAGGCTTACATTAACACTGCAATGAAGTTACGATGCCCATTTGGGTACACAGAGGGAGAACTCATAATGTCCAATTCACTTAACAAACGCAGCTTTCGGGATCTGTGGGAGGAAACCCGTGTAGGCACTGAAATTAAAAACTCACCAATATTCTTAGAATTCCCCCTATACCAAAAAGGGTCGACATTCTAAATGGTGAACAGGGATCCTCACTCCCTGACTCCTACGCATGCTTAGGTGGGTGCTATTCAGGTCAAGCTATATTTTCAAGTTACCCCCCCCCCCCCCCCCCCCCCCCAATGCCTGGTATAACCCATATATTCACAGAAGATTTCATCCACTTACCACTTAGTAGCATCGATCCTGGGTCCCGCGTTGCTAAGTAAAGTAGATTTTGTAATAACCACTGTTTCAGGTTAAAACTTTTAAGTTATTTTATTATATTATTTTCTTTTAAAAGATGCAATCACTGTCTTTACAGAAAAGTAAAAAGATCTTGCTTCTGGATTCTCCTGGTTGGTTGAAGAGACCTTCAGGTCCACCTTGATAATCACTCTTCTTTAGCTTTTGGTCTTCCTCAGATGTATTAGCTGTTCTGCTCGGTTGCTATGCTCTATCGTCCCCATGTACCGAGCTGTGAGAGCTGGCTCTCTCTCTCTTCTTTAGCTTTTGGTCTTTCTCAGATGGATTCTCTGTTCTGCTCGGTTGCTATGCTCTATCTTTCCCATGACCAAGCTAACTCTGCTGACTCTGAGCTGACTCTGCCTCCTCTTTAAATTCTGGTCTTCCTTAGATGTATTAGCTGTTTTAGCTCGCCTGCTTTGCTCTGTCTCTTTCCCATGACCGAGCTGACTGTAAGCTGACTCTGCTTGCTTCTATTGTTCCTTCTCTGATTCTCTGCTTACCATCCCCTTTCTCAGGGTTTATATATCTTTCTAACAGTTATTAAGTTTTTATGACTTTATTATAAAGTAACCTTTATTTCACTTGGATTGTAAAACGTACCTTTAATCTGAATTTTTCTAACACGTCTACGAATTCATTTTGAGCATGTCCTCATCTCATAGATCTCTGATTGCATTGTATCCTTTGTGATGTTCAAAAAAGCTTTGATTTCAAAATGGTGTGACTTTTGATTCCTGTAATTTCTATAGTTTTATTATTATCAAATTGTGGCCCCAGCTCATAATTTTGACTTTGATTTGGGTCTAATTTGTGTTCTCGAAGACACGTTGTCTCCAGCTTTTTTTAATTTACCTGATGTCAGCAGAACTTCACACCTTTGTCACTTAATTCAACTGAAACCTCATCCATTCTTTTCCAGCTGCTTACTTAACTTCAATGAAGGTGTGAAATATTGCTTTTAGCTTTATACTAAAGATTCAATTGGTGATGAGTTAAAAGACTTGCCTCACATTTAAACATTTGTCACCTAATTCAACTGAAAACCTCATCCATTCTTTTCCAGCTGCTTACTGAGATAGCTAACTTCAAAAGGAGGTGCGAAACATTGCTTTTAGCTGTATACTAAAATTCACTCGATTGTGTCTTGAAAGGCCTGCTTGTTTTGTTTGCTAAGTCTGCTTGACTAAGGCTATCTGCATTTTACAGCCCTCTCCTGCAGCTGCTGTTAACCCTTCGTGGGATTTTCCCCTACATTCCCTCATGTTTCTTAGATCAGGTATTGCCAGACTTCCATGCTTCAAATGACATATCTTTCCATATTTTCAATTACAGCATACACGGGGAAAATGTACAGACTCCGCACCGACAGTGATCCATGCCGTGAATCGAACCTGAGTCCCTGGCGCTATGAAGCAACAGTGCTAACCACTGTGCCGCCCAAAATTACTTCAAGGGGGCACCTAGATTTGAACCAGGGACTTCTTGATCTACAGTCAAATGCTCTACCACTGAGCCATACCTCCAACATAGGCAACCATGCTTGATCTAAATTGTTGACAGTGCAGACTATTGAACAGAGAGGTGACTAAGGGCTTTTCACAGTAACTTCATACTTGTGACAATAAAAGATTATTATTATTATTATTATTATTATTAAATATCTGAGCACATTGTTGGGGATTAGTAGTGACTCTCCCAGTTACTGGATTACATTGTGGGCTAGTAAAGTTTTAACTTTCTGTTTGGACTGCACATAGTCCAGAATGTTTTACTGTCCCCACTTCCTCCAACTGTATGTTTAAAATTCATCAAGGATGTCACATTACAGATTTAGATTGTTAGCAGATCTATTAGGATTAATATGATTTGCTTCTGTCCTGTGCCATCTATAAGTCAACTTGACTAACGGTCGTCGTCTCTTTGCTTCTCGTACTTGTCGTGTTTCTCAGAGTGGTTTTTAGTTTGTGACGCCATTTTTTCACTGGAATACTTTCTTGAAGAGCTTCAAGAATTGCTGATCAATATTGTGCCCACACATCACTGACTGCATCGTAAGAGAGCAGCCCAATCTTTCTCTTTCGAAAGTTCCTGAAAATGATCCCAATCGGCATTCACAGTTTTGACAATTGAACACTTTCTTGCCTTAACCTTGATCTTAGTTAAAGTCAATCGATACAATGTTATGATCTGAGTCTCCAAGCGGTTCAAGAATTCAAATAGAAACTACAGGAGCCGGGTCAGAAATGAAAACCAGATCTAATACAGGATCTCCCTGAGTTGCTTGATCGATGGGTTATGTAAATCCACCTTCAAGAATTGCATCCATAAGATCATCCTATTGTGGGTTTCACTGAAAGGCCTCTCTGTCAATAGCAGGTAGATTAAAATCACCCGCAACTATTGTAAAATCTGTTTTTTGATTACCCGCGATGCCAAATAAATTCTGTAGTCTGATATTCCTGCGTCAAATTAGGCAATTGATAAACCACTCCTACTGTCATTGTAATACTATTAGGGGAGTAATGGTGGCCCAAGTTGAATCTTCAAATCCAACATCATTCATCCATAAACAAGACAATGAGGTAAAATCCCTTCTGACATAAAGCAACACCCCTCTTCCACTTTGATCAGTTTGATCCTTTCTAAAGCAACAATAATTTGGCAGTGCAAACAAGCATTAGAAAACTGTGGTGTTGTCCCCAATTTGGTTACTACTACAGAAGTTGGTTTCTAGTCAGTCATGTTAAGTGCAGCAAATACAATTTGTTACAAGTATGACAAGCGTTAATAACAAGCATTTTTGAAGCCCTATGAACATTTATTTGTCTTCTTACCAGTAGATTGTTTCCAAGAGCGGTCACAAACCTATTTCCCATCATTTCCTTGACAGTATTTACAAATCTGTCCATCATCGCTTACACTGTAACTTTATTTTCGACCTTGCCTTCTCACTCTTCTGTTTAGTTCATACGAACGTTTGCCATTCTTTGCAAAAACTCACTCATTTACCCACTGGATCCGACCTCATAGACTTCCATTTTTGTTGCGATTTTGGCTCTGCGGGGCGGGGGATACTTTCTTTGGACCGACAACCTCACCCTGGGTACATTTTCCTCTGGGTTGTCCATTTACGAGGGACAGAACTTGCCTGCCTGCCAGCGACAAAGTTCTGTTGGTCAATCATTTTGGAGGCTTAGGGCTTCCTCTCTATCTGATTGAGACTAAGTCTCATTGGTTAACTATGTACAAGGCGGGCAGCATGGTGGCGCAGTGGGTAGCACTGTAACCTCACAGCGCCGAGGTCCTAGGTTCAATCCCAGCTCTGGGTCACTGTCCGTGTGGAGTTTGCACATTCTCTCCGTGTTTGCATGGGTTTTTCCCTCACAACCCAAAGATGTGCAGGCTAGGTGGATTGGCCACGCTAAATTGCCCCTTAATTGGAAAAATGAATTGGGTACTCTTAAAAAAAAACTATGTGCAAGGCCCAGGACTTGCCTTTCTCCGCCAGAGACTAAATACAGTTGGTTTACTATGTACAAGGCTGGCCTTGTCTCTCTCTACTAGAGACAAAGTCCAATTGGTTAACTTGGTCAAAACGAGCATGGAATGTCCAAGCATCAAAGTATGTTGGAAATGTAGCTTTAGATAGTCGTGGGATATTTCTAGATCTTCCCGGATCTTCCATTATTGCTGGTTTTGGCCGAAAATCTAATTTGTCACCTAATTCGAATGAAAAATCCAAATCCAGTTAGTTTTCCTCAACTTTTGTAATTATAGCGTCACATTTTGACTTTCCCTCCTGTAAAGCTGAATGATTCGAACTCCGAACAACAGACCCAAAAGATTGATGAGTTTCAACTTCCTGGTTAGACCACGCAGTTTGTGCAACATGTAATTAGATCGACAAATATTCAACCATCTTTGAGATGACATTAATCAGATCATCCAAATTGTGAAAAACCCAAGCAGTAGTGATAGAAACTAAATCCGATAAATTGGGAGGACAATCTTTACAAAAATACTGCCAAGGAGAATAGGCAATGTTCTTCTGTTTCGGAACAAAACCATTCCCAGAAACTGTTTACTGAGTGAAATAATTGAAACAAATCATTGAAAGGAATTCTACAAAAGTATGAAGTGTACAGTAAATTGAGGAATCAACTGAGTGTCGGTGGCCTGACTTTTCTGATCTTTGACTTTCCTCAAAGATTACGTGAAAGCATCTGCAATTTTATGAAACATTGTGCACATTCATCCCCACATTTCATTCAGATAATTGCAATAACCTATTTAACTAAACAGCGTCAACTGCTTGTCTCCTTATGTCTCTGATATTTTAGAAAACTTATTCTACACCTCTAAACATTCTTTTCTGGCCAGATTTCCCTTGAGGTTTGTGATACCTCATAGCATAGGCTACATTTTGATTCCAGCAATCATTCAAAAGATATTTAAAGAATTTATACCAGCATGAGATAAATCACTTACATTCTGGCACATTGCATAAATATTTCACAACATTTTAAATTTGACCGATGAATACAATATGCTGCACTACACGATATCATAAACATAAAGACTTGTGATTCCCTGTCCCCACTTCGCCAATTCTGGGTCCATCCCTTCAACAGAAGTTACCGAGCCCTCAATAAGTAAGCAGAGGACAGAAAGCATCCCAATATTGCCTTTAAGAATGAGCTGGTTGGGCAGCACGGTGGCGCAGTGGGTTAGCCCTGCAGCCTCACGGCACCGAGGTCCATTAGAACATAGAACATTACAGCGCAGTACATGCCCTTCAGCCCTCGATGTTGCGCCGACCTGTGAAACCACTCTAAAGCCCATCTACACTATTCCTTTATCATCCATATGTCTATCCAAGACCATCTGAATGCCCTTAGTGTTGGCGAGTCCACTACTGTTGCAGGCAGGGCATTCCACGCCCTTACTACTCTCTGAGTAAAGAACCCGACATCTGTCTTATATAGATTTCCTCCAACTAAATATTGGGAAGGTCAAAGCCTTTGGTCCACGCCACAAACTTCACTTTCCAGTTAAAGACGTCATCCCTCTCCAGGGAGAACTAGAATTAACAACATCAGTGTCATATTTGATCCTGGGATGCGCTGCAGACCACATATCCATGCCAATATACCCCTCCATAGCCTGTCCACCATCTATAAGGCACAAGTCAGGAGTGTGGTGGAACAGTCTCCATTTCCCTGGATGAGTGCAGCTCCAACAGCACTAAAGAAGCTCGATTCCATCAAGGCAAAGCACCCCATCCACTACCTCAAACACCCAGTCCCTCTGAGGCACAGTGGCTGCAGTGTGTACGATCTACAAAATGCATTGAAGCAACTCACCAAGGCTCCTTTGACAGCATCTTCCAAACCCGAGATCTCTACCACCTAGAAGGACAAGGGCAGCAGGTGCGAGGGAACACCTCCACATGCAAGTTCCGTCCAAGTCACACCACATAGCCATTCCTTCACTGTCACTTGGTTAAATTCCTGAACTACCCCCCAAGCAGCATTGTGTGTTCACTTACATCACATGGACTGCAGCAGTTCAAGAAGGCGGCCCACCATCACCTTCTCAACAGCAATTAGGGATGGCTAATAAAAATGTTGGCCTAGCCAATGACACCTGCGTCCCCTAAATGAATGTTAAAAAAAAATGTCACACCCAACTCACCCACCTTCAGCTCATCTGTGGCTTCACCCATGCCTTTGTTACCTCTAGACCTCACTATTCCAATGGCTCCAGCTTCCCATGTTCTACCCTCTGAATATTTGATGTCATGAACAATCCTGGTACTCATAACCTTTTTTTAAATTTCTTTTCTTTAATTTAGAGTACCCAATTCATTTTTTCCGATCAAGGGGCAACCCCAGCGTGGCCAATCCACCCACCCTGCACATCCCCAGGCCGTGGAGGTGAAACCCACGCAAACACGGGGAGAACGTGCAAACTCCACACGGACAGCGACCCAGGGCCGGCATCGAAACTTGACCTCAACAGCAGTGCTAAACACTGTGCCACCGTGCTGCCTACTCATAACCTTTTTAATAATCTTCATTTAATAATCTTTATTGTCACAAGTAGGCCTACATTAACACTGCAATGAAGTTACTGTGAAAAGCCCCTTGTCACCACATTCCGGCGCATTGGTTAGTACTGTTGCCGGGAATCGAACCTGTGACCCTGGCACTGTGAAGCAACAGTACTAACCAGTGTGCCAGGGTCACAGGTTCAATTCCCGACTTGGGTCACTTTTTTGTGTGGAGTCTGCATGTTCTTCCTGTGTCTGCATGGATTTCCTCTGGGTGCTCCAGTTTCCTCCCACAAGTCCCAAAAGGTAATTTGGATATTTTGAATTCTCCCTCTGTGTACCCGGGAGGAGTGGGGAGCAGGAGGGGTAGGGAGGGGAGCAGGAGGAGAAAATAGAGGCAGCAGGAGGAGGGAAGGAGGGAGCAGGAGTGGGGGAGCAGGAGCGGGTGGTAGGGGAGGGGGTGGAAGGGGAGCAGGAGGGTGGTGGGGAGCAAGAGAGGGAGGGACGGGAGGAAGCAGGGGGAGGGAGTGGAGCAGGTGAGGGGTGCAGGAGGGGGGAGGACAGGGGTGGAAGCGGAGCAGAAGAGGGAGGGGGAGCAAGAGAGGGTGCGGGAAAGGGAGCAGGATGATGCACAGGAAAGGGGACAGCGGGGGTGGGTGGGTGGGGGGGGGGGCGGGAAAGGGAGCAGAAGGGGAGGTTGGGAAAGGGAGCAGGGTGGTGGACCGGGGAAGGGGAGAAGGGGGTGGGTCAGAGAGCAGGAGGGGGGTGGCGGGAAAGGGAGCAGGATGGGGGTGCCGGGAAAGGGAGCAGGATGGGGGTGACGTGACAGGGAGCAGGAACGGCGTGGGAATCCGAGCAGAAGATGGGATAGGAGAGCGGCAGGAAGCGGAGCAGGAGGGGTCAAGAAGGGATGGGGGGGGTGAGGGAAAAAGGGAGATATGTGGGTTCGGCAACGGGAACAAGAAGGAGAGCCAGAAGGGAGTGTGATTGTTCAGTTCGCCAGCCGCAGTCTTAATATTTCACAAATTGCTGAGAAGAAGCAGAATCATTCCTCCCCTTAAAAATGACAGAATGGTACAGCTGAAGAATTTTATAGAATCATAGGCTTGCTGACTAAGAGAATAAGAGACATATGGATGACAAGGGAATAGTGTAGATGGGCTTTAGAGTGGTTTCACAGGCAGGTTTGATCCCGGCTCTGGGTCACTGTCCGTGTGGAGTTTGCACATTCTCCCCGTGTTTGTGTGGGTTTCGCCCCCACAACCCAAAGATGTATAGGCTAGGTGGATTGGCCACGCTAAATTGCCCCTTAATTGGAAAAAATGAATGGGTGAACTAAATTTAAAAAAAAAAGAATGAGCTGGTTGAAGAATGGGACAGAATGGTGCAGTGAGTAAGTACACTGTCCTTATACCCTTGGAGTTCATTAATAAAACCCACTCCAGCGCAGAAAAGATAGACGTTGGCCATGACTTCCATAACTTGAACAACTTGTAAGGAATGAGTTTTGGACCTAACATAGGTCCAAGTATGTGTAGACTCAAAGTTTGAAACTGCCCTTCATTCAATATAAATTGCCAATCTCGCTCAAGGAGGCTGCATGACCATTTGTTGTGAGAAATTCAAATATCACCTTGATACAGCTCTTTGATGTTACTTCATTTCATTTCATGCATCGGCGTAGAATTCACCCAAAGAGTTTAGTATGTGTAGTAGCTCACCCCTTCAATGGGGCGTGCGTCAGAAGGGTCATGTCACCCGATCAGCCAATAGGGAATAAGTGCAGGAATCTCAGTGCAGAGCGCAGTGTTTGCAGCCACTTGTGGCCTTAGTGCCGAGAATGAAGACATTGCTGATTGTGATTTGTATATAGTTCATTAGTTAATAAACTCTTTGTTGTTTGTTAGCCAGCTGGTGGTCACCAATCTCATTTACTGCTTTGGCGATGAGGAAAACCAACAGCAACCCAAATTGCACCAGAGAAAAGAAGTCAAGTTCAAGAGTTAAGTCCAATTGAGTCCAGCCTGAAAGAGGAGCAAAGCAGTCGTGCTTCTCTTCGGAAAATTTGAAGCTTTTGACGCTGCTACAGAGCACTGGGTACAGTATGTGGAGCGTTTGTAATATTTTCTCCGGGTGAATAAATTAGAGATGGAGGATAGGAAGAATGTAATTTTGTTGACTGCATGTGGGACCCAAACATATAACTTAATCCGGAGTTTAATGTCCTTGGATGCTCCTGACACCAAGACTTTTGCAGAACTGATTGAACTATCAAAGGAGCAATATCAGCTGAAGCTCTCAGTAAATTACAAAGGTACAAATTTAACTCCACCAGGTGAAGCCCAGGGGAGATCATTGCAGCATTTGTAGCAAGGCTAAGTCAAATCATGTAGCATTGCGATTTTAGGTCACTGTTGAATGACATGTTAAGAGACCGATTGGTATGTGGTCCAAACCATGCAGCAATACAAAGAAAATTGCCAACTGAATCAGAGTTAACCTTTAAGAAGGTGCAAGAAATGGCGTTAGCAGTAAACAATGCTGGCAAGAATGCCATGGAGCTGCAAAGTGCACAGAGCAATGAGCTCCACCAGTTAGGCAGAGACCAGGTGGCACGGCAGCACAGTGGGTAACACTGTTGCTTCACAGCTTCAGGGTCCCAGATTCGATTCCCAGCTTGGGTCACTGTCTGTGTGGAGTCTGCACGTTCTCCCTGTGTCAGCGTGGGTTTCCTCCGGGTGCTTCGGTCTCCTCCCAGAAGTCCTGAAAGACATGCTGTTAGTTGAATTGGATATTCTGAATTCTCCCTCTGTATACCCGAACAGGCGCCGGAATATGGCGACTAGGGTATTTTCACAGTAACTTCATTGCAGTGTTAATATAAGCCTACTTGTGACAATAAAGATTATTATTATGACTGTGAGCAGCAATGATGCCAGGAGTGAAGGCAAGGGTTTAAGTAGAGAGAATAGCACAGAAACCGGAAAAGCCACATGATACAGAAGATTAAAACATCAGCTGAGGAATAATAGAGTACTATTGTTACAAGGGAAGGCACTCCCCATAAATGAGTAGATTTAGAGAAGCAGAGGGCTTCATGTATGGAAGAAAAGGTGATCTGAGGCACGGATGTAAAAGCAAGCAAGACCTGCCCAGTAACAGCAGGGTGAATAACCCAGCCACAGTGCATAGTATGGAGGATAACTAAGTGAGTGAGCTGAACGATTTGCCCCTGAATAATGTGTGAGGGGAAAGGTACCCCCCATCACAGTGGTATTATTAATGAATAGCCAGCCACTGAAGATAGAAGTGGATACGGGGGTGTCAGATACTGTTGTTAGTGGACAGACCTACCAGTATCTCCTAGAAGGGGTTCAACCCCTGAGGTTGGAAACTACTGCAGCAAGACTGGCTACATATACCGGAGAGGCCATAAAAATAGTTGGGGTGACCATGACTCCAGTTAGCTTTCAACAGCAGTCTGCACAGCTACCATTGTTCCTGGTGTTGGGCCAATGATCGAGTTCAATGGGGTGTGACTGATTCCAGGAGATCAAGTTGAATTGGCTGGAAATGTTGAAATAAAGGAGGGGGCCTGCACAAAGTCATAAATACCAAGGTATGTTCCAGGAGGAATTGTGAAAGACAAAAGGATTGCAAGCAAAAATCCATGTGGACTCAAAGGCCACCCTGAGATTTTTTTAGAGCATGATCTGTGCCCAGCGCATCAGTAGAGAAGGTAGAAGCTGAATTAAAAAGGCTGGAAGATTTGGGTATCATTGGATCCATACAATTTGCAGTCAAACTAGGCAAGACCATCCGCATTTGTGGATATTACAAGATGATTGTAAATCAGGCCGTGAAATATGTCCCCCATCCCCAAAGTAGAGGATCCTTACGCCAAGTTGGCTGGGGGTTTGACAATTGCCAAGTTGGACTTGAGCAACACTTAGAGCTGGATGAAGTGTCAAGAGAAGGTGTCACCATAAAGACTCATGAGGAGTTATACCAATATACACATCTACCGTTTGGAGTTTCACCAGCTTGTGCGATCTTCCACCTAACAATGGAGAGATTGCAGCAGGGTTTCCCCAGGGTTGCCATTTAGTTGGACGACATTATAACAGGATCCATTGAAGAGAAATATCTGGCTAATTTGGTCAAAGTTTTGAAGTGATTTCAGAAGGCGGCAGGGCACTTCTAGGATGAGAAGTGCACCTTCCAAGCAAACAATGCGGTTTACCTTGCTTAACTTGCTTAGGGGTTACACCTGTAGAAGACAAAGTGAAAACAATTGAGGTGGCACTGGCCCCTAGGAACTCTTCAGAACTCAAATCTTTCCTGGGAATAGTCAACTACTATGGTTGAGTCCTCCCGTATCTAGCGACATTACGAGCGCCATTGCATATGCTGTTAAAGAAATGCCAGAGGTGGGGCTGGAAAGCACCCATGGAAGAGGCTTTTAACCAAGTTAAACAGGCACTTCATTCTTCATGCTCTCGAATGCATTTTGACCCCTCTTAAGAATATAATACTTACGTGCGCTGCATCACCGTATGGGATAGGGGCTATGTTAACCTATACCATGAAAGACAAGAGATCCATTGGGTAAGTATCAAGAACACGAACAGATGTGGAAAAAAGATAGTCCCAAATCAAAAAAGAAGGCCTGTATTATCTGAAGTGTTGGGTACTCTGCTACACAGACGAACCAACACGGTTGCGAATGGTACAACTCAGTTTTATTTCAAACATCTATTTACAGTGGTATACTGTTTACTGAGGTTCGATCATAACCCTTGAATCTGTGGACCTATTCCTAATTCTATCTTGTAGTGGCACTCAGCACATGGTGGATGTCTGAGTGGCTTGGTATAAGCTCTGTGCCCTGAGCTGTCTTGTCCGCGAATGCCCAGGAAGTGTGTTCCCTGTTTTGTACTGTGTATGCTCTTGCCTGTGATTGACTGTCGTGTTGTGTGTGTGTTGATTGGTCCGTTGATCTGTCCATCAGTATGTATGTATGTATGTGCTATGATGTTTACCTGGATATCATGACACAAAGTTGATATCAGGAATAACAGGAGGACGCGGTGTCGGTGTAAGTCCCCGTAGCGAGCGTGGAAGTAGGCGAAGAGCCCGGCGATTGCGCCTACGAATGGATCCATCAGGCATGCGAACCAGGAACGAGCGGGGAGCCACGCATCGGAGAACTTCGGCAGGTGCTGACCAGCCACCTTCTAGTAGGTGGATGCGGACTTCGTCTCCAGGGGCCAGGGCGGGACGATCAGTTGCCCGTGTGTCATATGCCCTCATCTGGCGAACGCGCTGCTGTTGCATTCTGTGTAGCACCGGAGCATGGTTGATCGTGGGTGCCAGAATGGAAGGCACAGTGGCCCTGAGGGCGTGACCCATCAACAGCTGGGCTGGTGAGTGGCCAGTGGCTAGTGGGGCCGAGCGATAGGCCAGCAGGGCTAGGCAGAAATCCGATCCGGCAGCAGCAGCCTTGCAGAGGAGCCGCTTGACGATGTGAATGCCCTTCTCCGCCTTTCCATTGGACTGGGGATGCAGAGGGCTGGACGTCACATATGTGAAGCCATACGAGGCAGCAAAGGATGACCATTCCTGGCTGGCGAAACAGGGCCCATTGTCTGACATGACAGTCATTGGAATGCCGTGGCTAGCGAAGGTGTCTTTGCAGGCCCTTATGACAGCGGACAATGTCAAATCGTGCAGGCATATGACCTCTGGATAGTTGGAAAAGTAGTCAATGACAATTACATAGTCCCTGCCGAGCGCATGAAAGAGGTTCACAGCCACCTTCACCCAGGGGGACGTCACCAGCTCATGGGGCAGAAGCGTTTCAGGAGGTTGCGCCGGTTGAAAACTTGGCAGGTGGGGCAGTTGAGCACCATATTGGCAACGTCATCACTGATTCCCGGTCAGTACACCGCCTCTCGGGCCCTCCGTCGGCACTTCTCGACCCCCAGGTGGCCTTCGTGTAGTTAGTCGAGGACCAGCTTGTGCATGCTGTGCGGAATCACAATCCGGTCCAGCTTTAGAAGGACACCATCAATGACGGCCAAGTCGTCTCGGACATTGTAGAACTGCGGGCACTGTCCTTTGAGCCACCCTCCCGTCATGTGGCGCATCACCCGTTGTAGAAGGGGGTCAACCGCAGTCTCCCGGCGAATACGGGCCAGACTGGACTTGTCAGCTGCATGTTTGCCGATGTGAAAGCCTCGACCTGACAGACGAACCCCTCCGAATCTGGCGGTGTGCTCACTGCTCTAGATAGGGCATCCGCATTGATAAGGTCCTTACCCGGGGTGTAGACCAGTTGGAAGTCATACTTCCTAAGTTTAAGTAGGATGCGCTGGAGGCGAGGGGTCATCTCGTTCAGGTCCTTATTTATGATGCTGACCAGGGGGCGGTGGTCAGTTTCAATGGTAAACTGGGGGAGACCATACACCTAGTCATGGAACTTGTCTATCCCAGTTAGCATGCCCAGGCACTCCATTTCGATCTACTCGTAGCGCTGTTCTGTGGGTGTCATGGCCCGCGAGGCATAAGCGACCGGGGCCCATGACGCAGTGTCATCCCGCTGTAGGAGCACCGCCCAATGCCGGACTGGCTGGCATCAGTCGAAATTTTGGTGTCACGAGATGTGTCGAAAAACGCCAATACCGGTGCTGTGGTGAGTTTAAGTTTGAGCTCCTCCCATTCCTGCTGGTGTGTGTGTAGCCACTGGAACTCCGTGGACTTCTTGACGAGGTGGCACAGAGCTGTCGTGTGGGAGGCAAGGTTGGGAATGAACTTCCCCAGTAAGTTGACCATGCCTAGGAAGCTTAGCACTGCTTTCTTGTCTGCCGGCTGCGGCATGGCTGTAATGGCGCTCACCTTGTCTGCATCCGGACGGACCCCTGACCGGGAAATGTGGTCCCCCAGAAACTTCAGCCCGGTTTGGCCAAAAGAACACTTGGCTCGGTTGAGGCGCAAGCCGTTTTCGCATATGCGCGCAAAGACGCGCTGGAGACGATAGATGTGCTCCTGTGGTGTGGTGGACCAGATGATGACGTCGTCCACGTAGATGCGCACCCCTTCGATGCCTTCCATCATCTGCTCCATGATCCTGCTAAAGACCTCGGATGCCGAGATGATGCCAAATGGCATTCTGTTGTAGCAGAAACTGCCGAAAGGGGTGTTGAAGGTGCTCAGCTTTCGGCTGGACGGATCCAGTTGGATCTGCCAAAAACCCTTCGAGGATCCAGTTTTGTGAAGATTTTAGCCCGGGCCATTTCGCTCGTGATCTCTTCCCGTTTGGGTATGGGGTAGTATTCCCTCATTATGTTGTTGTTGTAGTCTTTTCGATCAATGCAGATCTGGAGCTCGCCGGAGGACTTCTTAACACACACCATGGAGCTGACCCATGGCGTGGACTCCGTGACCCGGGATAGGACCCCTTGGTCCTGGAGATCCTGCAGCTGCTGCTTGAGGCGGTCTTTGAGTGGCACTAGGACCCTGCGAGTTGCGTGAATGACCGGGCTGGCATCCAGTTTGAGCCAAACTCTGTAGGTGTAGGGCAGTGTTCCCATGCCCTCGAATGCCTCCTGGTTGTGGGCGCCAAGCGATTGGAGCTGTGCGCTGAACTCTGCATCTGGGAAGTCAGATGTGCCTTCTGGAGACAGAGCGTGGACTCGTTGCACGAGGTGGAGGGCCTTGCATGCCTGTGCGCCTAACAGGAGTCCTTTGATGATCCGACTATCTCGAATGAGAGTGTGGCCGTATGTGTGTTGTGTGCCACCTGGAGCTGGCAGGATCCCATAGCCGGGGTAACGTTCCCGTTGTAGTCGACCATCTTGCAACGGGAAGGCCGAATTGGTGGTCTGATCTTCATGACATAGAAGGCTGACCATGCTATGAGGTTGGCGGAGGCGCCAGTGTCCAGACGGAATGTTATCGGTGATCGGTTGACCGTTAGGGTGGCACACCATTCATCACCCAGATTGACAGTGTTAACTTGCATCGGCTGGTGGGTCCTGGCTGGAGACATTCGGTTCCCATCAATGACTGCAACACGGAAGGCGCCCCGGTCGTCTGTGTCACTGGTCTGGATATCGTCTGGGCACGACTCGTAGTAAGGAGGCTGAATGGTCCGCACGTCCCTGCGAGGTTGTCGGAGTTGGGGAACATTGGCAGATTGAGCTGCTCGACAGCAGGCAGCGTAGTGGCCCACCTTGCCACAGGGGAGGCATTGTCGGGTTCTTGCGGGACATTGCCGCTTTAAATGTGCAGCTCCACAGTTGCCGCACGTCGTGACGTCATGGCGCTCGTTGCGCCACCGCGCATGCGCAGTTCGGTCCTGTGTCGAGCATGCCTACGCATCACGCTCCTCAATGTTGCCGTCGTTTTTGGTGCGCACAAGTGCAGGAGGCCTCGAAAAGTGCGCGAAATGGCCGCCCTCGTCCGGGCCGGGAGGAACTCGATCACCTGGACCCGTTCGGCCTCGTAGGATGCCTGCCTCGCCGATCGGGCCGTGGAGGACCCCTGCCGCGCTGATTCGGCCGCCTGAAATTGAGTACAGCGGCTCGTCGCATTTTCGTGCAGGACACAGGCGTCAATTGCGGAGGCTAAGGTGAGGCCTTTTATTTTTAAGAGCTGCTGGCGTAGGGTGCCCGAGGTGACCCCAAAAATGATCTGGTCTCGAATCATGGAATCGGAGGTGGTGTCGTAACCGCAGGACTGCGCGAGGATACGGAGATGCGTAAGGAATGACTGAAAGGACTCATCCTTACCTTGCAGGCATTGCTGGAAGAGATACCTCTCGAAGCTCTCGTTGACCTCGACGTTGAAGTGTTGGTCGAGCTTGAGAAGAACAGTCTTCTATTTGGTCTTGTCTTCACCTTCCGCGAACACCAGGGAGTTGTAGGCATGGATGGCGTGTTGACCTGCCGTGGTGAGGAGGATTGCAATCTTTCTGGTGTCCGAGGCACTGTCCTTTTCATTGGCTTCCAGAAAGAGCTGGAAGCGCTGTGGATAGCACTGTGGCTTCACAGGGCCAGAGTCCCAGTTTCGATTCCCCGCTGGGTCACTGTCTGTGCGGAGTCTGCACGTTCTCCCTGTGTCTGCGTGGGTTTCCTCCCGGTGCTCCAGTTTCCTCCTACAGTCCAAAGATGTGCAGGTTAGGTGGATTGGCCATGATAAATTGCCCTTAGTGACCAAAAAGGTTAGGAGGGGTTATTGGGTTACGGGGATAGGGCGGAAGTGAGGGCATAAGTGGGTCGGTGCAGATTTGATGGGCCAAATGGCCTTCTCCTGCACTGTATGTTCTATGTATAATACTGCATGGATAGCGGAATGAGAAAACCTCAAAGTAAAGGAAGCCTTATCAGCTCAGGAAAGATAAACATAGTTGCGAGGATGGTGTTATCCTTTGGGGAACGAGAGTGGTTATCCACAAATCAGGAAGAGAATCACTGCTTGATGAATTACATAGCACCCATGTGCAAGATGAAAATGCTGATGGGAAACTACATGCAGTGGTCTGGAATCGATGCGGATATAGAAAGGGTTATGAAACAATGTGACCCATGCCAGTTATACCAGAAGATGCCAGCCGCAGAGCCCTTGCGCACCTGGGAATGGCCGGGTTGTCCATGTGTGATAGTTCATGTGGATTACGTTGGCCCATTCATGGGTGCTCCGTGTCTTTTGCTAGTTGATGCCCATTCAAAATAGATGAAGGTAGTTGAAATGAAGTCAACCACTTCATACACCACAGTTGAAAAACTGCACCACTGTTTTGCCATACATGGCGTACCAGAATTACTTGTTTCAAACAATGGAACTGCATTCACAAGTGCGGAATTCCAGCAGTTCATGACCTTTAATGGAATAAAACATAGGCGCAATGCAGCATATCACTCCTCACCGAATGGGTTGACTGAACGAGCGGTTCAGACGTTCAAAGTTAGTCTCAGGAAGCAGTGACCTGCATCACTAGAAACCAAGATAACACGTTTTTTGTGAACTACCCCGCATAGCTCTACAGGCATAGACCAGTTGAGTTACTGATGGGTCGTCGCTTGTGAAACAGGTTGAGTCTGGTAGTTCCAAATTTGGGCGGGAGGATGGGGACAAGGCAGAGTTGTCAGAAAAGGAACCATGATTAAGCAAAGGTGGAAAAAGCATTTGAGATAGACGACCCAGTTTGTGTGAAGAATTTTGGAAGTGGACCAAGTTGGGTCCCGGGATTCGTGGTGGCCAAATAAGGGCCACTGTCCAATGAATTGAAAGTGCAGACAGGTTTTTGAAGAAGCACATAGATTATTTGCAGAGAAGGCGGCCGTCTCAAGGGCCAGTACTACAGCCTGATCTAATTGTGCCAACCAATAGTGTGTTGTTGTGTTCCCAACAAATGGAGCGGTTGATCAACCTGTTGCAGGCCAAAGTGTTGCTACCAGTGGAATTGAGGAAACAGTGGAAAGTGATGTACTACCACCAAGAAAGAGTTCTAGTGAAGCAGGTCTAACCGAAGCTACCTCTATAGTGGAAACTCAATCGGTTGAGCTACGTCATTCCCAGAGAAAGAGAATGTCTCCTGACAGACTGAGTTTCTGATAAACTGCGTTAAAAATTGTTCATCATTATTAATGTTTCGAGAGTTGTAAAAGTTGTCAATATGCTATAAGGGACTTAAAGGGGGAGGGATGTGGAAGCTCGCCCCTTTAAGGGGATATGCATTGGAAGAGTCATGTGATCTGATCAGCCAATGAGGAATGAGCATGGGATCTCGGTGCAGAGCACAGGCTTTGTAGCCAGTTGTGATCCTCGTGCTGAGAATAACATCATCGTTGTTTGTGCTCTGTGTATAGTTCATCAGTTCATAAACCCTTCACTGTTCGTTAGCCAACTAGTAGTCACCAATCATTGCATTTGCTACAAGATGCTTTTAGTTTCCTCTACCTCTGGACCTCTTGATTAGATTTCCACCATGAATCCAGCCATCTTTATATAAACCAACTCAGCTCTTCAATTCTATTGCATTCTGAAAATTGCTCCCAAAGCCCACCATTCCAAATCACCTTCCGACTGAACGTGCCGATTAGAGACCTGTTGGTGAAGTGGACTGAATCCCTTCCATCTGATGGGCCTCTTACTTAAAAAAGGATTAACATCAGAAAAATCTGATCCATTAAATAAAAACAAGCATGAAATGGAATATTACTCACTGAGAGCTGCTCTTTGAAATTGCTTCCAGCATTTTCTCCCTACCCCACCCCCATATCCTGCATCTTGCCCTGAATAACTTTCATATCTGACACTTGCCAATTCCTTTTGTGCTGCAATCCAATTCTTGTGGTCGCTGTGATATCTTACTGGCAATCGGAGAAAATCTACAAATTAACCTGCTTATCCAGGCAAATCATTTCCAGATTAAAGGAAAGATGGAAATATCAAGACTGGAATATTTTTCTCTCTTCGCCTCCTCACAGAACACTTCCCCACCCCTGCCCTATTGTGGTTGTGTTCAAATCATATATTACAGTTATCAGGGACTGTAATCTAAACTAATTGCCGACATATGCATGTGTTATCATACCTTCATTTAAATTGAATAATCACCATGATTGATGCAGGGGAGACTGTACAGTAACCATTAAAAAAATATATCAGCAAATACGCTAACTGAAAGATCTGAAGCGATCCCTTTCCAACTTGGGCTATTAGACAGCAATTTGTCGAAGACATTGATATTTCATCTTTCTTCCCCCCTCAATTATCTGTGGGTATTATTGAAACAATATGGGATTTCTAATAACCAAATGGCCCGGTGAACTTATTCAATAGGTATTAATTGAGCCAAGTTGAATCAGGTTGACACTTGGGGTCAGAATTTTGCTATTGAGGTGGGTAGATCAAGTCAGGAAACTTCCTGACTAGGCAGACTCACCTCAATTCAAAGGACTCCGTTAGACCTAAATTTCACTCCAGGCAGGTGAAGGACAGGATTGAGTCAGGCCCCCTGACCCTGGATGCAGATCCTAGATGCCACGGGGGTACACAAGTCCAAAGTGGACTCATAACCCCCTGCTACTTCCATGCCAACCCGTGTCTCCCTCCCACCCCATGCCCACTCTTACCTTCATGCCAATTTATACTCCCATGCCACATGCCCCATGCCATTTCTATGCCAACTCATGCCTCTCACCCATCCCCACGCCCACTCTTACCCTCATGCCAATTCATACTCCCATGCCACTTCATACCTCCAGGCCAACTCATGCCTCCCACTTCTATGCTCCCTCTTATCCGCAAGTCACCACCGTGTCAACTCATATTCCCATGCACTCTCATTCACCTGTTCCACTTCTATGAAAACTAAAACTTATGCCCCCAACCATCCCCAATTTCCCCTCACACTTCCTCTGCCTTTATACTCCCATATTACTTCCATAGCCACTCACCCAGTATCCACCATTGGCAGAACTCAGAAACTCAGGAGATGAAATAGAACTTCAAATGATTTAACAGCTCTCACTCATATACATTTTACAGTGAAAAAAACTCCCATTCATGAAACCCATTCAAAGTTTTAAAATCACCTCAAGTGACTAACCTGTTATAAACAGAAAGAGCTTATATTCAGAATTTACGTCAAAGTCATCCAATCCTTTAATATCTTTATTAAACTGTCCATCAAACATGAAATCAGAAACCCCTGATAAAACCATTGTAGTTTTTGAAACTCAGCCAGAAATTCATAATGTTCTTGTTGCAGATCATGACACTCAAACAGAGCTTATCCACCCTTTGAGAGTCACTCCATCAATTTATGACTCCCATACTGCAGGTTAAAATGTTTGGGACAACCTAAATGGGATCTACTTGAAGTCAGCACCAAGGTCAAATGGCCCAGCTGTGTTCAGGTTTCCTGGCTGTGAATCACACCCCACCCCTTTACCCTGCTGGTAAACAAAAATGGATCTGTTGGAAATGGGAATGGGACTTCTGCATCTGGGGGCCATCCACCATTTCAAATTCCAGCCCTTGGGCTGCACTGCGTTTGTTGATTTCAGCCCAAGTGGCATTTGGGCACAGTACTCCTCTGGCCCTCTACTCTTACACTGTTGACCTTACTAGAAATGAATATGCATGAATATTGGGTGAAAACAAGACTGGACCGAGGTGGTCAAAGAGTCTGTCTCCCCTCACAGTTTTATTTCAGAAAGTATATAATTGCATTGGAAGAAATGCAGAGAATGTTCACTCAACTGATTTCTGGGCCTGTATCCATTCGATTTAAGAAAAAACAAGATGTGATCTTATTGAAAGTTATAAAATACTGAGGGGATTTGAAAGAGACTATAACTAGGGGACACAGTTCAAAAATAAGAGCACTCTCATATAAGATGGGGATGAGGAGAAATTATTTGTCTCAGAATGTCGTGAATCTTCGGAACTCTTGCCTCCTATCAGCAGTGGAGGCAGGGTCATTGAATATTTTTAGGACTGAGTTAGATAGCTTTTTGGCTGGCAAGGGAGTCAAAGGGAATTTTGAAGCCACAATCAGATCAGCCATAACCTTATCAGTTACGGAGCAGGTACAAGAGGCCGAATGGCTTGCGTTTGCTCCTAATTTGTATGCTCGCATAACAATCACAAGGACTTACCATGAGGGCCGGCATCTGTAATATGGATTTAAAACATGACTCTGACCCTTCCATCATGTTTGTGAAGGGTTGCACATTAACGGTGAGGATTGAAATAACTTGCTGTTGATGTTCAGGCCTCTTAACAAGCAACGTGTAAAATTTAACTGGGATTGCTGTTTTTTCCTTGAAGTGCATTTTTAAGTGTGATTATTGTCTGCATTGTCTGCTGTCACTAGTTTGAGATGTATGGGTTTTCCTGAACACAAATGAATCTGGTTAAAATATTAGCCAGGTGCAGAAAAAAAATTTTAACATTGCTGATTACTTGCATTTTGACAGTACAAGTCTAGTAAAAGAATCAAATTCAACGAGGGAGCCTTGGTTTAACAATAAATAATTGTCTGTTATCACACCACCGGTTGATCCACCATGGCCTTACTTTTAATAGATAAGAGGATGTGTTGTTTTATAAGGACTGGATTAGCATGTAATGTACAGTGTATTATGATATTACATACACAATATTTTAGAGTAAAGTAAAACTGCAATTGCTTCTCTCTTCTCTCTTCAAATTTTCTGCTGCCTCCTTGTTTATCTTTCACTGTTCATAGGATTCGCTGCATACATGAATTTGCATGCATACAGTTGATTGCATAATCATAAGTGATTGCTTGTCTGTTGTCAAACTTTGGAAACTTTGAATAAGAAGTTCAATCACCCAACGAGTGATTTGAAACATTCTTCCCAGAGCAGAAAGCAAAACAACTGCAAAATACTCACTTGATGCTGGCTCGAATTTTATTTCCCAAAATACAAACGATTACTGCTCAAGTATGAATTTTTATGAGCATCCTGTTTGGGACTTTGGAAAGCGCGATTCTTTTCCCTCAGGACCGCAGCTGTGTACAGCTCTCCTCAGTCTGGCGCAGTTGGTAGCACTTTCACAAGGTTATGGGATCAGACCGCGCTCCAGGACACTCCAGTGCAGTGCTGCAGGAGTGCCCCGTTGGCAGAGTGCCACTCTTTTCATGTCTGCCTGCTCCAATGGGTTAGGTGGATTTTAAAGATCCCATGCCATGATTTGAAGACAAGCAGAGAGCTGTCCCACAGCATCCTTCCCTCAAACAACAGATGGACTGGACATTCTTACCATTGCTGTTTGTAAGACCTAGGATGCAAAATGCCTGAGACATTTGCTCACATAACAACAGCAATTGCACAAGGCAAATTCCTTTTTGAGAGATGTGATAAGGTTCCATATGAATTCAAATGTCTTCCTCTTAATCTTATTTTGGGTGGCCGGGGTGGGGAGAAGATTTCCTCTGTGAAATTTAATGCACGGAAATCTATTTCACAAAGAAGAAATACTTAAGACCAATCTGTTGATGATTTGATGACGTGAGACACAGATGGAATCATTCCCCTTTGTGTCATTCACAGCTGCATTAGTATGGGAAAATCAGAACAGGGTGCGTTCTGTTCAAGCATTCCAACACACCTAGTTACAACATCCCAAATTTTGAACAAGTCCATGGTGACTGATTCTCCTTTATGAACTCATGCACACAGATCTAGCTGAACAGCCGTATGCTAACTGTTAACAAATCTCCATCAGTATTACACTGAGGGGCGAAAAAGTACTTGGGTCATGTGAAAGCTTGGCTTAGCATCTGCATGCTCTGATCACATTTAAAGCATTTCATCATGCCTTGAAAACTTTCAAGAATCCACTCTTCCTCAGCCTATAACCATTTGCTATGTCACAACACATGTCAGAAATTGCCATTGCATTGGTGAAAAAGAATCACTTTGGCCTCTGTCCTCAGTTTATCTTGAGCTACCTGATCTGCTTGGGGCATTACTGTGGATCTCAACATCCCTGATTGAGGAGGGGAAAGTTGCTCCTGATCACTATCGGCTGACGTCCGCTAGAAGTGAAGACTTGTGGATATTCTGGTAAGGTCACAACTGTGCTCAGCTGTGATGCCCTTCCTAGTCTGAAAACCTGGCTTTCACGCTTTAGCTAGGCCCACGTATGAATAATGGCCATCGAACTTGCATACGGTGGCCTTGTGGCGCAATTGTCACATGCTGTTTGAGGTTTATTCCATTGCAGAAATAGTAACCATTTCCTGAAAGGGATTAGGAATTTTCCCCCCAAAACAATTTTTGTTTGATTTATATTCAATTATTTGTTTTCTAGTTGTTTCTGCTCAGTCTTATGCCAATTCGGCACACCTCCAACCACAACACATAAATGCACGCATACACACTGCTATGTGAGCACCACATTGTTGACATTCATGACTGTTAAAGTATCTAACCCCAATCGAGCCAAATATATCCTGTGCGGTTGAATCGAATATTTTATTTTCTAAAGCAATCTGTTTTTAATCCTTATCCTATAACGTTTGGAATGGGATCCTGGGACTGGTAATTTTCGAAGAATTGAACTCCAACCTTCTATAAAAAAATATATGGAGTAGACTTTGACTTTTCCCTCAGCAGCTTTGAGGCGGACAGGGTATTGGAACAATGCTGAGGGGATGGAGGCCTTTGGCTTGAGCAGTTTGAAAGGAAGCTCTTGGCAGCTTCTGTGCTGCACGTTCTATGATTCTTTAAAGCAGCTTTTCCCTCCATTTGCCTTTAGTAAACAAACTAAATGTAATTCAGCAGAAGGACTCAGAGACAAAGTAATCAATTACCCACTCATTCACCCCAAACATTTGAAGTGCTCTCTCTGTACATCATTATCAGTTTGCAGCTTTGGAAGTGAAGGATCCATGCCACCAGGCATTAGACCATATCCAGTCTGGGTTCATTCTATGATGACCACGAGAAACTAATTCCATTTCTCATTGGGAAGGTGAAAACAGACACCGAGACCATGAAAATAAATATTTGCAGTTGCTTGCATTTTTACAAATTATGAACAAGTTTGGGCTCTGGGCTTATACCAGATCCAGGCGAGTAAGGGAGGGAGAGAATTCTGGCAATTTCAAGACATAACTGGATAGGTATGTAGTGGAGAACTCATTAAGTGTATGAGAGGTAAAGTAATTGATAATGTTTTTCAATCTTTGAGACCAACCTAAGGGATTGCAATGGTGGTTTCTGGTCCTGCACATTTGTGTTCCTACAATTTTCCAAAAGACTGGAAAAGATCCGTTGTCCAAATATCCTCAGCAACCTGGAGCTAATGAACCTAAACAACACAACTAAGAAGGTTAGAATATGAAGGCAGGAACCAGTTCACAAAATGACGAACTTGTTTTTTTTCCACAGGGGAAGCAATTTTACTATGATCCTACACTATTCCCTTGTGGCTTTTTAGCACATCGGGATGACCTTATGCAGAGATCGATGGGAAATTTGGCCAAGTCTGAGCACAGACAGGCTGCAGCCTGCAAATATACAAAAGGCTGCAGCTCAGACTTATACAGAAACTAACATAGGCAACACGCCTTTAAAAGGCCATCCCAGGACAATGGGCTCCAAATAGAAACTGACAATAATTGGCAGACTCAGTGGCACCTGCTTTCCTTATTTGGGAATGCCTACATGCCTCGGACACTAACAGCTATGACCGACCGGGACCCGCCCAGCCAGCAAGGTGTCCGCCCCCATTAGTTAAGATCGATCAGGGTGATCGCGAACTGATCGATCCATTGGACGGTCACCTGGGACCACTAAAAAGAGCGCAAAAGTCTCAAGGATAAAAGGTGCTGCGCGGCCCACCACTCACTCTCTCACCTGCAGCCCTCACGATTACAGCTTCGACAGCCAACAACAACGTTGAACCCTTCACCAGCCAAGAGGAAGACCATCCACGCCATCCACAGAGGGACCAGAGCCAAGGACACAGACTACCAGCAACAAGAACTCCAGCACTGCCAGACTACAAGATTGCAGATAAGGCCTTATCTGCTCTGTACTTGCCAGTCATTTGGAAGTTACGTTAATGTCATTTTAGCATATTAGTTTAGAGTTCAACTTGCATGCGTGTGTAATTGATAAATATTAAATTTGTGTGTGTGTAATTAACTATTGTGATAAACAACTTGTGTGATCATTTGCCCATCGTATACGGGTTAAATACACACTGTGGTTCAGAAGGCGCAACAACATGCACGCATCCCCACTGATGTAGAGGAAAATCATTTTTCCTAACACATGCCATTTCACTTTGCTGCTGCATGTTTTGCGAATTGTTAAAAAAAAACTCTTCATTAGAGGCATAACCACTTCTGCCAGTTTGGACTGAAGCATTCTTCTTCCAATATTTTCCTCAATTCTTAAAAACTATAAAGACTGCTGGCTAACGAATGATTCTCTGTCAGGGAAACGGGAAGTGCAGGAAGGAATTTCTGCAGGCCACATCCAGCAGACCTGCCATCAACAGATCTCCATTGCAGCCAAAGGGTCTTCAGGAGTTAGGGATCCCCCTTTACAAATCTTCATTATGTGCTGAAATGAAATGAAAATCGCTTATTGTCACGAGTAGGCTTCAATGAAGTTACTGTGAAAAGCCCCTAGTCACCACATTCCAGCGCCTGTTCGGGGAGGCTGTTACGGGAATTGAACTGTGCTGCTGGCCTGCCTTGGTCTACTTTCAAAGCCAACGATTTAGCCCAATAAGCTAAGGTGCATTGCATCAGAGCACCCTCCATACACAGAGGCACAGATGCAGCAGCAGCAGCCTGAGATTCCTCATCTTTCAGGTTTACGGGCAAGAGGAACCAAGACACTGAGTGCCCCAAGAAAGAACGTTGCATGATGAGGCACTCGATAGGCTATGTAGGAACAGTATTAAGTACTGGAACATAACTGGGAGACAATGTTGGAGGAAACTGAATCTGTATTGTGAGGTGATGCCTGACCTTTGTCCCCTTTTGCAATAAGGCCAGAAGCCAAGGGGAAGGAAGAGGCATCGATGAAGGTGACTGTGTCTCTGGGAGCCTTTGTTCCGAGGTTCTGCAGCTGGACCTGTAGAATTTCAGTCAGCTTAAACGGTGAAAATTACAAATGCTTCAATAAAATATATTCTTAAAAAAAGAATTTCAGTCAGCAACACACAGTGCATCCATTACTTCACTGATGCCCGCCTTGCCAGGGTGGGGCAGTTTATCTTGTTCGAGACAGATGCTTGCATCACAGACACAGCTTAGGGTGTGGTGGGCTGCATGCATTTAGTGATAAGGGCAACCATATTAACTTGAAGTGGTGCCTCTGTAATTCCTCTTTGCCCTCCGGAAGAGGTGTGTGCCTTCCACCTGGGCAATTGTCACAAGTCATTCAACCTAAGGTGTATATGGGCTGCCTCAAAAATTTTGTCTAATGGCTATAATGGACATTGGCCACCCTGGAATAAGGGAGATTGTCATGGCTTTCCTTGACCTGAGCTTCATAGGATTTAATGGTCATGAGAGGAAGGTGCTGATCTGTGTGTGGGAATGGGTGGTAAGGGTTTGACTGGCACAGGCCTAGTGGCCTAAGCATTGACTTGCAAGTGACCGGGTGGCAATTGCAGTGAGAGCCCAAGGAGTTCCAGCTCTGCACGCTTCTGGTGGTAGGTGTGGGAGTGCTCAGCGTCCACTGGCCACTGAAGGGAAATGCATTGAGATGGATGCTGTGGGCATGAGTGGGTTGATTTGGATGAGGGGTGCAGCAGCTTAGTAATACTACTGTGGTGACTTGCAGAGCTGTGTGAGCTGCTGGGTGACATTTATTTCAAACAGATTATTAGGGTTGAGCAGCAAAAGACTGGTGCAGCAAGGTTCTCAAAGGGTAGGATAGAGTGATGACGTTGGCTTAGGCAGTAAATATGTATAGTGGTTAAACAAATGTTTCAGCCAATATTAAACCACATTAGACCTCACGGGGTGGGGGAGGATCAGACTTCAGGGGAGGTCGATGGCGGGGGGGGGGGGGGGCGGGTCGTGTCTTGGGAGAGTGTCAGGCATAGGAGCTGTTCTACTTGAGAAGTTCTGTTAGTTAGAGATAACATCGTTTAATATTGAAACCTTCTACTTTAGGAAGTGAACGAATCTTAGTAGTGTAACAAATTTATAGTTTTGTTCGTTAACAAAGCTTTGTGTTTTTTATTCAACACTACGCATCCACGCCATCCAGGTAAAGCAAGATAGAGAACACAACAGGGTTTAGTTCCTGAGTGGGAGCAGGGAGAAGTTCAGTGTAGTGGGAGTTGTTCAAATTGCAGGGTTTTCAAAGAAAAACAAACAACTATCTTCTCACAAGCTTTTTGTTTGCAATGGCAATCAGGATTCAAAGATCTGTCCATTAGGCTACCGGCACAATTGAAAAATCATGAGGATTTAAATGGACTTCACAACTGTTAGCCGTCAGTCCAAGCTCCGCAGCAGCCAATGCTGTGTTGGAAATTGTCAGCCCAAAATGCCATCTTACAACCCCAAGTGGCGTCATGACCCACATTTCAGGAATCTCTGACATATTACTTACAGTGCAAGGGCCACAGCTCAGTGGCATAGCAGGCCTGTGTCTGGATAGATATTTGATTATGGTGCTGTTTACAGTCCTTTTGTAGGACTGAGGTAGGTAATTCCCCTCCTCCTCCCTAACCTCCTCAGTCCTCGAACGCAAGGCCACATCCAACCGTGTCCGACACACTGCACTAAATCTGCCCTTGCTTGAAAACATAAAAATGCCATGCAAAGTCAGTTGTGCGCCGTGTCTATAATTTGGAAGACACAAAAGGCCCAGCTCGCATTTCGCCAGCCCAAGAGGAGAGTCTAGACCCATTTCTGTTGGCATTTATAACGTGTGATTAATTCCCAAATGTCTAGTTATAAAAGATGTGACTGAAGTGCAGTTCAGGCCTCCAGTCCCATTCCTCCTGAGTCAGCCACGTAGCCCAATAACAAATATTATTGCAGTTGACCATGTACAAGGCACCAAATCACTCCTCTTTATTGCCAAATTCTGCACGCAAATTATCTGCAAAAGCTGCTTACTCCACTGAAGGTCACCTTATGCACCAAAGAGTGTGGTTTTCTGGGAAATAGCAACTGGAACAAACAAAGACGATGCAGCTATTTCTCTCCTCCTTCCTCGGATTTGCTTGGTCTAAATAACCATTTCCAGTTCAGGTTTTAAAAACTTTTTGATGCCATCCTTTGGGGCTATCAGAAAATTGTTTGTATGAAAAAAGCTCTTGCAAATATACATTTAAAAAGAAAATGTCATGCACTGGTAAAACTGCACAGAGTGTTTCACTACCCTATCCTCGACACAGTTGACTGGTTGCCTTGATTGTGTTGTGTTGACTGCAGCTGGTGCCACCAAAGAGTAAAGGGTTAATGGTTATGTTAATTGGACAGTGATGTTAATCATGATGTCAACATGATGTCAGGGTCAGGTGGCCAAGAAGCTCTAACTATTTAGAACAAAACAATTAAAGTAAATTAAACAAACTGAGGGACAAATTAAAAGTGGCAGCCCTTTAAAAGGATACTGGTTTAGCTCAGTGGGCTAGACAGCTGGCTTGTGATGCAGAACAAGGCCAGCAGCACGGGTTCAATTCCTGTACCAGCTTACCCGAACAGGTGCCGGAATGTGGCGACTAGGGGCTTTTCACAGTAACTTCATACTTGTGACAATAAAGGATTATTATTATTATTATTATTAAATAAAAGAGCAAATGAAACTTAAAACATAAAACCAAAATGTTATTAAAAGGGTCAATAAATTACCCCAGGCCATCCGGGGTCCACCGGATATGGAAAGCCTCGATGGTACCCGTGGACGCCGCAAGCTCCCTCTCCAGGGAAACCTGGCCCGTGAATGTAGCTGTGGTTGAAGGGCAGACCCCCTCAGTCACCCGCTGCCTGGACCTGACTATTGCAAGTTTGGCGAGGCCCAGGAGCAGGTTCACGAGGTGGACCTCCTTCCTCCCTGCTCCTATCCGCTGCAGGAGGACCAAGGGGCTTCAACAGTGCAAGGCACAGAACAGTCTGCTGGAGATGTGGAGTAATGGGTTAATGGTTGTGTTAATTAGGCAATGACATTAATGGTGATGCAAGCATGGCATCAGTCAGATGACCAAGCGGGCAAAACACGGAACATTCTGTGTCCACAGATCAATGTACTTACCATGAGGTCTTGGGTGTAACCAGTATTAAATAAATAATTTCCAGAAAAACTAAATACTGACTATCTCGAAGTCACTCATGGAGTAACAGAAACCTCAGCAAGCCAGAAAACCAAGCAAGTAATGGGTTACAATCCCTAAACCATGGAGATGGCCACAAAATGCGATGGCAGCACTGGAGACCTCAGTTTATGAAACTGAGATCACAGATTGGCAACCCACGGGTGAAGACCTTGGAACAGCTTGACTTTGCAACAAAGGACAAAAATAAGATGTACCTTGGTAGGGGCGCTGAACCACTTATGATGTAAGCAGCCATTCAACAGCTACTACCCCTTTCAGAGCCTTATCAACATGTTGAGGATCCACATCAAGGATATCGATGGAAGATCTAGCGTTGGATGTCTGAATGGTACCAAACAGCTTTAGGCTTACAAGAAAAGTCACAAAACACCAGGTCAACACCCATTTATACAAATTTGGGCCAGAGTTGATGATGTCCTGGTGAAACAAGGAGTTGAGGCGACCTTGGTCTCCAACTAGGAGGTTCTGAGGGCCTTTGATTATTATTTCAGCTCTAAGAAGAACCTGATCATTGAACAGATCATACTCAACTAACAGGACCAAAGGCTGCATGAAGCCATTGATTCACTTATTCACAGTATCAACTCGTCAGTAGCTCTCGCTACAGATCTTCAAATCCATGAGTTAATTCCTGACCACATCATAGATGGCATGCCTGATGATGCAGTGGTGGACTTGTTGCAAACAAAGGCAGATTTAATGTTCGAGAACATTGAACACTTCGCAAGCAGGCAGAGTTGTGACAGCAGAATTAGGGTGCTCTTTGTGGAGACGGTGTGGTGTTGATCCAATGGCCAGAATTCTCTGCCATCCACACTGGTGGGATTCTCTGGTTTCGTGAGCAGTGCATCTCCATCGTGGGTTTCCTACAGGCGTGTGGTGGCTTCAATAGGAATTCCCATTGAAAACAGCAGGACCAAAGAATTCCGCCGTCAGTGAACACGTACCACCACCCACCACCGAGCCACCACCGAGGAACACACGGATGGGAGGCTGGAGAATCCCGCCCATAATGTAGGCCCAAAGTCGTACGCCCCACCCCACTGAAAATCCCTTGAACAGCCCACCAAAAACCACCAAAGAGGTGGGAAGAACCCTTCCACCAATTTTAAAATATTCCAGATGAGGAGCTAAGAAAGGAGCATCACTGTAAAGACTGCCCAGCAGGAGGAGCCAAATGCTTTCTCTGAGGCAAGACCGGACATTTTAAACAATTCTGCAAACCTAAAGCACAATTTACAGGAAGAAGTCTGGAAATCACTTCCAACCATTTTGAAGGACAGGAAACTGGAAATATAGCATTTCAACCTGACGATTTCCTGGGAGAAATGAAGATTCCAATAAGTAGTTCTGGTCTGTAGAACTGGACATCCAAGAAATTAAAATGGAAATAACGGCTGGGGTCACAGTCTCATCAGACAAATTGGACTGGTTTCTAGACTGGCTTAAGGAAGTGGAAATCCAGACATATAAAATAAAGCTACAGGGGGCACAGATCTCAAAGTGAAAGGTGAGTTCACTTCAACCCTCAAGCATGAAGATAAAGAAATCAATTAAACTCTTTATATCTTACTGAAGCAGCAAATCACACTGCTCAGCAAGTCAACATGTTGAGGGCTTGGCTTTCTGCAAAAGGCCGACGAGGTGACAATAGATGACATTGGAGCAATATTCACGGATAAAGTTCCAAGGTTGTTCTGAGGACTGGGAAAGCTGAAGTCGACTCATGACACAGTAAGCCGGCAGTCTTTATTGAAGGAACAATGTTCATTGGACCACAGGAGGAGATTGCAGGGGTGGGATTCTCCGAGCCTCCACGCCGAAATCACGATCGGCGCAGGGGCGGAGAATGGGCATCAAACCTGAGATCATATCCGACGCCGCTCCCACCATTCTTTGGTCCCCGGAAAATCGGCGGCAATCGCACTCGCGGTCGACGCGGCGCTGGTCGGGGGCCATTGAAAGAGGACCCCGCGCCGATTCACCGAGTGCAGCTGGGTGAGTTCCCGACGACTTGGTTCTCTCATGGTCCCACCCGTCGAGAACTCGGCATGGCGGCTGCGGACTCAGTCCACGGCTGTCCTGGTAGGGGGCAGCGGGATCCTTCACCGGGGGGGGGGGGGGGGGGGTGGAACACCTCCAGGACAGCCAGGCTACCAATCGGGGGCCACCGATCCGCGGGCTCGCGATCTCGGGGTGCGCCTATCTTCTTGGTGCCGGTCCATGGTGTGGGTCCATTATGTCACGCAGGGCGGCCCTCGCAGGCCGCCAGTATGTGCATACGCAGACCCTGACCAGAAGTGGAGGGCCCCGTATCTGCAGCCGGAGCTGCGAGGACTAATCCGGGGCCCTGCTAGCCTCCTCCAGGTATGAGAATCACTCTGGACTTTCTTCAAGAAAGTCCGGAGTGATTCGTCCGCGTTTATTCGCGGGCGTGGGGACAGAGCCCCATTATTGAAGAATCC